>NC_092710.1:282080417-282380417 GCF_047496885.1 Scyliorhinus torazame | reverse complement strand
ACCCTGCCCCACTGATCCTGCCTCCCTCTGTCCAGCCCCAGCTCCACCCTGCCCCACTGATCCTGCCTCACCCTGTCCAGTCCCCGCTCCACCCTGCCCCAGTGATCCTGACTCCCCTGTCCAGTCCCCGCTCCACCCTGCCCCACTGATCCTGCCTCCCCCTGTCCAGCCTCCGCTCCACCCTGCCCCACTGATCCTACTCCCCCTGTCCAGCCCCCGCTCCACCCTGCCCCACTGATCCTGACTCCCCCTGTCCAGCCCCCGCTCCACCCTGCCCCACTGATCCTGACTCCCCCTGTCCATCCCCCGCTCCACCCTGCCCCACTGATCCTGACTCCCCCTGTCCAGCCCCTGCTCCATCCTGCCCCACTGATCCTGTCTCTCCTGTCCAGCCCCCGCTCCACCCTGCCCCACTGATCCTCACTCCCCTGTCCAGCCCCCGCTCCACCCTGCCCAACTGATCCTCACTCCCCTGTCCAGCCCCCGTTCCACCCTGCCCCACTGATCCTGTCTCTCCTGTCCAGTCCCCGCTCCACCCTGCCCCACAGATTCTGACTCCCCTGTCCAGCCCCCGCCCCACCCTGCCCCGCTGATCCTGACTCCCCCTGTCCAGCCCCCGCTCTACCCTGCCCCACTGATCCTGACTCCCCTGAACAGCCCCCGCTCCACCCTGCCCCACTGATCCTGCCTCCCCCTGTCCAGCCCCCGCTCCACGCTGCCCCACTGATCCTCACTCCCTCTGTCCAGCCCCCGCTCCACCCTGCCCCACTGATCCCGACTCCCCCTGTCCAGCCCCCGCTCCACCCTGCCCCACTGATCCCGACTCCCCCTGTCCAGCCTCCGCTCCACCCTGCCCCACTGATCCTGACTCCCTCGTCCAGCACCCGCTCCACCCTGCCCCACTGATCATCACTCCCCCTGTCCAGCCCCCGCTCCACCCTGCCCCACTGATCCTGACTCCCCCGTCCAGCCCCCGCTCCACCCTGCCCCACTGATCATCACTCCCCCTGTCCAGCCTCCGCTCCACCTCCCCCACTGATCCTGCCTCCCCCTGTCCAGTCCCCGCTCCATCCTGCCCCACTGATCCTGCCTCGCCCTGTCCAGCCCCAGCTCCACACTGCCCCACTGATCCTGACTCCCCCTGTCCAGTCCCCGCTCCACCCTGCCCCACTGATCCTGCCTACCCCTGTCCAGTCCCCGCTCCACCCTGCCCCACTGATCCTGACTCCACTGTCCAGCCCCCGCTCCACCCTGCCCCACTGACCCTGACTCCCCCTGTCCAGTTCCCGCTCCACCCTGCCCCACTGATCCTGCCTCCCCCTGTCCAGTCCCCGCTCCACCCTGCCCCACTGATCCTGACTCCCCTGTCCAGTCCCCGCTCCACCCTGCCCCACTGATCCTGCCTCCCCCTGTCCAGCCTCCGCTCCACCCTGCCCCACTGATCCTACTCCCCCTGTCCAGCCCCCGCTCCACCCTGCCCCACTGATCCTGACTCCCCCTGTCCAGCCCCCGCTCCACCCTGCCCCACTGATCCTGACTCCCCCTGTCCATCCCCCGCTCCACCCTGCCCCACTGATCCTGACTCCCCCTGTCCAGCCCCTGCTCCATCCTGCCCCACTGATCCTGTCTCTCCTGTCCAGCCCCCGCTCCACCCTGCCCCACTGATCCTCACTCCCCTGTCCAGCCTCCGCTCCACCCTGCCCAACTGATCCTGACTCCCCTGTCCAGCCCCCGCTCCACCCTGCCCCACTGATCCTCACCCCCCTGTCCAGCCCCCGCTCCACCCTGCCCCACTGATCCTCACTCCCCTGTCCAGCGCCCGTTCCACCCTGCCCCACTGATCCTGTCTCTCCTGTCCAGTCCCCGCTCCACCCTGCCCCACTGATTCTGACTCCCCTGTCCAGCCCCCGCCCCACCCTGCCCCGCTGATCCTGACTCCCCCTGTCCAGCCCCCGCTCCACCCTGCCCCACTGATCCTGACTCCCCTGAACAGCCCCCGCTCCACCCTGCCCCACTGATCCTGCCTCCCCCTGTCCAGCCCCCGCTCCACGCTGCCCCACTGATCCTCACTCCCCCTGTCCAGCCCCCGCTCCACCCTGCCCCACTGATCCCGACTCCCCCTGTCCAGCCCCCGCTCCACCCTGCCCCACTGATCCCGACTCCCCCTGTCCAGCCTCCGCTCCACCCTGCCCCACTGATCCTGACTCCCTCGTCCAGCCCCCGCTCCACCCTGCCCCACTGATCATCACTCCCCCTGTCCAGCCCCCGCTCCACCCTGCCCCACTGATCCTGACTCCCCCGTCCAGCCTCCGCTCCACCCGCCCCACTGATCCTCATTCCCCTGTCCAGCCCCCGCTTCACCCTGCCCCACTGATCTTGACTCCCCTGTCCAGCCCCCGCTCCACCCTGCCCCACTGATCATCACTCCCCCTGTCCAGCCCCCGCTCCACCCTGCCCCACTGATCCTGACTCCCCCGTCCAGCCCCCGCTCCACCCTGCCCCACTGATCATCACTCCCCCTGTCCAGCCTCCGCTCCACCTCCCCCACTGATCCTGCCTCCCCCTGTCCAGCCCCCGCTCCACCCTGCCCCACTGATCCTGACTCCCCTGTCCAGCCCCTGCTCCACCCTGCCCCACTGATCCTGACTCCCCCTGTCCAGCCCCCGCTCCACCCTGCCCCACTGATCCTGTCTCTCCTGTCCAGCCCCCGCTCCACCCTGCCCCACTGATCCTCACTCCCCTGTCCAGCCCCCGCTCCACCCTGCCCCACTGATCCTCACTCCCCTGTCCAGCCCCCGCTCCACCCTGCCCCACTGATCCTGACTCCCCCTGTCCAGCCTCCGCTCCACCCTGCCCCACTGATCCTGCCTCCCCCTGTCCAGCCCCCTCTCCACATTGCCCCACTGATCCTCACTCCCCTGTCCAGCCCCCGCTCCACCCTGCCCCACTGATCCTGACTCCCCCTGTCCAGCCTCTGCTCCACCCTGCCCTACTGATTCTGACTCCCCTGCCCAGCCTCTGCTCCACCCTGCCCCACTGATCCTGACTCCCCCTGTCCAGCCTCTGCTCCAACCTTCCCCACTGATCCTGACTCCCCCTGTCCAGCCTCCGCTCCACCCTGCCCCCCTGATCCTGACTCCCCCTGTCCAGCCCCCGCTCCACCCTGCCCCACTGATCCTGCCTCCCCCTGTCCAGCCCCCGCTCCACCCTGCCCCACTGATCCTGCCTCCCCCTGTCCAGCCCCCGCTTCACCCTGCCCCACTGATCCTGACTCCCCTGTCCAGCCTCCGCTCCACCCTGCCCCACTCATCCTGACTTGCCTGTCCAGCCCCCGCTCCACCCTGCCCCACTGATCCTGACTCCCCTGTCCAGCCCCCGCTCCACCCTGCCCCACTGATCCTGCCTCCCCCTGTCCAGCCTCCGCTCCACCCTGCCCCACTGATCCTGACTCCCCCTGTCCAGCCTCCGCTCCACTCTGCCCCACTGATCCTGACTCCCCCTGTCCAGCCCCCGCTCCACCCTGCCCCACTGATCCTCACTCCCCTGTCCAGCCTCCGCTCCACCCTGCCCCACTGATCCTGACTCCCCCTGTCCAGCCTCAGCTCCAACCTTCCCCACTGATCCTGACTCCCCTGTCTAGCCTCCGCTCCACCCTGCCCCACTGATCCTCACCCCCCTGTCCAGCCGCCGCTCCACACTGCCCCACTGATCCTGACTCCCCCTGTCCAGCCTCTGCTCCACCCTGCCCCACTGATCCTGCCTCCCCCTGTCTAGCCTCCGCTCCACCCTGCCCCACTGATCCTGACTCCCCCTGTCCAGCCCCCGCTCCACCCTGCCCCACTGATCCTCACTCCCCTGTCCAGCCGCCGCTCCATCCTGCCCCACTGATCCTGACTCCCCCTGTCCATCCTCTGCTCCACCCTGCCCTCTGATCCTGACTCCCCCTATCAAGCCCCCGTGCAGCTTGGGCCAGTGGCTCCCGATCTCAATCAAAAGGCTGATATTTCTGAGCAGTTCATAAGATTGTTAAATACTCGTTTCAAAAGCAGTGAAAGAAGTCAACTTCACAAACTTCTATGCAATTCCAAATATAAACGTTTTAAATTCTCGCTGGGGAGAACTTACTTTGGATGGGGAACTTAATTCTGGCAAGTTGGCCTTTTAATGAGCATGCACGAAATGCAAAAGCAAAACAGTTCATCGGGAGGCATGAGCTGGCTTTAAAGCCCCCAGAACGTAATTGCAAAAGTTCATCCTGCATTGGAAAACTGATTTTTGGCCTCCCGCCAAATCAGGGTTTCCCCGGTAAAGCAATCTTCCCGCTGCAGGTGGGTCGGGAATATTCCGGCATGGTGACTATTTAGAATAATCTACTAAGCAAAGAGGTTGGAGGTAAAACATTTAATATTTAAAATATAATTGGATGTCATTATCACAAAGCTAATATATTCGAGACAGAAGTCTGACCTTTTCTCATACTTAACTTCTGTATTTAGTAAAGATAAAACCGACAAATTGCTTGCGGAAGATAAAGCGCTGAATTCTCCAGCCTTTGGTCCCACTGGCAGCGCACCGCTGCCCGCGGGTTTCCCAGCGCCGTGAGGTCGTTTCCCAATGGGCTGGGAATTCCCATTGACATTGGTGGTAACAGAGAATCCCGCTGCCAGTGAACGGCACGCTGCCAAGAAACACACAGCTGAGAGGCCGGAGGATCTCGCCAAAAGAAAACTTAGGCGAGCTTTCCAACTGTTATAACCTTAGAGATCAATGAAATTTGGCCCTGTGGCATCAGTGAAGCTTACTGTACATGGTGTAAATCCACCTTAAAAAAAGTGTTATTTTCTCCTTTTGTCATTTGACATTTATGAGAGGTCTGCGAATGTAGTTTCATATTACAGTTATAACGAACATTTTTCTACTTGAATAAAACTCTGACATTTTGTTGTGTGTGTG
Organism: Scyliorhinus torazame; assembly: GCF_047496885.1. NCBI lineage: Eukaryota > Metazoa > Chordata > Chondrichthyes > Carcharhiniformes > Scyliorhinidae > Scyliorhinus > Scyliorhinus torazame. The sequence goes on along the minus strand of NC_092710.1, from coordinate 282,375,464 downwards.
ATTGCCCACAGGACCTTTTTAAATCTTTGTTCATACCGTCATAAATCCATCCAGCAAACCCGAGCCTGCTTTGGGGGGGGCCTGTAATCTTTCCATTGACCACTTTTCGATTATAGAGGCGACTTGGCTGTTATCAGTGTTGAGAATCTGGAATCCCGTCATGTTGACACCGCTGTAGCGATAAGGCTCCAAGTCCAAGGCAAAGATGTCCTGCAATAAATTATCTGGTGTCAAGGCAAGTTGTTATGTATCCTGAATCAAGGATCTTCAAACGCTTTGTGCAGGATAGGACTCTGGCCAAGGGAATATGCTGACCATTACAACCCCCCTATCCACAAGTGTCTCTTTAACTAAAACCGGTGAAAGCTATGAGGCTGGATTCTCCGCTGTCGGGATTCTCCGTGGTGCCAGCAGCCCGCACATGCCCGGGGATTTCCCAACGGCCTGGGGCTGCCGACAAAGGGAACCCCATTGGCCGGCAGGCAGGATGGAGAATCCCGCCCATGATATCTTGTGTATATTATTATAATCTGGTGCAGTGTTTCACTGTCACAAACAATTAATTCAGTGTTAAATCTGACACTGTTCCAGTATGAGGGGTGTAACATTCTTTACAATGCAAATGTCAAATTTGGGAAAAAAGCCCTCAGTTGCACACTTTGGATGAAGGTGTGCTATTTCTAGAAATCTTAAGGAAGGGACAAACACATAAGGCTAGACATCAGCCAGGATCAAAAGAGTAGGGCAGCAGATGAGGTAAATGGTTATGTAACATATGGGTTTTAAAAGTCTGTAGATTCTGGGAGGAACGTAATGCAGCGGCAGGTAAGAAATTTCACAATTTTGGTCTGTTAAAGAAGAATCACAGAATTGTTACGGTGTAGAAAGAGGCCATTCGGCCCATCATGTCTGTACCGGCTCTCCGAACGAGCAGCATGACTTTGTGCCATTCCCCTGCCTTTTCCCCAAACCCCTGCACATTGTTTCTGTTCAAGTAATCATCTAATGCTCTCTTGAATACATTGCATTGAATGAGTTGCATATGGGCAATACAAGCATTGCCCCCCTCATGAGCCAAGCAGGTTGAGTTTAACTCAGCCTGCAGCATAAGAGACGGAAACCAAGGGCGGGATTCTACAGAAACCGGCGGGGCGGGCAACTCCAGCGCGACGGAGTGGCGTGAACCACTCCGACGTCGGGCCGCCCCAAAGGTGCGGAATCCTCTGCACCTTCAGCGGCTAGGCCAGCGCCGGAGTGGTTTGAAATGAAATGAAATGAAATGAAAATCGCTTATTGACACAAGTAGGCTTCAAATGAAGTTACTGTGAAAAGCCCCTAGTCGCCACATTCCGGCGCCTGTTCGGGGAGGCTGATACGGGTTTGCGCTGCGCTGGCCGGCGCAGAAGGGGCTTAGCGCCATGCCAACCAGCGCCGAAGGGCCTCCGCTGGCCGGCGCGAGTTGGCGCATGCACAGGAGCGCCAGCGTGTGATGGCATCATCCCAGTGCATGCGCAGAGAGGGTTCATCTCCACGCCGGCCATCGCGGACTGTTACACCAGCCAGCGCGGAGGAATAGAGTATCCCCACGGCACAGGCCCGCCCGCGGATCGGTGAGCTCCGATCGCGGGCCAGGCCACCATGGGGGCACCCCCCTGGGGCCAGATCACTCCACGCCCCCCCCCCCTCTCGAGGACCCTGGAGGTCGCCCGCGGAGCCAGGTCCCACCGGCGTATGTTATGACAGGTATTTACCGGCGGGACCGGCCAAAAACGGGCGGCCACTCGGCCCATCGCGGGCCGGAGAATCGCCGGGGGGGGCGCTGCCAACGGCCACAGACCGGCGCATTTCCCGTCCCGGCTAAATCCCCGGCACCGCAGAATTCGGCAGCCGGCGAGGGCAGGATTCACGCCGCCCCCCCCCGGCTATTCTCTGACCCGCCGGGGGGTCGAAGAATCCCGCCCAATGTTACTCAGACTCGTGAAAGGCACTTGTCTAATGCATTAAATTGGGGAATTGATGGACAATGAGGTACAAACAAGCTTGCTGTTCATCCGTGAAAATCATCCTTACACATCGTAAAATAATAATAAATGGTTCAATTGCTTACCAAGGTGGTGAAAATGTAATGATAATATTCAGTCATCATTCCCATCGACAAAGCCTGAAAAAGAAATGAATGAGCAGGTCAAGCTGCAGAGTTACCTACATAATTACGAGAAATGTACAGTACAATGCACCGGAGATTAAATTTTACGACTTGAATAGAATTAAAACACATCACGTTAAACATAACAGCAGGTTGGTCAGTCAGGTGCTAAATGCAGTGCAAGTGTGATTTGTATTCCATCACTAAGATACTCCATGTCATTAAGGAGTGAATCTGACTATCAGGGTCCCTGATGCAGCTACAGATAATAAGGTTTAGAAAGTGCAATTGAGAAATTGCATGCAAAGCGCAATGATATTACACTGGTTAGGTTAAGCTGCAAGTCACTGTTAAAATTTGTGTCCATAATCCCAAATGTAAAATCTTCGCCTGAACCAGTGGAATCAGGCAGCTTAATACAATGCAATTATTTCTCTTTATATCTTTCCATTTAAAAGAATTCCTTGATATATTTAAGATTGGTCACTTGGTGCAGTTACATTACTACAGCTGAAAATGTGTTTATCAGAACAAAAAAAGCATTTTTAATAAAGGTGATCACTTGATCAAAAGTATCTGCAGATCCTTTGGGGATTTTTCTTTCCCCATGTTGAAAGGACACGATCACTGAAGTGTGCTAAAGGAATGATTGCATCTCTGTTGATACTGACTCCCATTCGTCACATCAGCTATCATTGTATTTATTGCGAGATATGTCACTAACAGACTGGTTTGCATGCTCTCTCTGTCCAATGATCATAGAATCACAGAAGCCCCACAGTACAAAAGGAGGCCATTCGGCCCATCAGGTCTGCACCAACCTCTGAAAGAGCACCGTACCTGGACACAATTCCCCATCCTATCCCCGTAACCCCACCTAGGGACAATTTAGCGCATCCAATCCACCTAACCTGCACATCGTTCAACTGTGGGAAAAAAACCAGAGCACGTGGAGGAAACCCACGCAGACACCGGGAGAATGTGCAAACTCCACACAGCCAGTCGCCGGAGATCGGAATCGAACCCGGGTCTCTGTTGCTGTGAGGCAGCAGTGCTAACCAGCGTGCCATCGTGATGCAGAATGAGATGGTCTTGCGTAGGATGTCACGAGTGTGGAGACCACTTGCTCCTTACAATCAAAATAACGGAGTTGAAAAGACAAAACAGCGGTACTGGGAATCTGAAACAAAAGTAGAAACTGCTGGAACTTTGCATTGCAAATCTTGGAGAATGTGTTAAATCCCCAAAATTTAAGCTCCCTTTCTTTTTCAAACGCTGATAATCTTTTGTGCATTTCCAGCATTCGTATGCAGAAAAAGAAGTGCAGAGAAAATGTTACTGATTTCCTTTTCTCCAGTATATGTGCCGTGACCAACCACACTTGGCTGGAGCAAGAGGTCTTCAGAATATAAAATAAACACACAAGTGGAGGAAATATTCAGCAGGTCTGTAGAATAGTCAGATTCAATGCAAACCACTCTGTTTCTCTTTCCACAGATGCTGGCAGGTCGGATGTCTATTTTTAGTTCAAACGTCGTGGGTCATGCGGTGGCACAGTGGTTAGCACTGCTGACTTACGGTGCCAGGGACCCAGGTTCAATCCCGGCATTGGGTGACTCTGTGGAGTTTGCACGTTCTCCCCATGTCTGTGTGGTTTCCTCCGGGTACTCCGGTTTCCTCCCACAGTCCAACGATGAGCAGGTTAGGTGAACTGGCCATGATAAATTGTCCCTAAGTGTCCAAAGATGTGCAGTTGAGATGGATTGGCCATGAGGAATCCGGGGGGTTACGGGAATAGAGCAGGCGATGGGCCTAGTTAGGGTGCTCTTTCAGAGGATTGGTGCAGACTCAATGGAATGAATAGCCTCCTTCTGTAATGTAAGGATTCTGTGGATTTTCAGCATTCAGAATATAAATCTCTGTTACATCACTTCATTTTGTTGCAGATGGAAAAGGATCAGATTTAGTCAACTTAATTTAAGTTTAAGAAAACCTTTCAGTCAGTTCCTCCCATGCATATAATTTTAAAATCAATAGAAATGTTAAAAACATTAAAGTTAATGATAAAATGTTGTAGCTGCTTGCTAAGTGATATTGAGGTGATGCTACAATTAGAATCCAGGGTTTGGCCAGGGTTTTCGATCCTGGCCAAGTCAATGGACGTTTGGCAGACTTGCGGTATCCTCCATGGGGAAAACCATTGTGGTGGGGATGGAAAATCCCACCCACAGGCTTTGCACTTGGCACTCACTTTGCTGCTAAGTAAAAGAGAATCTGAAGATCTAGGGGTATGATTTAACTCCCAAAAAGCAGAGTCCCATTTCGAGCACGTTTAGCAAGACTCTTTTTTTTACCTCAGTGAGGAACACCCTGGTGAGGCTGCACGTAACCTAATTTCCTGCACTGATGAGCTCGTCGGTGCAGGAAGAGATCGGGGTGCCATTTTTACATACTACCCCGATCTCTTGACAACACCCCTCTGACTCCCCACCGCAGCCTCCGGACTACCCATTTCCCCAATGTACCTGCAAGGGGGTCCCCGAGCCTCCCTCACCCTACCTCATAAGGCAGGGAACTCCCAGGCCTGATTCCATGGGTGGCACTGCCAAGATGCCTGGGTGGCAGTGCCCAGGTGCTAGGGTACCAGAACTTGTCCACACAGGGTCTCCAATGTGTTGTTACGCCTGGTCCACATTTGTGTGGAACAGTGGGAAACGCACCATGGTGAGGTCTCCCAGGCACAAACATTAATTTCTGGGCCTTGGGAGCATCGGACGTCGACATATTTAAGTGAACCCAACTGCTCATGTAAATCTGGATCCCGCCCAGTGCCATCCCTCTGTGCTGTATCATAGAACATAGAACGGTACAGCACAGTACAGGCCCTTCAGCCCACAATGTTGTGCCGACCATTTACCCTAATCTAAGATCAACCTAACCTACAACCCTTCAATTTACTGCTGTCCATGTGCCTAAGAGTCGCTTAAATGTGCCTAATGACTCTGACTCCACCACCTCTGCTGGCAGTGCATTCCACACACCCACCACTCTCTGTGTAAAGAACCTACCTCTGACATCTCCCCTGTACCTTCCTCCAATCACCTTCAAATTATGTCCCCCTCATGACAGCCATTTCCACCCTGGGGAAAAGTCTCTGGCTATCCACTCTATCCATGCCTCTCATCACCTTGTACACCTCTATCAAGTGAAGTGAAATGAAATGAAATGAAAATCGCTTATTGTCACAAGTAGGCTTCAAATGAAGTTACTGTGAAAAGCCCCTCGTCGCCACATTCCGACGCCTGTTCGGGGAGGCTGGTACGGGAATTCCATGCTACTGGCCTGCCTTGGTCTGCTTTCAAAGCCAGCGATTTAGCCCTGTGCTAAACCAGCCCCTAGTCACCTCTCTGCCTTCTTCGCTCCAGTGAGAAAAGCACTAGCTCCCTCAACCTTTCTTCATAAGACATGCCCTCCAGTCCAGGCAGCATCTTGGTAAATCTCCTCTGTACCCTCTCCAAAGCATCCACATCCTTCCTGTAATGAGACGACCAGAACTGGACACAATATTCCAAATGTGGTCTAACTAAGGTTTTATAAAGCTGCAGCAAAACCTCGTGGCTCTTAAACTCAATCCCCCTGTTAATGAAAGCCAACACACCATACGCCTTCTTAACAACCCTATCAACCTGGGTGGCGACTTTGAGGGATCTATGTATGTGGACCCCAAGATCGCTCTGTTCCTCCACACTTCCATGAATCCTGCCTTTAACCCTGTATTCAGCATTCAAATTCGACCTTCCAAAATGTATCACTTCACATTTATCAATGTTGAACTCCATCTGCCACTTCTCAGCCCAGCTGTGCATCCTATCAATGTCCTGTTGTAACCTGCAACAACCCTCAACACTATCTACAACTCCCCCAACCTTTGTGTCATCGGCAAACTTACTAACCCACCCTTCCCTTCCACTCCCTCATCCAAATCATTTAGAAAAACTACAAAGAGCAGACGTCCCAGAACAGGTCCTTGTCGGACACCACTGGTCACCGACCTTCAGGCGGAATACTTTCCATCCACTACCACGCGCTGTTTTCTTTTGGCCAGTCAATTCTGTATCCAGACAGCCACATTTCCCTGTATCCCATGCCCCCTAACTTTCTGAATCAGCCTACCATGGGGAACCTTATCAAATGCCTTCCTGAAATCCATATACATCACATCCACTGCCCGACTTTCATCAATGTGTCTCGTCACATCCTCAAAGATTTAACATGAGGGCGAGATCAAGATCGTGTTAGATCTTGCGAGATGTTCCAAACGTCACAAATCTCGGTAGAGGCCTCTCATGATAGTTAATGGCCCCGCCGTGTCACCAAGTCGGGCGCGACGAGGCCGTTCAATCACGCCCTATAACACAGGATGTTCCATAATCCGACAACTACAGAATCATAGCATGATACAGCACAGAGGGATGGCACTTACCAAATTGTGTTTGTGTCAGGGAGCACCACTCCCCTGCTCTTTCTGCCTTTACTCTGCAAATTGCACCCTTCAAGCAGTTATCCAATTCCCATTGGAAAGTTGTTATTGAACCTGTTTCCTCCACTCCTGAGGCAGTGCATTAATTTCTTATCAACTCAGTCAATTAAAAGAAAACTATGCTAATCTCAACTCTGGTCTGTTTGCCAATTGCACTAAATCTATGACCTCTGGTTACCGATCCTTCAGCCAGCAGAAACAATCATTCCTTATTTATTCTATAAAAACTTTCACAATTGAGATTTCCCCTTAACCAACTCTTGTTGCGGGGACAACTGGACCATCTTCAGTCTCTCTATGTGAATGAAGCCCTGCATCATTTCAAAGGCTCATCCCTCTCAATAGCCCTCTTGCACACAGTGACAAAGTGCTGAACTAAAGCAAGTCACGTGACTGAATCGTGCATGAACATTCACACTTCATTGCCGTGTTAATGTAAGCCTACTTGTGACAATAAAGATTATTATCACACTGTTCTCATTATGTCTTACTTTTTGCTGATGGTTGTAATCCAAATGAAACATTGGATTGGATTTTATGTAGTCTGGCACGGCAGGAAAGTTGGCGGTCGGGCCTATTTAATCATGTGAGAAGCCGCCTGCCAGTCTCCTGGCAATACAATAACCTCCTGCGATTAAGTTGGAGGTGGGGACTGGACCATGGGGGAAACACGCCTTCCCATTATTGTTAGGTATGCTATCATTAGGTAGGGTATTATTAGGTTCATTATTGAGCTAGTTGATACCAATTATTCCTGAGCCCACTGGAATTTAGCAGTGTCTCAGGGATTATGTGTGATTACATGTGCCTCCTGAAGGGAGAGGTCGCTCTCGACAAAACACTTTGGGCCTGATCGAGGGAACCAACGACATCAGGTAGGGGGGTGATGCTGGAAACAAAGCCCTGCCCTTGTATTCAACACCCCTGCCCCACATCCTCGTGATTCACAAGTCAGGAGTGTACTGGAATTCTCTCCAATAACCCGGATGAGTGCAGCTCCAACAACACGAAAGAGGCTCAACAACATTCAGTCCTCTTGTCTGCAACCCATCCACTTCCTTAAACATTCATTCCCTCTAACACCAACGCACGGTGGCAGCAGTAGGTACCATTTGCATGATGCACTGGAGCAACTCATCAAACTTCTTTCAATAGTATCTTTCAAACCTGCGGCCTTTACCACCTAGAGGGGCAAGAGCAGGAGATGCATGGGAGCATCACCAACTGGAAATTCCCTTCCAAGCCACTCACTATCATGACTTGGAAATATATCACCATTCCTTCTTGTCACTGGGTTAAAATCCTGGAACTCCTTCCCCCACAGCATTGAGAGTGTCCTATGCCAGATGGACTGCAGTGGTTCAAGAAGGCAGCTCACCACCACCTTATCTTGTCAGTATAGTCACATCTCTTTTGGAATAAAATAAAATGGCTAAATCATTTGAAAATGCAATGGTTGTGCTAATTTCTTCAGCGGATAAAACAAAATTAAATATCTATCGAACCCTAAAGGAGATTATTAGGGTAGGATGGATATAATTAAATCAGTGCTTCCCTGCAATGAACAAAGATCAGGAATTCCTTGAAGCTGCTTGTCGGCAGAATGATGGAACTTTTGTTTATGCTCGCATTTGGGATTATATTTGTCTGTTTTACTGCCAGAAAATTAATTCTGGTCAATCAGTAATAGCCCCAAGGCATTTCGAGACAATATCTTCCTTTATCAGAGGAAGTCTAAAGTTAATGTAAATATTTTTAAGGTATCAAAGTGTTTGGACGATATATCTGGCTGTACATGCCGGCAGAATCTTCCGGTCCCGCTGATGGTGCATGGGGTGGATTCAATGAGAAATCCCATTGACAGCATAGGGACCAGAAGATCCCACCACTGGCTAGCGATGAGCCACCTCCCGCCGTGTGAAACATGCCACAGGGAGGCCAGAGAATCTCGTCCTTTGCTTGTGTACTGTGAGCTTCAGGGTTAAGAGAAAGAAACACACAATGGTGAGCACAACAAACAAATGCCACCATCACCACTCTCCTCTTCCCCCGATCAGCCTGTCTTCCAACCAGCATTATTTCACCTAAAACTAACTGAAATGCTTCCAAGGGGCCTTGTCCTTTATGTGTGCAAAAGAATTCAGCTGGATACAATCCATCGAAAAGGTGATTTTCCTTTTTGTTGAAGACCTGCTCAATTTCTCAGATTAATATTGAAAAATTATAGACAAAGTTATCTGACTGGAATCTGTAGTAGAGGTTGAAACTTCACCATCAACTGCAACGTTTGTCGTAAGCAGCAAGCTTCTAAGATTTTGCCGATGGAAAAATAATGGGTAAGCACGTGCATATTTTGTCAACAGTCTGCATTTTAAGCTCTCGGAAACATGCACTCATTTGCGACACCATGTTATTTTTCTGAAGAAAACAAACAAATTTATCAGTTCCTAAAGAGAATATCCGCACCCCCAACACATTCTTTAGAGTCAATGTGAAAGAGAAAATAGCTTGTGCAATTGTTTACTTAAAATAGTTTCCACTTAATGTGTGTTACCCAAATAAACATTGTAGTCACTACATTTGATTGGAATACACAATGTTGCTATGTCCTCAGAAATAGTCACCTGTTTCAAGATGCCTGCTGCCATCTCATGACCACAGTCAAATATTACGTGGAATTCCTTGTTCCTTTTCATTTCTTTCAGCAAAGGCTTGGAATCCTTTGTGTCTGCTGGAAGCTGACGAATCTTTAAGCGGATACTGTACCGAGATGGAGCTTTAATGAGCTCTTGTAGCCGAATCAGACCTTGAGAAGATGAAAAGAAATGCAAACACAACATAAGATGACCGACCTTGTGAGGGAAATTTACCCTGTCACAGTCAGAAAATTAATTGCCATTTACTCACCTCGCTGCACATTACACAAAAATACAATGAAGCAGATGAATCTTCTTTTAAGGATAACTGATGTATCGCTCTGTGCCCATGTGTGACATGTATGCCAATGCTGCAATTAAACCTCCCATATGCCAGTGCACACTTTCATATCCCGCATGTGTCAAAGGCCACTTGCTGAACTGCATCACCTTCCACTGACTGACATGTCTACTGAAATACATTAACTTTTAATGACTATTGCCGTGGCAATGAATGATGCATAAAAACTGCACTTAATTCATTCTGCAGTGCAAATAATACATTTACAATTCAACTCGAGGCTCTTCCTATCATAATGTGGTTTTTATAAAAACATTTAGTTAGTTTTGCTTAGTTTTAGCGCTGTTGAAGTGGCGGAATCTCGGCATAAGAAAATGGAACCCTCTACCAGTTTTCACATTCAGTGTCAAAATCAAGCACTTGCGTGTCAGATATATTCCAGCAGGTAGAGTGAAGCTCCCAACAGGCACCTTAACCCCAAATTCAGGGAACCCGCTCTTTGCTGGATCATTATGATTTTTAAAAACATTCCTATATCAAACACCCTAACGGTCTACCTGAACAAGATTGAGCATTTGACTATTAATTTGTGCTGACCCTAATAGTGTTTTATGCTGTGGAATCCCTGCATTCAAAGCTGGATTGAGGTTGCCCTGAATTGATTAAAACCTGGGCCTGAGAGGTGACAATATAGAGTTAAGACCCAGTGTACTACTCAATCCTCCAGTATCTTTCTATTTAATGTTTGTGCTCTCTCTCCCTTCAGCACAGTATATTAGTTATTGATCCCCAGCCATGCAATGCCCTAGCCTTTCACCCTGTTTTCTCAATAAAAATGAATTTTTAAAAAACTGGAATGAATATGATCAATGCTGCTGCTCTATTTCCTAAAATAAATTTAGAGTACCCAATTCGTTTTTTCCAATTAAGGGGAAATTTAGTGTGGCTAATCCACCTACCCTGTGGAGTTGCGGGGGCAAAACCCATGGAAACACGGGGGGAATGTGCAAACTCCACATGGACTATGACACAGAACCGGGATTGGACCTAGGACCTCAGCGCCGTGAGGCAGCAATGCTAACCGCTGCGTCACTATTCTGCCCTATCCATGATGATCTTTAAACCACACCCCATCGGATTGGGTGAAAAATAAGAATTATTTAGGGTGCGATTTAACCAAAACGTTTCCAAGTGTGGTAGCGAGTGGGACTTGTCGCAAGCTTCCCGACGCTCGGCCCGACGAGGCCGTCATCGCTACAAGACATTAATTGGTCCACTAAATGAGGCCCCAGGTGGCCGCATAGGCCTTGTTACATCGGGTTTTCGCATCGGTCACTGGCCTTCCGACTGGCATAATTTGCCAGGTCCTCAGCAGGTCCCCTTATCCCCCCCAAGAGCCAAATGGTTATACTGGAATGATTGAAGAGGCTGGGGATGTCCGACTGCCCCAGGATGTAGCTGTCATGCAAGCTGCAAGTTCAGGGAGTGGAACCCCTTCCTGTTGATGTAGGGCACTCCCTGATGGCCCAATGAGTGCAAAGCAAAATGCATGCCACCCATGACCCCCTGGACCTGGGGCATCCTGGCGATGGTGGTGAATGCTGCTGCACGGGCATCCTGTTGGACCTGGTCCATGTCAAAGTTTATATTGTCCACTGCCCAGATAAACAGGGCACCCATAACTTCAGGGATGCGTTTGTGAGCTGTAACTTGTGAGATGCCACACAAGTCCCTGCTCCAGCCCCGGAACGATCCTGAGGCATAGAAGTTCAAGGCTGTGGTGACCTTGATGGCCGTGGGAGTGGTTATCCTCCTTCTCCACGTGGTGCCAAGTTTGTGTGGACACTTCCCCTTGTTGAGACGGAGCCTCCTGCGACACACGCTGTCCGCCACTGTTCGAAAGACAAGCAATGGCTGTACACCTTGGACCGCCAACGGCCCCATCTCTGGGTCCCTTCCTGGCCTGTTGTTCGGCCGGGTCCTCAGGGTGTGGGGTGGCGTCCTGCATATGGACTGCTGCCTCAATTCTCTTTTGATGCTGCTGCTGCCGCATTCTCTGGCATCTGGATGCTTGGCCTGCCAACAGCACTGCGAGGGCAGCTTCTCTATGGTCCAAGATATCATCCATATCGTGTAATATCTGTAAGGAATTGGCAAGGGTGTGAGATTGACAACCATTTGGTGTCTTCTACCCTGGGCCCCTCCAGTCCCCCTATTGCTCCTTCCCTCCAGCCCTGGTATGCCCTGCCCACACAGCCCCGGTGGCACACAGTAGGGGCCCTGCTCACTGGACCCCAGACCCTGTGCCGCAGGTAACATTACCTGGACCGGGTGCTGGACCACCCACCCTCTCATCGTGAAGATGTCCTCGGTGCTGGAGCCCAGCCCTTGGGTGTTCAGATTTTGCCCTGCTGCGTTGGTGGTGTTGCCTCCCGCAGTGTCCAGGCATCACGGTCTGATTGAGATGCTTGCCAATAACCTTCACATGCTATTTGGTACGCCTACCCACGGGGGCCCACTTGGGAGCTGTGAAGTGCTCACTTAACTATGATTGCTAATTCCTAATTAGCAATCAGCTTCAACAGCGCAGCCAGAGGCCTCCATGGACAGTGAGAATAATGGGTGGTCAGTGGGGCAGACGGGCTGGGGTCGGGGTTGCACTCGGAATGAGCAATCAACTTTCAAGTCTGAAATGTTGGGATACAGTTAACGGATAAACTGCAGTGTTATTTTGCCTTATGTGGCAGTAGCCTTAAGGCTATAATTATAAAGACAAAAGAGTTTCATTGAATCATTTAATGAGCCATAATCACAGGGTGAATTATGTCAGTTTACAGAACAAATATAGTTCCACTCATGTTTTCTCCTGTAAGGACTGATCGGTTTCCTGAGGGAATTCCTGTCAGAGCCAAAAGATTTTATTTCACGACTGTCTCAGGATACATTGGTTAACTTAGATAGAATGTTACTCATTGTATTGAGTGAGACAATGGTATAAAAACATATTTTGACTCAGGGCAGGAGGGAAGGGAGGGAGAGTAGCCACTTTGGAAACCTTTCATGCATTTGCAAAGTTGCGTTAGCAATACAGCAGAATATACCTCATGTATCTCTTGGTTATCTATCCGCCCCAAACTCTCAGCCAGCTCATTCAGTGGGTAGCTGAATAATGCAAACTCAGAAGGTCCCTAGCTTTGGCTACCAGTTGTTTCAGCAAGACACTGCAATGGGCTTCAATACTCACAGCTTAGGAGCAGGAAAAAAACGTCACATTCTCCTGATTGCCATTCACTAACCACTGATTAGAATGTATGTGGGCATTGAGTGCTGGATTAAGCGCTTTGTGGTCAAACGCCATGTGCACCGATAAATGTACATAGCACCTTTACCAAAACAAAATGTCGCAAAACACTTCACAAGTACTCATTCAAGACTGAGACACACGAGGAGCTATTATAACAGGTAACCAGAATATTGATCAAAGAGGTAGGTTTGAAGAAGCATCTTAAAATACAAGGGAGAGCAAGAGTGCCTGAGAGTTTTGCTGAGGAAATTCCAAGGCTTTGGGCCTAGATATCTGAAGACATGGCCAACAATGTTGGAGAAATAAAATTAGGGATGCACAAAAAAGACATGCTTGCCTTCATCAGCCACAGCATTGATTACAGGAGTTGGGAAATCATGTTGCAACTGTAAAAACCTCGGTTAGACCACATTTGGAGTATTGCATGCAATTCTGGTCACCACATTATCAGAAGGTCGTGGATGCTTTAGAGAGAGTGCAAAGAAGGTTCACCAGGATGTTGCCTGGTCTTGAGGGTGTTGGCTATGAGAAGAGGTTGAATAAACTAGGATTGCTTTCATTGGAAAGACAGGGGCTGAGGGGAAACCTGATAGAGGCCCACATAATTATGAGAGACAAAGACAGGGTGGATAGTCAGAGGCTTTTTCCAAGGGTGGAAGTGTCAATTTTAAGGAGGTACAGGTTTAAGATGAGAGGGGGAAAGTTTAAGGGACATGTGCGGGGTAGGGTTTTCACACAGAGAGTGGTGGGTGCCTGGAATGTGCTGCCAGAGATGTGGTGGAAGCAGTCACATTGGCAACATTTAAGAGGCACCTGGATGGATCCATGAACAGGGAGGAAATAGAGGGATACGGACCGAGTAAGGGAAGAAGGTTTTGTTTTTAGTTAGGGCATCATGATCGGCACAGGCTTGGAGGGCCAAAGGGCCTGTTCCTGTTCCTGTGCTGTACTTTTCTTTGTTCTTTGTAAACCAGAATTGGAAGCGTGCAGAGATCTTGGAGGGTTGTGCGGCGGGAGAAGATTGCAACGATAGGGCGGGGTAAAGTCATGGAGGGATTTGAAAATGAGGATGAGAACTTTGAAATTGAGGTATTGACGGATCAGAAGGCAATGTGAAATGCAAAATGAAAATGAAATGAAAATCGCTTATTGTCACAAGTAGGCTTCAAATGAAGTTACTGTGAAAAGCCCCTAGTTGCCACATTCTGGCGCCTGTTCGGGGAGGTTGGTACGGGAATTGAACCCGCGCTGCTGGCCTGCCTTGGTCTGCTTTAAAAGCCAACTATTTAGCCCTGTACTAAACCAGCCCCAGTAGGGGCTGTGCTAAACCAGCAATGTAGGTCCACAAGCACAGGGGTGATGGAACTACATGGGGGTGGATTGCTGTGAGTTAGGGTCCAGGCAGCAGAATTTGAGGTAATCTTAGTTTTATATGAGGTGGGAGATTGGAGGACATATAGGAGGGAATTTGATTAGACAGGTTTGAGGCAACAAATGCGTGAGCGAGCTGTGGTAGGGTGGAGCAGGGGGAAGAGGAAGAACTTAGCGATAGAGCAGATATGTAGTTGGAAGCTCATTGTAGTATCAAATACAGCATTGAAGTTGTAAATGGTCAGGTGAACAAACTGTACGAATACCAGCAAGATCTACAGAGAGATGGGTGTTGAAGACTGCCAGTACGAACTGAGCACCAAAGAGGTGCTACTCAAGAGGAAGTGGATGGGGGAGAGGGAGAAGATTACTAGCCAAAACTAAAGCATAGAATGAATGCTTCCGTGAACTGGTGGAGAGTATGGGTGTCTTCTATATCCTTTTGGCAACTTTATAAATAATTTAATATTCGTGCGCAGCACGGTAACGCAGTGGTTAGCACTCCTGTCTCACAGCGCCGAGGTCCCAGGTTCAATCCCGGCTCTGGGAGTGTGGAGTTTGCACATTCTCCACGTGTTTGGGTGGGTTTCGCCCCCACAACCCAAAGATGTGCAGGGTAGGTGGATTGGCCACACTAAATTGACCCTTAATTGTAAAAAATGAATTGGGTACTCTAAATTTATTTTTTTTAAAGATAACTAATTTAATATTCAAATTTAGAAACAGATAATCGCCACGAAAAATATCCATGACAGTTTAAATTTGCTCAGAAGAAAAAAAGGAAAATTCCCTATAATTGTCTAAACACTCATATTCCTTCAAAACAAAAGATTGAGGGCTAAATTATTGCTCCCATGTCAGGAGGGCAGAATCAGGAAAATTCCCAACTCTGCAAACAGAACTCGGGAGAAAGTTCATTGCAGGGAGGCTGGTGCCAACAGGAATTGGATCACCCATCCCAACATGAAATTTCTTGGAGGGGATTCCCTCCAGGATACCACCCACCCTGACCTGGTAGCAATTTTACAGTGGGGCAGGAAGGGCTTTCAAAGGGAAGCTCGACTTGCCGCAGTTAAGGCCCTTAATGGTTATTTCAGGATCTTTTCGCGCCAAGCCACAATTTTGAGACTGGCGGGTGAGTGGCCGCTCAGTGGGGGAGTGTGGGGGGGGGGTGGTGTTGGGGTCCCATAATTGAACAGAGTTGGATCTTGGGTAGGAAATGTGGGGTGAAGGATGGCATCTCCAACAAAAGTCCCCTTCTGACTGGGAGCACCATCCCCTTAAGACCCAGCGACCCTTACGAAACAAACATTTATTTTCATAGACCCACATCAAAGTATATCAATCTCTTGACAACTTGTTAATCAAACTGTGAATTTATAGACCTCCACCCCCACTGTGATAATGATAGATTGTGGAAGCAGTCAAGCATCATTAATACTATGATGATAACCCTCAGGTTTATATCAACAAACAGTGAAATGATAAGCACCAGTTTTTTTCAACTGCAGCTTATTATTTTTTGAAAAAATTAAAGGGCCTGTGATTTAAATGGCTTGACAGCTTGACTGTGCTGTAAGACCCCAGCATACTTATTCACTTTTTATACACATTCATGTTTACTATTAACAATCCCAGTGAGGTACCTGACCTCTTCAAAAGGGCATCTGACCTCTCACAAAGGACATCTGACTTCTCACAAAAGGAGAGGTTCTTGGACCTCTCCAAATAACCCGAGCAGCTTTAGACCTTTTCCGCAAAGGTCTAAAGTACACAGTTCCGAATTTGGACATTACAATAATGACAACTGCTTCTCTTTGAGGCCAGCTACACTGTTACATGCGTAGCTGCCTCTGTGAACCATGGATGTGCAAAGGATAATTTGATCCTCAACCCGCCACAGAAAAATGTTGGATGGTGGGTTCAGGGGTGGAACTTCCAGAACTGGGGCTCTGCTTCCATTTTGGCTGAGGTGCAGAGCCCTTCCATCTTTGTGAAAATTCAGGACTGAGGCTCCAGTAACAAAAGTTGGATGAGTAACACATATCGAGGTTGCTCTTATCTTCCTCCCATCCATAAAAGATCAACCGCAATGGGGAAAGAAATTTATCCTGTTGTATGACTAAAGATTCAGTTCCTGGGCAGTTCCTGACCTCAAATAAAAATGATTTCTGGCAATTCATAGCATACACTAGTAGCTTCTTTACTACTGCTGGAGACCCAGATATGTAAGTCCCAGTCGCTATCTTGATAACTACTTGCCATCAAACAGATGAAATCGCTATAAGCCTTTTAGGATTCTTTCACCAGCATTATGGAGCTCATAATTCTCAACTCAAAATGCTGTCAGTTATTTTAAATACTGGAGTGGGGAAACACGTTGTCAAAATGTTACTTCAGTCCGACTACATAATCCTGTCAGGTTCCAATACGCACACCCCTATTCTTTAAATTGTCTGCTTAGAAATTCATTAGGACATCACAAATTCCTCACTCTTCGCTCTATCCTTTTGAATCGCTGCAGCTATCACCACAAGCACATTGCGAGACAGATAAAATACACTTTAATTAAATAAGGATATATAAGAAATAGGTCATTACTTGTTCTGTGAAGGAAAGATGAGATGCAAACTTCACTTCTTACTGAGGGACCACGGAGGTAAATTTTAAATTAGGCCATTTTCATTTCCAGTGATTAAATTTTGCTTGACTGTTTCAATTTGTCTGCTAGCAATTTTTACAAAATAAGACTTTGTCCATGTGAACAGAATTAAACTGACTCATGAGTTATTGTGTAATAACTGCTAATTGTTGCTCAGTCATCTCCGACACAAGGCAAAAGACATAAATTATATTTTCAAAATGGAAGCAATATTAATTTAAATGTTGCAATTGGACAGGTGGCTTTCCCAATACAAAGAAGAGCCTTTGGATTGCCATAATTCAGGAAAATATTGACCATCTTTGAGATGCTCCACAGAATCTTTTTGTCCACCAGAGGCAATAGCCCTTTCCTGGCCCAAACAATGCCTATTTTCACTCACAAAAGGACTCCTTTTTATGTCCTGACTGTATCAACACCAATATTTCCTTCCATAACTGCATGTCTCCTGTACAATATCAGCATACACTGAAGTACTTTGATTATTTTTTTTAAATTTAGGGTACCCAATTATTTTTTTCCAATTCAGGGGCAATTTAGCATGGCCAATCCACCTACTCTGCACATCTTTGGGTTGTGGGGGTGAAACCCACGCAGACACGGGGAGAATGTGCAAACTCCACAGTGACCCGGGGCGGGTATCGAACCCGAGTCCTCAGCACCATGTGGCAGCAGTGCTAACCACTGCGCCATCTTGTTCATGAGATTATAATAATAAGTTCTTAATCTACTTCTGTGGAATACTGCAATCAGCTGGACTTTATTGGGTAGACATAGCCCAATCCTTTCTTTATGAAAGGGCTTTGCAGTTCTATAAAATTGTGCTCGTTTAATGCCTGGAACAAATATTGCAAGCTGAACTAATGATTTTTTTTGGAAAATATTTTTATTAAAGTTTTCATTTTATAAAATACAAAATAAACAAATCCATATAAACGAAATACCCTTTACAAACCCCTTAAGCTAGCCTAATGATAAGATCCCTGTGGACTGGCGCTATGAGTGCCTCAGTCTGCCGAATCCATTTTTCTGTCTGAACATTTTACAATCTCGACAGTAAATTTAATGTTTCATTTATATTGCCGTCCATCGCACGTGGATTCAGGACTCATTCTGGCTCCATCTGACATTGCAGATCATAGATCCAGTGAAACATACAGTGCAAAACATACATTATACTGAAATTTTTATCTGGAAACAGGATTACCAGAAATTGAAATTACAGGTGAAACACAACATGACAACATAATCGGGTTCTATAATTGGAGCCCACCACTACACTTAATGATGAATGATATATGCAGGCACCTGAAAAATGAATATGTACCTAAATCTGAGCTCATTTTCCCTTTGTTCAATCTGAAAATTAGGGCAGTGGAACATATAGGGGGCGATTCTCCGAGCCCCGCGCCGGGCCAGAGAATCAGCACAACCACGTCACGACACCCAACACCGGCGGGCGATTCTCCGAGGTGCGGAGAATCGGCACCATTTGCGCCAGCGGGTTTGACGTGGCGCAGGCCGCGGACCGCTGGAATCGGCGGGGCCATCGATTCTCCGGCCCGGATGGACCGCGCGGCCGCGCGGATATGACAGAGTCCCGCCGGCGCCGTTCACCTCTGGTCGCCTTCGGCAAGAACTCTGCGCGAAGGGTCGAGGGGTGGCCTGTGGGGCGGGGAAAAGTGATCATTCACCGGGGGGGGGGTGCTCCAATGGAGTCTGGCCCGCGATCGGGGCCCACCGATCGGCAGCCCGGCCTCTTCCCCCCCAGCCTACTTTGTTGCGCGGCCGGCCCCTGAATCCCCACGCCATGTTGTGTTGGGGCCGGCGCGCTGAAGAAGTCCCCCACGCATGCATAGGTTGGTGCGGCCCAACTGCGCATGCGCAGGCTGGCGCTGGCATTTACGACAGCACGAACACTTTGTCTCCATTTTGGAGAATCGCCCCCACACAAAGGGCTGGATTTTCACACCCCTCCCAGCTCTTCCAGTCCCGCCAAAGGTGCATGCTGCATGGCGACAGGCCTGCCCGCAGTTGGATCAATACCAACGGCAGAACAATGACGCCTTTATATTGTCATTAATTGCCTACTTAAGGGCCTAAATTGGTGACAGGTTGGGTTGTTTGACTACAGGCCTGATCATCCTGGACTTAATTGGGGTGGGGTTGGGAAGGCAGCGAGGTGCTCACTTGACACCCTCCTGCTGATTAAATTCCCTCCTAACCTCCAAACATGCCACCAGAGAGGGCAGAAGATTCTGCACACTGAGTAATTTCCAGCACCTCTCATTGAGACAATGCCGGCTCCACGTTGAGAAATCCAGTCAATCCCATTCCCCTGCTCAATTCCTGTAGCCCTGCAACTTTACCTCCTTCAAGTGTCCATCCAATTTCCTTTCAAACTCATTGATTGTTTCTGCTTCCACCAGCCTCTTGAGCAGCGGATTCCAAATCATTACCACTTACTGCATATAAATATTCTTCATCACATTTCCCCCTGCATCTTTTGCTCAAAATGTTAGATCTGTGTCCCTTGGTTAATGGGGACAGTTTCTCATTGTCTACCTTATTTAAGCCTGTCAGAATCCTGTGCACCTCGATCAAAGCCCCTCTCAACATCCTTTGCTCCAAGGGGAACAACCCCGGCCTTTCCAACCTAACCTTGTAACTAAAAAAACCCATCCCTGGAACTATTCTGGCAAATCTTTACTACACCTTCTCAAGAATTTTGACATCTTTCCTGAAGTGTGGTGATTCAGCATAAATTCCCTGATTTTGCACTTAATGGGCGGAATTCTCCAGCCCCACCCGTCAGGTGACCAGGAATTCCCAGCCAAGGTCAATGGACCTTTACATGGTCCGCATCCCGCCCGTAGCGATCTTGTGGTGGGCGGAGCAGAATAATCCAGCTCAATGTCTCTATTTATGAAACCCAAGATCCCATTCACTCTCTCAGTATTTGTTACTCGGCAGATACGTCAGCAACCTTTAAGACTTATCTAGACAGACACATGAACAGACGGCGTATAGAAGGATACAGGCAGTGGGTCCAGATATGACATGTGATTGGCGCAGGCTTGGAGGGCTGAAGGGCCTATTCCTGTGCTGTATTGTTCTTTGCTCTTTCTTTGTTCCATTCCCTGACAACTTCAAAGCTCTATGGATGTGCACCCCCCAGGCCACTGTTCCAGCACACCTTGTCAGCCCATTCTGCGAGCCTGTCTATCTCCTGTTCAATCTCAGTTTTATCCACAATTCTTAGCACAACAATCATTTCTATGGTCAAGGGACAGAATGGTCTTGACGGGCTAAATGGTCTATTCTCATACAGACCTGAAGTTCAAATATATACATCCATAAACCTCAAAGAAACTTGATTTCAAAACAAAATCCAGTACCAAACAAATATTTTCCTTGATCGAATCCATCACACAAGAGTAAATTAAAACCTAATTGTCCACAGCATGCCGTCCAACAACAATAAAATTTAATGATTTAATAAACATAAGCTGTTTAGCAGAAAGATTTTTCTCAGTTTCAGATCATATTCCAGGGAACAATAACATCACCAAAATCACAAGGACGTGTAATTGTTTGCAGTGGAAAGCTTTTAATTTAAACATCACTCATCTGAACAGGCTGGCTAGTCAAACCAGCTGGACCTGTTTCATTAGGCTGTATTATATTTCCTTGCTGAATTAATATTGTTTCGCACAGTACAACAGTGGAGTTAATACATAAACAGTTACCAGAATTATTAACTGATCCAAACTTTTGATGTATCGTCTCAGTGTACATAAATATATTTAGGAATGAGACCTCAGGCTCAATTCTCCGAAAAGATTTTGAGGTGTTACAGCAAGCGAGAATTGCTGCGAGATACCTGGTGCTCTACCCAGCGAGGCCAGCTATTCAACGTTAATTAGTCCACTTAACGAGGCCCCACAGTCCTCTTGCCGCAAATGCAGGCTCACCAGCTGATTCGCCAGTCCGTCGCTAACAAGGTCGAGCAGCACTTGAACTGCACTTGCTCAGCCAACCCCAGCCATCTTGCAACAGTGGCGCCTAGATTCAAGATTCGGGAACGCAGACTTGGAGTGGCTGCTAGACACTGTTTAGGCCAGGAGGGATGTCCTGTTCCCCTCAGGGTCCAGGAGGGTCAGGCATAGGGCAGTCAATGCTGCCTGGGATGATGTGGCGGCGGCAGTGAGTTCAGGGAGTGTGACCAGCAGGACTGGCCTCCAGGGCAGGAAGATGGTCAATGACCTACACCGGGCAGCACGTGTATGTAGACATCAACGCCCCCCCACCCCCTCTCTGAGACATTACCCCCCTCCCATGGGAGCATCCACCCCCTCCCCCTTCAACCACACCAACCCTCCCTCCACCCTCTCCCCCCTTCAACCTCCCCAACCTTGCCTGCATACCATCCCCCACCACTGTGAACCACGTGTGTGGCTAATTATGCCTTCTCTGTGTCTCATCAGGTAACGCTCTCCCACAATCGCCGGGAGAGATCCCAGACTGGCGGTGGTGTGCCAGATATCAGGATCCTCACCACTTTCAAGGAGCGGGCCCTGGAGGTGACCGGTGTGGCCAAGAACACGGTGGTCACAAACGCGGAGGCTGGCAGAAGCCACAGAGTTGAGGAACCACTGGGCCCCAACTGGAGGGCCTGTCAAACTTCAGTTATCATTGAATTACTGACTGACCCATCCCTCCCACTGACCACATGTCCATTCTCCCGCAGGTCCTCCAGCCGAAGGCATCAGCCCATCCCAGGTGGCACCTTCTGCACCCTCCCAGGAGACCACCTAGGGGAGAGTTCCGAGAATGCCACCGTACATCACACCTGTCATTGCCACCCTCCACCAGCGCAGATACACCCACATCAGTGAGTCATGCTAGTGGTCAGGCTTCTGGGGCACAATCTGGTGTGTACCACACTGCTGCTGATGTACATTAGGTGGAGGCAAGAACAGAGGAGATCTTCTGGATCCCAGGGCCCAGCTGGGTCCCAGCATGATGCTGACCTGTGAAAGAGGTCATCCCGGAGCTGATGGAGATGTTAGGGTGCGGCCTGGACATTCAGAGGGAGATGTCAGCATCACTCCAGCAGATCCATAGCTGCTTGGAGGAGTACCAGAGGCTACAGGCGCAGGAGATGCATGGCACCAAGGCCAACACTGCAACGGCAGCGACCGCAGTGGAGAGCCTGGCGAATGACGTCAGCACCATTAGTGAGGTGTCCAAGGCGATGCACATGGCTGAGGGTCTAGGTAGAATGTCCGATTCGCTGGGGGATGTCACCCAGTACCAGGTTGACCATGATGAGGAACTGCAGGACATGTCCCGCTCTCAGATGGGAATGGCCGAAGCGCTGCGGAGTTGTCCCAGTTGTCCCAGGATCCGATTTCACTTACAGGAATGGGCCGGTTGCATCGCAAACTGTTTGGCGCCAGCCAAGGTTCTCGTTTTCTGCCTCTCCCGCTATTCACAGGCTTTGTTTCGCTTGAGCCAGAGCGTAATGAGGCTAGAGCATCACGCCCCTCTAGACAACCAGATTCGAGGTAATAGCACCCTGAAAATGGTGGTGAATGACCTGCTATCTGCCACAGGATGTCCCTATCTCCCTTAGTATTTATCACCATTGACAATGTGATGCTGGAGGCTATCGATGGCTTCAGGCATCCAGGCTGTAAAATCACTAGCAATCTGTCATTTGGGCTGGGATTTGACTGGAAAATCCCAGCCTTGATGTTGAAAACAACGTCTGCATTGCAAAAGCTGCTGCTGCTATGTCCAAGCTGAGTAAGAGCGAGTGGAACAACAGCAACCTGAATGGGAACACCAAACGGATACGTATTTCCAAGTCTGAGTCCTCCATGCAGTCATCTATAGGAGCGAGGCTTGGCCAACATACGCCAGACAGGAGAAAAGGCTGAACAGTTTCCACCTTTGCTGTCTCAGACATATCCTCAGCCTCTCTTGGCAGGACAAGTTCTCCAACTCAGAGGTCCAGAGGCACGCTAAGCCCATCAGCATAAACTAATTGCTAAGTCAATGACTAAGGCAATGTGTTGGCTCGGCCACATTCCTCAGATGCATGATGGCTGTACACCTAAAGACATTCTGTACTGTGAAGTGGCCACAATCAACCGATCATCCATATAGTTTCTGCAAGGACACTGCAAGTGACATTTGATGGCAGCCCAGAGCACTAACAACTGGGTGAGCGTTGCCAATGGCTGTGATCTCTGAAGGCTGACTACTTGGAGGTTCATTGGAAGAGGCAAGCAGGAATGAAGGCCAAACCTTCTGATCTCCAGATCCTATGACCGACGCTGTCCACCAAGACACATGGAATTCCCAACAGGCTGAACTCCATGGGAATTGGCGGGAAGTTTGAACATCTGGGGCGAAATTCTCCGGAAACGGCGCGATGTCCGCCGACTGGCGCCCAAAACGGCGCAAATCAGTCGGGCATCGCGCCGCCCTAAAGGTGCGGAATGCTCCGCATCTTTGGGGGCCGAGCCCCAACCTTAAGGGGCTAGGCCCACGCCGGACGAATTTCCACCCCGCCAGCTGGCGGAAGAGGCCTTTGGTGCCCCACCAGCTGGCGTGGGAATGACATCTCCGGGCGGCGCATGTGCGGGAGCGTCAGCAGCCGCTGACGGCATTCCCGCGCATGCGCAGTGGAGGGAGTCTCTTCCGCCTCCGCCATGGTGGAGACCGTGGCGAAGGCGGAAGGGAAAGAGTGCCCCCGCGGCACAGGCCCGCCCGCGGATCGGTGGGCCCCGATCGCAGGCCAGGCCACCGTGGGGGCACCCCCCGGGGCCAGATCGCCCCGCGCCCCCCCCAGGACCCCGGAGCCCGCCTGCGCCGCCTTGTCCCGCCGGTATGGTTGGTGGTTTAATCTACGCCGACGGGACAGGCATTTTAGCGGCGGGACTTCGGCACATCCGGACCGGAGAATCGCGGGGGGGGGGGGGCCCGCCAACCGGCGTGGCACGATTCACGCCCCCGCCAAATATCCGGTGGTGGAGAATTCGGCAACCGGCGGGGGCGGGATTCACGCCAGCCCCCGGCGATTCTCCGACCCGGCAGGGGGTCGGAGAATCTCGCCCCTGATGTGCAATTCCGGTGCTCCTTGGGATCCCCTTGAAAGTCTCCTACTCTGAGATTGAACTGTCCAAAGTGTCTGATTCTAACATACTTATCTAAAAAATAGAGACATGCTGTCAAAGCTTTTGGTCTTGCATTCATCAGCACAGATGCGCAAGACTATCAATAATAATGGGAACACAAATTATACTGTATGAGAAGTAAGTGCTGATTGGTTTCAAGTGGACTCTGATTAGTAGAGGTGCTGCCATGAAGAATGCACTGGGGAACAGTTAATCGCCAGGCTTTTATAAACATTCCAACCAGGCAGGGAAACTCAGATTGGTGAAGGTTTTGCCATAGGGAATGAACCAGGGAATACATATCCACTAAACTTACGTTTTGTTGAATGTATGGGCATGCTCCATCTCTCAACAATAGGACAGGGCCTTGGGTGCAAATATATGTGGCATCTAGCATGCTTCAGTGACCCACACTGCGAGTCAAACTGATGGTTAGCAATGCTGCCTCACAGCACCAAGGACACGGATTCAATTCCAGCCTTGTGTGACTGGAGTGGAGTCTGTGTGGAGTTTGTACATTCTCCCCGTGTCTGAATGGGTTTCCTCCGGGTGCTCCGATTTCCTCCCATAGTCCAAATATGTGCAGGTTAGGTGGATTAGTCACGCTAAATTATCCCGTGGTGTCTAAAAGTTAGGTGGAGTTGCTGGGTTACGGGGATGGGGTGGATGTGTAGGCTTAGATAGGGTGCTCTTTCCACGGGCTGGTGTAGACCCGATGGGCTGAATGGCCTCCTTCAGCACTGTAAATTCTATGATCTATGATTCTATGTTGCTACCACACAGTAATAGTGTCAACGGCTGGCTTCACCTATTGCTCAATTCTTTGAGACACCTTACCCTTGCAGGGTAATCTGAGCTGGCCATTTTTCAGGTCCGAATGTGGCAGCCTTAGGCCCATTCATGGGTTTACACAATATACTGAGAGTAATGATCTTATTCAGGGTAGCCATTATCCTGCTCCAACCTGCACTCAAATTTACCTTTGAAATGGGGAAGTCAACAGAGCGCTTTCCTCGATGTGCTTGTTGAGAAATCTGCTACTACTGTCGACCACAAACCTATCTTCAGTAGTAATATACACAGTGAGGTTCGTACAGTTCCTTATCCCATAAGATTGGCCTTATCGACAACCTCGAAAATATGGCGAAAGCGTTTTGCTCACCTTGCAAGCTGGTTGCTGAAATAAAGCCAATCAAAGTCATCCATGGAAAATGGCCATCCTGATCAGATCATTTTGCACTTTCTATAATGCAAAATCATGAATGGTCCTAAGGATGTCACTTTCAAACCCGAAAAATGGCCAGTCTACCTCAGATTACCCTGTAAGGATAAAGTGTCTCACAAATTGTAGCAACAGGTGAAGCTAGCTGTTTCACGTTGCTACTAAGCAGTAGCAACACAAGTGGTATTCGCCTCTAACATGATGATGCCATCAAGCCAAAAAGATATTCTGGCAGTCACACAAATATGTAATGTGGCATATGAATTTCGCTGACAGCGTGATGCCTGGTATTCCAACGACTGGTGGATTGTATCAAACTGCACGTTCTATCAACTGTTTGCAACAGGCAAAAGGCTGACTGTACCAAACCAGTCTGTATTTAAAATACTTAAATCGGGGTCCAACATTAGATGTGATTTTGCGATTGGACAGCATTTATTTAACAATCCTGATTGTGCGAAGAATGATGAAGAGAACCAATTGAAGATATTCAAAGCGGCTCATTTACACATGTTAGAAGCTACAAATATTCACACACAGGGCCCTGTCCATTGCAGACAGAAAGAATATGTCCACGCCTTGCCTATTTCTTTAACAAAACAAAAGATTGGAGGATAGCCATTCCTTTGTTCATTTCTCCATGGCAATGCTTTGACCAGAGTTGATCTGCCTGGTTTGAACTTAAACAAAAGCTTGGCAGTTACCTGTTCCCTAGTGCATTCTCCATGGCAATGCTTCAACCAATCAGAGCCCACTTGCCAACCTATCAGTCCTCTCTTTTCA
The DNA here is from genome assembly GCF_047496885.1 of Scyliorhinus torazame. Classification (NCBI taxonomy): domain Eukaryota; kingdom Metazoa; phylum Chordata; class Chondrichthyes; order Carcharhiniformes; family Scyliorhinidae; genus Scyliorhinus; species Scyliorhinus torazame. Next base: position 282,349,312 of record NC_092710.1, on the reverse strand, counting down.
TGCAATATTAATTGTTGTTCTCATTCCTCTGGTATTCTTGCAAAGCTGTCTTGATGAATGCAAGACCAAAAGCTTCAACAGCATGCCTTTTTTTTCAGCAATACTAAAGTTCTGTATTACCAAACAATATTTACCTGAATAGTTACCCAGGAAATGTTAAGCAGAAAAATTGATCCCCTGACTTCCCACTGATCTTCTGACTATCCCCAACCTGACCCAACTACCCTGACCCATTGACCCACTCACCCATCTACTCATCCACCCTACTCACCTGACACCCTGTCCACCTACCACTCTACCCACCTACCATCTCACCCACCTACCCTCCCTATTTATTCACTCTTCAAGCACTGACCCAATCATACATATACTAAAATTTATACTGGTAAAGCAAAAAGTGTAGAGGATACTGGAAGTCTGCAGAGGGATTTGGATAGGCTAAGTGAATGGGCTAGGGTCTGGCAGATGGAATACAATGTTGACAAATGTGAGGTTATCCATTTTGGTTGGAATAACAGCAAAAGGGATTATTATTTAAATGATAACATATTAAAACATGCTGCTGTACAGAGGGACCTGGGTATCCTAGTGCATGAGTCACAAAAAATTTGTTTACAGTTGCAACAGGTGATTAAGAAGGCAAATTGAGTTTTGTCCTTCATTGCTAGAGGGATGGAGTTTAAGACTAGGGAGATTATGCTGCAACTGTATAAAGTGTTAATGAGGCCACACCTGGAGTATTGTGTTCAGTGTTGGTCTCCTTACCTGGGAAAGGACGTACTGGCATTGGAGGGTGTGCAGAGGAGATTCACTAGGTTAATCCCAGAGTTGAGAGGGTTGGATCATGAGGAGAGGTTGAGTAGACTGGGACTGTACTCACTAGAATTTAGACGGATGTTCTTAAAGAAACATACAAAATTATGAAGGGAATAGATAGGATAGATGCGGGGAGGTTGTTTCCACTGGCGGGTAAAAGCAGAGCTAGGGGGGCATAGTCTCAAAATAAGGGGAAGTAGATTTAGGACTGGGTTTAGGAGGAGCTTCTTCACCCAAAGTGTTGTGAATCTATGGAATTCCTTGCCCAGTGAAGCAGTTGAGGCTCCTTCATTAAATGTTTTCAAGTTACAGAATAAAGGAATAAAGGGTTATGGTGTTCAGAAAAGATCAGCCATGATCTCATTGAATGGCAGAGCAGACTCGAAGGGCCAGATGGCCAACTCCTGCTCCTAGTTCTTAAATTATGTTCTTATGTTATGTTCACCCTCCCTTGCTGCAGCCAGTACCGTAAAAAAGAGCCATGTCTTGCCTTCCGCCCGACGCTACATTGCTGCGATGCATTTCTCTGATGGGTGCTGTATTCTGCATTTCTGGTCTCAGAAGATCAGACAAACAATGCAGAGCAGCATAGAGGCACGGAAATATTCGAGCAGAGTGTCAATCCAACAATGTTTGCTGCTTCATTGAAGATCCGGGCCAAAAATGTTCAGGTGGCCAAGAAAGGGCCCAGAGAAAACAGAGGTCAGTGAATCATGCACGCTCTCAGTCCACTATTGTCCTCTGTAGTAAATGCAACAGAGACTGTCAGGCCAAGTGGGGCTTCTGAGCCACATAAGGTTTAATACAGAGTGAACCAGCAAGATGCAAAGCCATCATCTCACGAGCACGAGACAGAAGGCTACAAAATGCAAATGGCTTTGGATCGATAATTCGGCAGTTAAAGACCCACTTGAGTCAGGGTAGTGCAAGTGATTTGAGGATTGTATCAGTTGGACAATGCCTGTGCCGGATTGCAGAAAAATGCAACCAAGACCACTGCTGTACTGCGCCTGGGCCTCTCCTAAAAATAGACCACTGCCCCACCCCCCAGCTTTTTTCTCTTCCCTTGCCAGCTGTCAGCAGGAGTGCCCAATATTGCAACGTCTGGAGCGGCCAGCCCACCCTGAGGCACTGGTTCTCCACATGCAGTCTGCCAGCGCTACGTGGTCAAGGTCCGGCCAGCTGACTGTAGGGCAGCCATCTGCCCAAACACCATTCGGGTGGGAAAATCTACCCTGATGTTAGAATGGACATTCCCTCACAAAACGAGGCATTGTTATTGGTTACTCATGGCAACAAGAGAAGCCATCGGTCAACAAGGCCATTTAAACACAACAGGTTGTATTTTCAAAACTTTGGGCTCGATCTATCTGAATGAGAATGCGTGCAATTAGTCAGGTGTTTCCCTGCCCAGGGAGCGCCAAGAGACACCACGCTATCAAACGGCCATTTGGGTAGATCGGGGGCCTCAGTGGGGACTGCCCGACCGAAGCCTCACTTCGTCCCGTTTTCTGCACCGCGGAGCTCCGCAAGCCACTTTCAGACGACGTCCCGATATCTCGAGCCCCCGACGCGATCCCCAAACCCTCCAACTCATCTATAAAGGGGCTCTTGAGTCCCACTGCGGCACCCTCGTGCCAGAACCCCCATCACGCAAAAGATGGCAGCTTAGCACTGCTAGCCTGGTACCAGGGTGCTAGGCAGACAGTGCCAGGGTGTCCATGTGGTACTATCAGTGCCAGGTTGACACCATACCCAGAGGGCAAACACTCCCCTGGGACAGCCCCATGAGTCCTGTTGGGTCTGGTCCCCAGTTATGGAGACCAGCACTGACCGGTACTTGTGGTTAGATCCTATGCTTTGGTGGGCTCTCGGGAATGCATATTAGAGTGAGACTAGGTGTCTCACTTTAATGCGCAGATTTGTCAGAAAGTGATATTGCGGTATCTTGCGAGATCACATTAGATCTCACAAGGCATGGTGAGTCGGGTAGATCCCGGAGGAAAGATCTTCGGGCATCTACCTGCCACGCCACATTGCCTTTTGGGCGCAACGCAGCCAATGGATCTTGTCCTCTAACTGCTTCAAGGTACAACAAACTTGTCTTTGAAATGATTTTAAAACTCATCCCACCACTACCTCAATGTGCAATCCTTATTCGCAGCATGTGAGCAAGCAAGGCCGTTGTGTGTTACCATAATAAGTGATTTTCAAATGTTGATTCAAAATTTTGATTCAAAAGTGTAAATTCCCCCCCCAAAATGATAGTGGGCGTAATTCTGGCTGTGCAATTGTGTAAAATTGTAAGACATTCATCCAGCCAGCCATTATGCATCCTTCCTGATCTGACTTCCATGGGGTTACATTTAGCCACCGTGTGTTGCAGCAGAGGGACCAAATAGCAATAAAAAATATCTGAAGAGCGAATCAATGTATTTTGTCATTTCTCAAAATAAAGGATTGACTGCCCTTCCATTGAAACCTCCAGTTCAATATGACCCGTTCAGTCACTTAAGCAGCACAGATCTTCATATGCTTTTCTTTTATTTTTGAATTTTAGAGTGCCCAATTCATTTTTTCCAATAAAAGGGCAATTTAGTGTAGCCAATTCACCTAACCTGCAATCTTTGGGTTGTGGGGGTGAAACCCACGTAAACACGAGGAGAATGTGCAAACTCCACACGGACAGTGGCCCAGAGGCGGGATCGAAATTGGGACCTCGGCGTCGTGAGGCAGCAGGGCGAACCCACTGCGCCACCGTGCTGCCCTTCACATGCTTTTCTGAAGATTACTAAAGATGAATTAATATTTTTTGCCAATAGAAACGCAGCATCTTAAGAGCAAGCACATCATTGTGTATACAGTTTCCATTAGCACACGTACCTGTGCTGTCGTCATACACCACGGTGACAGTTTTCCATTTGAAGAAATGTACCAAATCCAGGATGGCTTGACTGAGGGAGGAGAAGTCTGGGTACAGGTTGACGTAGAAAGAATCCCTGTTGTCTGACACTTGATGCTTCCACCGGGTCTGTATGTGGGGAACCCCGAGTGCATTGCAAATGGACTGCACTGCGTTAGCTGAAGAACTATGAGAAGGCCCAAAGATGGCTGCCACCCCAAGAGACAGTTGATCACAGGCTGAAGAGGAGATATATAATTCTGTCAATAATGAGAGGAGAGAAAGCCGATGTGCTAGCAGGAATTATTCGGGGGATAAAAGAAGCACATTCACTTTACCACATTATAAAGCAGTTTTTGTATGGTACAGTTAGCTTTACGTTGTCTCTTACAGATTCACAATTTGCCTGAGAGTTTTGTTTTCTTTTTACACAATGACGGACTAAAACTTCACTAACTACTCCGGTGCTCTGGGGAAAGCAAAAAGAAAGCGTTTGGATCTCATGCAGCGAAGACTGTGCGGAGTACATTACCTTTTCTGGATGCTTCAAAACTGTCATAAATATTTATCCTTTGGATGTCATACGTTAACGTTGTGTTTGGCAGCAGCGTTCTATTTCTGTTGATTGTATTTAAAGCAAACTTAAAGGCTAGTTCCTCTGCCCCAGATGGGGTTTTTTCCACTGACTCGAAAATACCTCCTGAAACAGAAAAGAAAGAATAGCATATTAAACAGAGATAAATGATACAGGAATGAGAATTAAGGGAATAACATCGAAATTTGCCAGTAACACCAAATTAGGAATGACGATGATTGTAAAAGATATCAGCAGAAGGTAAATTGGCTGGCAGGATGGTCAGATAGGTGGCAGATGGGGCTCATCATGGTAAGGTGTGAATTAACATAGTTTGAAAGTAAGAATTTAAAAATTGGAAGATTATGAATTGAACAAAGGATCAGAGGGACTTTAATGTCCTGAAACATCAGTCAATAAAGGGAGCAGTGCACATAGATATGATCATTAAAAAGGCAAACACATTCTTTGGTTTTGTAATTAGACGCATATAATACAAGTGTTAAGGCAGTAATTTTGAACATACAAGATCCCAAATAATCCACAATTAGAACCCTGCATACAGTTTTGAGAAGCCCATTATAGCAAATACATTACATGCAAGAGATGGAAAATATCCTGTCAATGTCGACCTGACCATTCATGACGGTAAAGAACTATTTGTGAACTGAACAAAAGCAGTCAAGCACCAAAACAAAGTCATTTCAAGAAATTGGAATTTCATTCTGGAACTCAGGAAATAGATCCCAAAAAATTCACCCGGAAGTTAACCAGCAGTAGAAGTGGATAAGCCAGTATCTAACCTGCGTGGAGGGAGGATCCCTTTAAATTGCAATTCCTGCTGGATGTTTGTGCTGCCTGTTAGTGGCATCATTTGCTTGACGAGCATATCACGTGACAAGCCAAATGCCGGGGGGCTCTAATTTCAAAAAAGGATCCAACATGAAATGGAGAATCCTTCTATAACTATTATGCTGAGGTTGAAATTCTTCCCATTCCCACCCTGGATTCCTACTGATCAGCACAATTTGAACTGGAAGGTGTAGAATGAGATGTTCGTTGTTGTTTTTTTTCATCAACATTAATGCTGCTGCCGACAATCGAAGGTTAGGGATAGATGCAGGAAAATGGCTTTGAAGTAAAAGATCAGCTGTGATCTGGTTGAAAAACAGAGCAGCCCGAGGGGCTGAATGGCCTACTCCAGCTCCTCGTTCCAATGTTAATCTCGCCAGTATGCCACCATCTTCTAATAAAATAGTTCTTAAGACTTGTTGCTGCATTTGGCCGGAAAAATACAAAAAGGGATGTTTTTTAATTCATTCTTTCATGGGATGTGGGATTTGTTGTCCATCCCTAATTATAATTGAACTGAGTGATCTGCTAGGCCATCTTTGAGGGAAGTTAAGAGTCAAGCACATTACTGTACATCTGGAGTCACATGTAGGCGAGGCCAGGTAAGAATGGCAGCTTTCCTGCCCTAAAGGGACATTAGTGACCTAGATGGGTTTTTAATAATGAAATTGGAACCCATGTCCCCAGAAGATTAGCCTAGGCCTCTGGATTATCAGTTCAATGACATTGCATCACTGTAATATCCCGCAAGAACCCACGGGGTGGGAGTGCTTGTCTTCCCCGTACTCCTTGCACAGTGCGAGCTCCCCTGCTAGGGAGGGGTATATCAATTAACTAATGTACATAAGGTCGGCCAGTGAAGTACCGACCAAAGAGGAACTCAATAGGGGTCTACCGGATAATGTATATACCATCTGTGTAAATAAAACTTCCTTCTATTTACTCAGTGTGGATTCCCCATGTCCTTACTAAAATAACCTTCTCCCCTACATCGTATTTGTAGGAATATGTTAACAATTTGATTCTGGTGCAATAACACTTCAACTCAAAATGAACCTTGCCCTACAGGAAGACGCTACAATAGATTTATTTCAAGGGAGTCAATATAATTGTGAAATTAACTTAACAGATATACTTGTGGAGCACAACCCTAATGTGAACATCAACAGGACATCTTGGATGGAATTGGGATTCTCTGCTATATTGCAGCTGCCTCACAAAACTAAAACGTGAATTTTGTCAGTTCTGCGGAGAGTCTAGCCTGATGAGAGCACAACTAGGTACAGGCATCACCTGAAATGATGAGGCCAATTTTGTGAGCCAGTTAGATCCTTCCACACAGAGAAAGATTCTCTCCACATCACGGCTGACTTAACACATCATCATTTTGAAGACCTCTATCAGGTCTAAGTTATCATTGTTCCAAACACAAACTCGCGACTGTTTACTCTTTCCTAATAGCATCAGTTCTGGTACCATCCTCGTAAATCTTTTTTTGCACTTTTCCAGTAATATCCTTTTCATAGTCTGGAGACCCCAACTGTGCACAATACTCTAAGGACAGATTGACTAGGATCCTATGCAAGTTTAATAAATGTCATTACTTTTGAACTCATACCCTTAGAAATAAACGCCAGTGCTCTGTTGGCATTTTAATTGTTTTACAGACCCACAATCCTGCTTTTAATAACTTGTTCATCTATAGCTCGAGCTTTAAAAGAAAGCAGAGGGTCAGAGTGAATGGTAATTATTGAGATTAGAAGCAGGTAGAAAGTAGTTTACTACAAGAATCAATGCTAGGACCACTGTAAATCATAATTCAGTGCAATGATTTGGATTTAGGAACATGTAACTGATTACAGAAATTTTAGATGATTCCAAAGTGGGGTTATAGCTAACACTGAGGAACAATGCAGCATAATATAATGGGATTCGCAAATTGGCAGATTTGGGCAACTTAATTTTAGCAGAGATAAATGTGAGGTGATGTTTTTCAATTGCGTAAACAAAAATATCACTAACATTTTAGCAATTAAGAACCTGAATGGGGTACAAGAGCAAAAGAGAGCTTGAGCTAGAGATGAACAATAATTGTAGGTCACCAAAACAATAGCGGGGTATTTCCTGGCACTTGAATCCTTTTTAAAGGTTGTGAGGTTTCCAGCCTCCACTACCTTCCCAGGCAGTGCATTCCAAATTCTCACCACCCTCAGTGATTTCTTTTTCACAAATCCCCTTGGAATTTCCTGCCCTTCATCCTAAACCAAGGGGAACTGCTGCTTTCTATTTATCTCTGTCCAAATCTCTCATAATCATAGAATCCCTACAGTGCAGAAGGAGGTCATTTGGCCCATCGGGTCTGCACCGGCCCTTGGAAAAATCCCCCTACTTAAGCCCATGCTTCAACCCTATCCCCGTAACTCAATAACCCCACTAACCTCTTGGACACTAAGGGGAAATTTAGCATGGCCAATCCACCTAACCTGCATATATTTGGACTGTGGGAGGAAACCGGAGCACCTGTACGAAATCCATGCATACACAGGGAGAACGTGCAAACTCCACACAGTCACCCAAGGCCGGAATTGAACCAGGGACCCTGGTGCTGTAAGGCAGTAGTGCTAACCACTGTGCCACCATGCCTGCACCATGCTCAGAACTGCACACACTACTCCTAACCAATGTTCTGTACAGTCCCAACATAACCTGCTTGCTCTTATATTCTATGCCATGACTGATAAAGACAAGTGTCCCATATGCTTTCTTAACTACCCTATTCCCCCTGCTGTGCAGCCTTCGGGGGTCTGTGAACAAATACCCTGAGATTCACCTGTTCCTCTAAGCATCCTGGTGTCCCGTCATTCATTATGTACTCCCTTGTCCTGTTTCTTCTTCCAAAATGCATCACCTCGCACTTCTGAGAGTTAAATAACTTCTGCCACTGCTCTGTCCATCTGACCAACCCATCTACATCTTCCTGTAGCCTACGACCCTCTTCTTCACTGTTACCTACCCTACTAAATTTGGTGTCATCTGCAAAAATACTTATCATCCCCCCTGCCCCCCTCCCACGTAAAATCCATATAAACTACATCAACTGCACTTCTTTCATCCACACACTCGGTCACTCTATCAAAAGTTTTAATCAAATTTGTAAGGCATGACCTCTCTCTGACAAAGCCATGCTGACTATCCCTCATCAACCCATGCTTTTCCAACTGGAAATTAAGTCTCTCATTCAGAATTTTCTTCAAAAGGTTTCCTACTGCTGACATGAGACTCGGCGGTCTGTAATTCCTTGGTTTACCTCTATCACCTTTGTTGAAAAGTGGAACAACTTTAGCTGTTCTCCAGTCCACTGGCACTTGCCCCGTGGCCAGAGAGGAATTAAAAACTTGTGTCAGAGCCCCTGCAATTTCCTGCCTTGCCTCCCACAGCAGCCTGGGACGCAATTCATCCGGGCCTGAGATTTGTCTATTTTAAGTCCGTTAAAGACTCCAATACCTCCTCACTTCCTGTGTCAAACCACTCAAAGTCCTCACAGTCCCACTTCCTGAATTATGTGCCTACGTCCTCCTTCTCCTTCTGAGTGAAGACCGACGAGAAGTATATATATGAGAAGAACTTAACTGTATCTCCAGACAAGAGTTGACAGTGAACTTGTCAAAGTAAAAGGTGTGACAGCAACTTGACAGGAACTCCCAGGATCTTGTTTTCACAATCAGTTTTATTAAACTTCTTGCCAATAACCAGCAACAAAGCCAAATGTTGAATAAAGCAGTGATCTCTGAAGTCACTTAATGTATCATAAATTTTTGGTAATGAGCCATCATCTGTCATTTGGCTTAGCCGTCTGCATTCAGTACAAAAGCTCATACCGACACCTTAACTCTTTAGCAGAACAATTAAGGATGCCCATGGGTTGGAATAAAACCAAATTACATGAGCTGCTAACATGTGATTAATATGGTGCTTGACTTACTCCTTCTGCTACACTGGGATGCATTTGCATCACTTTTTAAAAGAACTGTCAAAATAAATCTATCCAACAGTACAGAAAGCTAAAACAGTGTTTCAAGATTTCAGAAGCAAAACGTCATGAACTCGAGAAATCTGAGATGAAAACAAAAACGATTCAGCAGGTCAGAAAGCAGCTTTGGAAAGAAACAGAGTTAACGGGCAGGATTTAACTGAATGGGACCAAAGTCCCATAACAAGAGCGTTTAGCCACATGTTTCCCAGCGCTCGTACAGTGAGGAGCTCTGCTCACCAGAACTCCTCAGTGTAGCAAGAGATCAGGACGCCATTTAAAAATGGTATCTTGATCTCTGGAGCCCCTAAAGCAATTCTCGACCCCCCACACCCCCGGCCCAAGTCCCAACATATAACGGGAGATCCTCGAACCAACACCCGCTCCCCCCCCCCACCAAAACCCGCACACTGCATCCCCCCACCCCCCGGCCAGATTGCTACCATGCAAAAAAATGCCAGCTTGGCACTTTGGCAGTGACAACCTGACACTGCCAGGGTGTCATGATGGCACTTCCAGGATGCCCAGGTTGCACCAGCAGTACCAGGGTACCACCCTACTCAAAGGGCATGCACCTGGTGCCTCTGATCCCCTGGGAGCCCTCCTAGAGTGCCGTTCCGTCTAGTCCCTGGTTGTGGAGACCAGTACTGAATGCTGCTAACCCAAGGTCTCCAAGGCGAAAGACCCCACGCCTCGGGTGCCTTGGAAATCTGCACATTAAAATGAAATTAGCTGTCTCACTTTCGATCTCTCGAGGCGTTGCGAGCTGGGCGGATCGCGGGAATGGGGTCTCCTGGCTTCTAGTGGCCACACTGTGCCACGGCCATCTGTCTTTCGGGTGTAGCTTGGCCGTAAAATCGTGCCCCACATTTCACGTTCGTGGCTTTTCATCAGAACTCAATGTTCTGAAAAGTTGCTTCTGATTTTCATCATGACAAAAATAGCAGAAAGGCCTGAAAATTCTAAATTCCGATACCAAACAAGGCATTTTTTATTTTCCCAGTGTGGGATAGGAGGTGGAGCACATTTCAAACATGCACAGTTTCCAGAAGCAGCTAGCTATTTAAATAATCAGTTGCCTCCACTAATGTGGGATTCTGATTGGCCAGGATAGTGACACCCAGAACTTTGTGGATTCATTTGGATACCCAGAGTACACATCTGTTTGGAAATGTAAGGTAGCCCTTTGGTCTAGTCCCGGGACACATTTGCGTTTGAAAAACACTGGTGTAGAGGAAGTGAGGGACCTTGGATTGCATGTCAATAGAATGCTGAAGGTAGTAGGACAGGTCGATGAGGTGGTTAAGAAGACAGCTGGAATCCATCCCTTTATTAGCTGAAGAATAGAATATAACAGCAGGGAGACTAAAACCAAAACTAAAGAAAACACTGGTTTGACTACAACTTGATTACGGTGTCAAGTCCTGGTAATCTTATCACAGAAAGAATAAAATTGCATAGCTGCGAAGAAAGATTGGATAGACTGACGTTGTTTTCCTGGAACTGAGGAGATTTGATTGAGGTGTGCAACGCTGTGAGTGTTCTGGATGAAGTGGATGGGAAGGACATATTTCCCTTAACCGAGTTTAGTGATGTGGTGGTATGTATTAGGGGTAATACGGTACACCACGTGTCGACAGGCTATTGGTGGAGGGATGCCAAGTCCTGATAGGATCTGCCACCTACTGGACTCCACCCAGAAATGCCGGTATAAGAACCCAGTTTTTCCCTCCATTTCCCTCAGCAGCTGCATTCTGTAACCACGTTGCTGGGGATAAAGTTCTGCTTAATAAAGCCTTCAATTGACATTACCTCAACCTGCCTCGCGTCATATTGACGGTGCTACAATTTATTAAGCAGAATTGAAATTGAAGAAAACGACGTTGGAACATGGAGCTCCGAATCACCCCGGAGTGCCTGCGCATCGCACTCCAAGCAGCTAACTCGGCCTCTATCTTCAAACACTGGATGGCATGCTTTGAGGGCTACCTCCGAACGCCCCCCGGCACACCGACTGACGAACAAAAGATGCAGGTCCTCTATTCCAGGGTGAGTCCTGATGTCTACTCCCTTATCGACGACGAGGATGGTTTCACCGGTGCCATCGCCGCGCTGAAGGATATCTACATCCGGCCAGCCAACCAGGTTTTTACTCGCTACCAGCTCGTCACACGACGGCAATTTCCGGGGGAATCGTTGGACGAGTTTTATAACGCCCTGCAGATCCTGGGTCGAAACTGCAACTGCTCGGCGGTAACAGCGAGTGAACACACAGAGCTCCTGGTCCGCGATGCGTATGTGGCAGGTTTGGCCTCTTCCCAGATCCGCCAGAAGCTTCTGGAGAAAGAATCTCTGGGACTTACAGAAGCTCGGGCCCTGGCGGCATCCCTCGATGTGGTCTCGCGTAACGCCCGCGCCTACGCCCCTGACCGCACTACAGCCCCTTGGGCTCCGTGGACCCCCGCTGCGGTCGACTCTCCGACTCCCCACCCCCACCCCCGCAAACCTGCACAGCCAAAACACCAGACCAACCGGGGGGGCCCCGCTGCTATTTTTGCGGCCAGCCAAAACACCCTCGGCAGCGATGCCCGGCCCGCGTGGCTACCTGCAAAAGCTGCGGGAAGAAGGGCCACTACGCGACGGTGTGCAAGTCCCGCGGGGTCGCCGCTATCTCCAGGGAAGAAACGGGACCACCGACCCAGCCCCCCAGCGATCCACGTGTGACCAACGGACGCCGCCATTTTGGACCCCGGACGCCACGAGGGAGAGATGGGCGCCGCCATTTTGTCCACCCCCGACCGCGCTCGATCCGTGGATGCCGCCATCTTGGCTGAAGGACCCCGACACAGACGGTTACATTCTGCCTGATTACGATGCTCAACTTCAACAACCACGTCTGGCTTCGACGACCCTCGACCAGTCGCGACCCCGGACGCTCCAGACTGCAACCACTGCAGTCCTAGTGAATGGCTACGAGACGCCGTGTCTTATCGACTCTGCGAACACGGAGAGCTTCATTCATCCGGACACGGTAAGGTGCTGTTCCCTCGTAATTCGGCCAAGCACCCAGAAAATTTTCCTGGCGGCGGGATCCCACTCTGTTCAGATCACGGGGTTCTGCATCGCTAACCTAACGGTGCAGGGGAGGGAGTTACGAAATTACCGGCTGTATGTCCTCCCCCATCTCTGTGCGCCCACACTCCTAGGGCTGGACTTCCAATGCAACCTCCAGAGTTTAACATTTAAATTTGGCGGCCCTATACCCCCACTGACTGTCTGTGGCCTCGCGACCCTCAAGGTTGAACCGCCTTCCTTGTTTGCGAACCTCACCCCGGATTGCAAACCATTCGCCACAAGGAGCAGACGGTACAGCGCCCAGGACCGAGCATTTATCCGGTCCGAAGTCCAGAGGCTGCTGAAGGAAGGCATCATCCAGGCTAGCAACAGTCCCTGGAGAGCCCAGGTGGTAGTTGTTAAGACCGGGGAGAAACAGAGGATAGTCATCGACTATAGTCAGACCATCAACAGCACGGTAGCATTGTGGCCCCTCATTGTGGGGCAGCACGGTAGCATTGTGGATAGCACAATTGCTTCATAGCTCCAGGGTCCCAAGTTCGATTCCCGGCTTGGGTCACTGTCTGTGCGGAGTCTGCACATCCTCCCCGTGTGTGCGTGGGTTTCCTCCGGGTGCTCCGGTTTCCTCCCACAGTCCAAAGATGTGCAGGTTAGGTGGATTGGCCATGATAAATTGCCCTTAGTGTCCAAAATTGCCCTTAGTGTTGGGTGGGGTTGCTGGGTTATGGGGATCGGGTGGAGGTGTTAACCTTGGGTAGGGTGCTCTTTCCAAGAGCCGGTGCAGTCTTGATGGGCCGAATGGCTTCCTTCTGCACTGTAAATTCTACGTCTACGTCTACGTCTACGTCTACGTCAACAGGTACACTCAGCTAGATGCGTACCCTCTCCCCCGCATATCCAACATGGTCAATCGGATTGCACAGTACAAGGTCTTTTCCACCGTGGACCTCAAGTCCGCCTACCACCAGCTCCCCATCCGTCCCGGTGACCGCAACTATACTGCCTTCGAAGCAGACGGGCGGTTATACCACTTTTTAAGGGTTCCATTCGGCGTCACGAACGGAGTCTCGGTCTTCCAACGAGAGATGGACCGAATGGTTGACCAGCACGGTTTACGGGCCACGTTCCCGTATCTCGACAACGTCACCATCTGCGGCCACAACCAGCAGGACCACGACGCCAATCTCCAAAAATTCCTCCAGACCGCTCACGCCCTGAACCTCACTTACAACAAAGAAAAATGCGTGTTCCGCACCGATCGTCCAGCTATCCTGGGCTACGTAGTGCGTAATGGAGTGATAGGCCCCGACCCTGAACGCATGCGCCCCCTCATGGAGTTCCCTCTCCCCCACTGTGCCAAAGCCCTGAAACGTTGCCTGGGCTTCTTTTCTTATTACGCCCAGTGGGTCCACCAGTACGCAGACAAGGCCCGTGCACTAATCCAGTCCACTACTTTTCCCCTGACGACAGAGGCATGCCAGGCCTTTAGCCGCATCAAAACGGATATCGCAAAGGCCACGATGCGCGCCATCGACGACTCCCTCCCCTTCCAGGTCGAGAGCGATGCATCGGATGTAGCTCTGGCGGCCACCCTCAACCAAGCAGGCAGACCCGTGGCCTTCTTCTCCCGAACCCTCCACGCTTCAGAAATCCACACTCCTCAGTGGAAAAGGAGGCACAAGCAATAGTGGAAGCTGTGCGACACTGGAGGCATTACCTGGCAGGTAGGAGATTCACTCTTCATGTTCGATAATGCACAGCGGGGCAAGATCAAGAACGACAAGATCTTGCGGTGGAGGATCGAACTCTCCACCTTCAATTATGAGATCTTGTATCGTCCCGGAAAGCTGAACGAGCCATCTGATGCCCTATCTCGCGGCACATGTGCCAATGTACAAGTGGACCGTCTACAAGCCCTCCACGAGGACCTCTGCCACCCGGAGGTCACTCGTTTCTACCACTTCCTTAAGGCCCGCAACCTCCCTTACTCCGTCGAGGACATCAGAACAGTCACCAGAAACTGCCAGATCTGCGCTGAGTGCAAACCGCACTTTTTCAGGCCAGATAGAGCGCACCTGGTTAAGGCCTCTCGACCCTTTGAACGCCTCAGTTTGGATTTCAAAGGCCCCCTCCCCTCCACCGATCGCAACGCGTACTTCCTGAACATCGTTGACGAATACTCCCGTTTCCCTTTCGCCATCCCCTGCCCCGACATGACAGCGTCCACGGTCATTAAAGCCCTCGGTACCATTTTTACACTGTTCGGTTTCCCCGACTATATCCATAGAGACAGGGGGTCCTCCTTTATGAGTGACGAACTGTGTCAATTCCTGCTCAGCAGGGGCATAGCCTCGAGCAGGACGACCAGTTACAACCGCCGGGGGAACGGGCAAGTTGAAAGGGAGCATGGAACGGTCTGGAAGACCGTCCTGCTGGCCCTCCGGTCTAGGAGCCTCCCAATTTCCCGCTGGCAGGAAGTCCTCCCGGATGCCCTTCACTCTATTCGGTCCCTGCTGTGCACCACCACGAATCAAACGCCTCACGAGCGCCTCCTCCTCTTTCCTCGGAAGTCCTCCTCTGGAACGCCACTTCCGACCTGGCTAGCAGCTCCGGGACCCATTCTGCTCCGGAAACATGTGCGGTCGCACAAGTCAGATCCATTGGTGGAACGGGTGCATCTCCTTCACGCAATACGCCTATGTGGAGTACCCCGATGGCCGACAGGACTCCATCTCCCTGCGAGATCTGGCGCCCACCAGAGCTACCCACACCCCCCCCCCCCAACGCCAATCACCACCTCCTCACTCCCGCCGGTTCATCCCGCTGCCACCCCCTTCCCGGGGGGTTCAGTTCTCCTCCCAGACCCGCCCAGGAGTAAGGGCACAAGGGACAGCGCTACACTCCCAGAGTCGACGGGACCCGAGCCAGCGCCATCACCACCACGCCCGAGACGATCGGAAAGGACGACCAGGGCGCCCATCCGGCTCATCGAATCACTTTAACTCTCAACGTTTTCAGTTATTGTGTGTTGTTATAGTTATGGCATCATGCCGACCCTGTTTGGCCCGTTGGCCCAGTTGAAGCGATAATTTTGTGTTTTGTTCAAAGTTACGGCACAGTACCGACTCTGTAAACCCCTACCACCATGCGAACCACCATCCCGCCGGGTTTTTTTTCAACAAGGGGTGAATGTAGTGGTATGTATTAGGGGTAATACGGTACACCACGTGTCGACAGGCTATTGGTGGAGGGATGCCAGGTCCTGATAGGATCTGCCACCTACTGGACTCCACCCAGAAATGCCGGTTTAAGAACCCAGTTTTCCCCTCCATTTCCCTCATCAGCTGCATTCTGTAACCACGCTGCTGGGGATAAAGTTCTGCTTAATAAAGCCTTCAATTGACATTACCTCAACCTGCCTCGCATCATATTGACGGTGCTACAAGTGACGAGGGGTTAGAGATTTAAAGTGATTAGTATAAGGATTAGAGGAGAGATGTAAAAAAAAATGTTTTCACCCAGAGTCTGGAACCCACCGCATAAAGGGATAGTAAGGCTGAAATTTCATTTAAAAGGAGTCTGGATAGGCACCTGAAGTCCTGAAACCACCATGCACCATGTGCTGGAAGATGGAACTCTGCTGGGGGGTGGTGGTGGTGGGGGGGGGGGGGGGGGCACAGTAAAATAAATTGAAAGATGCACGAGTAAATCACTGTTTCACCTGGAAGGAGTGTATGGGGTTTGGACAATGAGGAGAGAGGAGGTAAAGGGGCAGATATTATACCTCCTGTGCTTGCATGTAATGGGTCATGGAAACGGGATGAGGTGTTGGGGGTGATAAAGGGGTGGGCCACGATGTCATGGAGGGAAGGGTCCCTGCGGAATGTTGACAGGGGAAAGGAGCAGGCCCAAGATATTGCTGCAAGTGTTCTTCAAGGCCCAACCATCTTCATCTGTTTAGACCATAAGAGAAGCAGAATTAGGCCACTCGGCCCACCGAGTCTGTTCCGCCATTCAATCACGGTTGATATTTTTCTCATCCCCGTTCTCCTGACTTCTCCCCATAACCCCTGATCCCCTTATTCATCAAAGATC
The DNA here is from genome assembly GCF_047496885.1 of Scyliorhinus torazame. Taxonomy (NCBI): domain Eukaryota; kingdom Metazoa; phylum Chordata; class Chondrichthyes; order Carcharhiniformes; family Scyliorhinidae; genus Scyliorhinus; species Scyliorhinus torazame. Next base: position 282,332,968 of record NC_092710.1, on the reverse strand, counting down.
TTACCTCCATTACAAGACTGGAAGTGGGGATTTTAGCTGACAATTGTGCATTATTCAGTACAATCTAGAATCATCAGATATTGAAGCAATGCTCGCATGTGGCGAGACCAGGACAGCATTCAGGTTTGGGTTTATAAGTGTCAAGTAACATTCAAGAGGGCAGCACGGTGGTGCAGTGAATGGCACGGTGGTGCAGTGGATGGCACTGCTGCCTCACAGCGCCGAGGTCCCAGGTTTGATCCCGGCTCTGGGTCACTGTCCGTGTGGAGTTTGCACATTCTCCCCGTATCTGCGTAAGTTTTGCATCTACAACCCAAAGATGTCCAGGGTAGGTGGATTGGCCAGGCTAAATTGCCCCTTAATTGGGTACTCTAAATTTATTTTTAAAAAGTAACATTCAAGTACTGGGTAATGAGGTAATGATCCTGTCCAACAAGTGTCAATCTAATTGGCTGGCACGGTGGCACAGTGGTTAGCACTGCAGCCTTACAGCTCCAGGGACTTGGGTTCAATTTCAGTCTCGGGTGACTATGTGGAGACTCAATGGACTGAATGGCCTCCTTCTGCAATGTAAATTCTATGATTCTATGATTCTAACATCTTTCCTTGATGTTCAATGGTTTTAACAGTGCTGAATCCACCACTATCAAAATTCTGGGGTTACCACTGACCACAAACTGAACTGGACCAGCCATATAAACACTGTGGCTACAAGAGCAGGGCAGGGACTGGGGATTCTATGGTGAGTAACTCACCTCCTGACTCCCCAAAGCCAGTCCACTATCTACAAGGCACAAGATGGGAGTGTAATGGAATACTCTCCCCTTTCCTGGATGAGTGCAACTCCAACACTCAAGAAGCTCCACACCATCCACGGCAAAGCAGCCATTTGATCAACACTCATCCATTACCTGAAACATTTATTCCCTCCACCACCTGCACACAGTGGCAACAATGTGTACCACCTGCAAGATGCATTGCAGCAACTTGCCAAGGTTCCTTTAACAGCACCTTCTAAATGAACACTATCACAAGGGCACAGGAAATAGGAACAGGAGGAAACCATGATCTAGCCCCCCCATGCCAATGACACTGTGGCAGATCTAGGGCTTCAACGCCAGCTTCCCACCTTCTCCCATATCTCTTTATTCTCTGAGCCAAACATCTGCCTATCTCAGCCTTAAATATATTCAATCGTGCTGCATTCACCACCCTCTGGGGCAGAGAATCCCAAATATTACTCAGAAGGTCAAAAGCAGCAGATGCAGGGGAACACCACTACGTGCAAATCCCCCTCAAAGCCACACACGCCACCCCCCCCCCCCCCCCCCCCCCCCCCCACCAGACTTGGAATTATATCGCCATTCCTTTACTATTGCTGGGTCAAAATCTTGGAACACCCTCCCCAACATCATTGAGGTGTAATGAATGACAGCACATGGACTGCAGTAGTTCAACTACCTTCTCAATTTGGGATGAGCAATCAATGCTGGCCTTGCCAACAACACCCACATTAACAATGTTTCCAAATTTATTTATTTTTGGAAACACAAGTTCCAGTCGTTCATTAAAGCTGGATGCAGCGTTCCAATTAATTTTTATGCTGCTGAGACTAAGGGTCCTTGATGTTTTGTGGGCAGCACGATTGCATAGTCGTTAGCACTATTGCTTCACAGCTCCAGGGGCCCAGGTTCGATTCCTGGCTTGGGTCACTGTATGTGCAGAGTCTGCACGTTCTCCCCGTGTCTGCATGGGTTTCCTCCGGGTGCTCCGGTTTCCTCCCACAAGTCCCAAAAGACATGCTATTAGATAATTTGGACATTCTGAATTCTCCCTCTGTGTACCCGAACAGGCGCCGGAATATGGTGACTCGGGGCTTTTCACAGTAACTTCATTGCAGTGTTAATGTAAGCCGACTTCTGACAATAAAGATTATTATTATTTATTATTGTGATAAAATTGCTCAGAGATACTCTGGCCATAAACTCAGAAACTCAGGTGCAACTAAAATGAAAAAAGGGAGAAACTGAAGAGTGTTTTCTTTACACCGGGTCTTGTTGGAACACATACCATAAATGACGACTGAAGCAAAGCCTGAAAAATTAATTGTTACACAGAGGGCAGAATGCTCTGTTATGGGCCATGGTTTAGAAACTCCATAGTATATTATGGAGTTCACCTGACCTATAACTTTTTGTTGAATTTGGCTGGGATGAGCACAAGATCCTTCACTTGAGGTGTGATTCAACAGTCTTCTGAGACACTTTAATCAAAATAAGTTCAGTCTAAGAACTTAGTTAACATTTATATAAGCACACAGCAAGACTTTTTATCAATTACAAACATAAAGATACCCCACAGCTGCAGTAATCTATGTATTAAACTTAATGAATTCCCCCTTAACTGTTCCAATTCAAAAGCAAAATCCCATATACCAAAACCCCTTTTCAAGGGAGTGGCCCAGCACTCTGCATTCTCACTTGAATAAGACTGGCTTTCCCTGAGATTCTGACCCCGTCTCACCAGCAGGTTTAAACCCTTCCAGAAAGCAAACTATATCTTTTAAGTTACCAAAACAGCAGGTAGCTATAATCAATGTTTTTTTATTACTGGAACAGATATTTAAAATGAAACTAGAGAGAGACAGGCCAAAACACTTCTTTCTCCTGTCTGAGTCCACAGCAGTCAAACCTGAAAGCGAAAGCAAAAACAGCTCACAGAGCCACAGCCCAGCTCCACCCACACAATGAAATCACTGAAGCCATGTGATAAGACAAAAACCTTTCTTAAAGGGACGCTCCCATGACAGCTTCCATTTTGAAACGGTGCTGTGACAGGGAAGGGAACGTGGCATCTTTCCCACTGTGAAGACTGGCAGGAAAACACGCCAAATCTTCTAGCCCTGAACTCATTAATTATGCACCCAAGCCATATTGAGTGGCGGCCTGAATGGCACGTAATCTGGTGGAGTGTCTGGGTGCCATATTGCAAAGGCACCCAGCATCGCTGACCCACCATTGAACAAAGAGGGGGGAATTCCTGAAAATGAAGATAGATCTCCAGGAGCACTCTGAGACTGGAAGATGGACCTCTTGAGAATAAAGGCGGATATACAGGAACATTCCGAGGCTGGATAGTGAACTCCCGCCAGGACACCTAATCTGCAAGATCCACCAGCAAATGCACCCCCGGTGCACTGCTGTAGTGATCCAAGGTCCAGGGTTGCGGGCTGCCTCAATCACAAACCACGGAGGCAATCCCAGGCATTGTTTATGTGAGTCCCAAAATCTGCACACCACATTATTCCAAACATGTTTTACATCAGCGTGTTTTCCCGAATCTGGCATGGGGGGTTGAGCCTTCATCTGCATCCCATTAACAATGAAATTTCCATTGGCCTCTGGCAGGTTTTCTGGCACTAATGGTTCACTAAGGCACCAGCGGAAGATCCTGCGGTAAATCCACGCTGTCGTGAAACCAATTTCGGGCCTCCCACCATATTCTCCCAGCATACCTGGCATCAAGCCCACTGATGGGGGCTTGACAGAATTCCAACCAGAGTCTTTCACCAGGTGAGAGGGTGTCTTAGAAATTTGAGCATTACAGGTTGAAAAATCCCTTATCCAAAATGTTTGGGGCCGAGTGTGTATCGGATTTCGGAGTTTTTCAGATTTCGGAATATACCATGCAGGTGCGGCATGCATTGTAAACTGCGCATGTGTGCCGCACGTTGGAAACTGCGCATGTGTGCCACGTGTTGGGAACTGCGCATGTGCGGAACATTGGGAACTGCGCATGTGTGGAATGTTGGGAACTACACATAGATCATAGAATTTACAGTGCAGAAGGAGGCCATTCGGCCCATCGAGTCTGCACTGGCTCTTGGAAAGAGCACCCTACCCAAGGTCCACACTTCCACCCTATCCCCATAACCCAGTAACCCCACCCAACACTAAGAGCAATTTTGGACACTAAGGGCAATTTAGCACGGCCAATCCACCTAACCTGCACATCTTTGGACTGTGGGAGGAAACCGGAGCACCCGGAGGAAACCCACGCACACACGGGGAGGATGTGCAGACTCCACACAGACAGTGACTCAAGCCGGAATCGAACCTGGGACCCTGGAGCTGTGAAGCAATTGTGCTATTCATAATGCTACCGTGCTGGATTCTATGCGGCGCGTGTTGGAAACTGTGCATGTGCAGAACATTGGGAACTGCGCATGTGCTGTTGGAACTGTGTTGATGCGTCACCCTCGAAAAAAGTTAGAATTTCAGAATTTTCCGGTTTTCGGAATTGCGGTTAAGGGATGCTCAACTTATGTATTAATGCCATAGGGTTCTTCACCCAATATTAACTGAAAATCCTACTCTGCACCTGAATTAATAACAATAATTCTCAGTGGGCACAGAAGAACATTTCAATATTTAACTTGTAAAAGGAAACTGGATAAATATAGAAAATATAACGAGAAAAAATCATGAAAATGGGATTAGATTAGAATGCCAATGATATAGTCCTAAAGTGCCCAGACCACAAAATTCTAGGTTCAAACATTCGTACCTGCTCACTCATAACTGTAATTAGCCCCAGGCTAGGAGATGAAAATTAGTTGGGGTCCTTGTTAAGAATTTGGGAAAAGTAAGATTAAAAATGAAACTAAGATAAAATTAAAAAGGGAGTTGATAAGGGCAGCCATCTAAATGGGTTTTGATTTGTAAATTAGCATATCAGTGAGAAAAGCAAATGTTTATCTATGTGACTCAGAGAAAAAATAGGGTAGGCGAGGTAACTTCAAATTGGAAAGATAAGGAAATTGACATGTATAGGCTAAAAGCCCGACCCACAGGGTGGGTAACATCAAAGAGAAAGAATGATATGTCCATAGCACAATAACTGAAGAAAGGGACACAGCCACAGCTACCATCACATTCACACCCAGCTACAGACACAGTCCCCGAAAAACGAAATATTGCTAAATGGGCACCCGGTTAAGATCCAAAGTTTGAACCAAGAAGATTTCACCTTTGCTGAAACTGAAGATGGTTTCCCCAAATGTGGCCAAATAACCTGTGCATGGTAAGTATCTGCTGGATTTAGCTCATAGAGTTATATAGTATTGGATATTGTTTGGAAATGAAGGAGCATCTTAGATTTCGGGAAATGTAGGTGGATAGGAACCAAGAGGTAACTGCATGTGATAATAATAATAATCTTTATTGTCACAAGTAGGCTTGCATTAACACTGCAATGAAGTTATTGTGAAAAGCCTGAAGTCACCACATTCCGGTGCCTGTTCGGGTACACAGACGGAGAATTCAGAATGGCCAAATTACCTAACAGCACGTCTTTCGGGACTTGTGGGAGGAAACCGGAGCACCCGGAGGAGACCTATGCAGACACAGGGAGAACGTGCAGACTCCCCACTGACAGTGACCCAAGCCGGGAATCAAACCTGAGACCCTACCGCTGTGAAGCAACAGTACTAACCACGGTGGTACCGTGCCACCCATGTCGAAGAGGCCTCAGAATGTGGCGACTAGGGACTTTTCACAGTAACTTCATTGCAGTGTAATGTAAGCCTACTTGTAATAGTGTGTGTGTGTATAACTATCAATGTAATTAAGTGTCGTAATGTATCATAGTCCTTCTTGTCATGTGTTTCAATTTCTTATTAAATATTCTTTATTAATTGATCACACAATGACTGTACTATTCCCCCCGCCCCCCCCCCCCCCAGTTTGCATATCTTTTCTTATAGTATATCAAATTGAAAATAAAGAACCAGTGTTCCAAGTTAGCCTTCTGGATTTTGGGATACCATCGCATTTAACATCAGTGGGGTTCTCAACAGCCTGGCTTTAGATTCAAAACAAAAAATGCTAGAAAAGTTGAGTTTTATTGACCAGTTTTATAACCAGACTGTTGGTTTTAGTTGTTCTATCTGGCACCAGATTCTTTGATGTCCAGTAATTTTATCTTGGGGTAATTAACATTGCAAATGGTCACTGCATTGATCAGGATGTCCCTGTGCGTCACATTGACTGCTCCACCGCAATGAAACACCAGCAAGTTGCTCGTTCCTTTTCTCAATGTTTTGCATAAAATCATAGGATTTACTGTGCAGAAGGAGTCCATTCATCCCATCGCGTCTGCATGAGCCCTTGGAAAGAGCACTCTACTTAAGCCCATGCCTCCAATCCCCTATCCCTGTAACCCAGTCACCCCACCTACCCTTTTGGACACTAAGGATCGCTGGCTTTGAAAGCAGACCAAGGCAGGCCAGCAGCATGGTTCAATTCTCGTAACAGCCTCCCTGAACAGGCGCCGGAATGTGCCGACTAGGGGCTTTTCACAGTAACTTCATTTGAAGCCTACTTGTGACAATAAGCAATTTTCATTTCATTTCATTTCAAGGGCAATTTAGCATGGTCAATTCACCTAACCTGCACATCTTTAGACTGTGGTAGGAAACGGGAGCACCTGGAGGAAACCCATGCAGACACGGGGAAAAAGTGCAAACTCACTCCACAGTTACCCGATGTTGGAATTGAACCCGGGTCCCTGGAGCTGTGAGGCAGCAGTGCTAACCACTGTGCCACTGTGACGCATGGTCATAATTATTTGGTTGACCGTTGTTTGCAGGCTTGGGATGAGAGACCTGTAAGGACATCATCTTCATTCACGGTGTGACAGAAATGACCTTTCTCCTCCCCATGCCCCAGCATTGCTGGCCTGGTGACTGGTATTCTTGAGCTTTCTCAGCAGCCACCTTATGTCTCTGGCTCCAGCCTCCTATCACAGGCCTCCTCACTGAGCAGCCAACAAGCCTTTTAACCTTGTCAACAGCAGGGAAGGAAATGGACGGGGAAAAAAACTAAATGAATTCCTGCTGTTAAATCCAGCAAGTCCACTGCATTCCCCATATTTCCAAGTTTTACTGCAAGTAAAAAGCTTTGGCCTCCCTGCCTTACAGTAAGTATTGGAGTCATGGACTTAAAACAGAAACAATATTTTTGTAATGTAATGTTGTGCTTCATTTTACAACACCTCTGTGGAAATGAAATACATATGCTAATCTAGAGGCAACTCTCCAGAAGGTCCATATCATAAAGCAGCACTTGCACGTTTGTCAGAACACAGATCAAATTATTCCAATTCTTTTTATCACTTATGATGTGGAGATGCCGGCGTTGGACTGGGGTGAGCACAGTAAGAAGTCTTACAACACCAGGTTAAAGTCCAACTGGTTGTTTCAAACACTAGCTTTCGGAGCACTGCTCCTTCCTGAGCTAGTGTTTGAAACAAACCTGTTGGACTTTAACCTGGTGTTGTAAGACTTCTTACTTTTATCACTCAGTTAGCACCTCAGAGGCAGACAAGAAAATCTTCACAATATGTCAACAGCCTATTCATTAAAAAGGCGATGATAAGCTGCTATACTTACTCCAACACATTTGGTCGCAACTATCTGATTTAGTTAATGTGTTGTGCAAATCCCTAATAAATTTCGCTTATTTTAGAAGTTTGTTTTTCGTGCCCTATATCTTGGAGGTGAAATTACTGAGAAGCATCTGTAATGAAATGCATATTTACTATGCGACAAGTTAGATTCAATAGATAATAGCGAAAATGGTTCTGATTACAAATTTGCAGTTACAGGGAGATGAAAAAGCTTGTTCGAGAAACTGATGGTTTATAGATATTGGCCTGATTTTTCCCAATTTGTATATTTACATTTTCTATGTATCTATGAAACTCATACATTACATGATTTTGTTTCAGTCCCCAATGTCCAGCCATTTCCGATGCAATGCTATTTGCAGCTATCTCTTGCAGTTTGCAGGAAGCTGATATGCGCTTCATTCAATATACGAGCGCTTATCATTGAATTAATTAGCGGGTATCATGGTCTCAAGACTTTTTGGCTGATTTTGCACTGAATGTATTCGAAAATAAGAGTTATCGTTAATGTTTTTTCAGCAATGTTTATCCACACAAGTATTTTGAAAAAGGTAACAAGGTGAAAGGGACTTGATATGTTAAAATGTAAGTTGTTTTTATTAAAGGCTAAACAATTAGCAGTTCTTAGTTTATTGAGGTAATACAAAAGCATCTCAGATCCACTGGGATTAATTCTCATTCACACTGCCAGGCACAAAGTGAGATCTGGAGATCAAGCACCTTTGTTACCCCCAACTTGGGGCGTCATTCTCCGCCGGCGGGAGTCTCCGTTTTGCCGGCACCAGGGGGTTTCCCGACGGCGTGGGGCTGCCCCACAATGGGAAACCCCATTGACCGGCCGGTGTTACGGAGACTCCAGCCGGCCGGTCGGCGCAGAAATGTGGCGGGGCGGGTAGGAGAATTTCGCTTGGTCTTTGTTTCCATTTGCAGTCTTTCAATTTACTTATTATAAAAATAGAAAATGGAAACAGAAGTTTTTCTACTGTAAGTGCCCAGTTTTCATGGGCCATGATTACAAATGAAGATATAAGACTTGATCTGCTTCATTTACAGTGTTGCCACCTGCTCATTATTGGGTGATTGGTTGCCATTGTATTTTTGACCTGTATTAATTACATATTCAGACTTGCTAATATGGGGACATCTGCTGCAGACATGCTCCATAAGGTTGGCACCGCCAGAGATTGTGTCGTCAGCTGCAACATCAAGCATGCCCTGACCACCTTTTCGGCATGCTGCCCGATAATGCTTTAAGTGATCCAGCCAGTTCTGGCAACTAATTATTAAATCAGTTGTTCGTCAAAAGCATTCCAAGTTGACTGGCTCAAGAGAGTGGGGATGAGGTGGACACCCTGGGGATGGATTAGCATGGGAAACGGGTAATAGTTCTAGTGAGGGAAAAGGTACTAAAGACGGTAGAGTGGGTGGCATTGAGCGAATCTGTAGCTGTTGAGGAATCATGATGGATGGAGGGACAAGGTTAGATTGTTGGGAGTTTGCGAATGCAAGAGTAAGTGTCTGAAGTGAGAGCTTTTTCCAGGATCAAAAACAGGAAAAAGTAGACTTGTGAAATTTGCGCCGTGGGCCGATGTTGGTTGATTACCCACCTTGGGCGAAATTCTCCCCCAATGGCGCGATGTCCACCGACTGGCGCCAAAGACGGCGCCAATCAGACGGGCATCGCGCCGGCCCAAAGGTGCAGAATGCTCCGCATCTTTGGCGGCCTAGCCCCAACATTGAGGGGCTAGGCCGGCGCCGGAGGGATTTCCGCCCCGCCAGCTGGCGGAAATGGCGTTTGTTTCCCCGCCAGCTGGCGCGGAAATGCGGCGCATGCACGGGAGCGACAGCGGCCTCTGAAAGTTTCCCGCGCATGCGCAGTGGGGAGAGTCTCTTCCGCCTCCGCCATGGTGGAGGCCGTAGCGGAGGCGGAAGGGAACGAGTGCCCCCACGGCACAGGCCCGCCCGTGGATCGGTGGGCCCCGATCGCGGGCTAGGCCACCGTGGGGGCACCCCCCCGGGGTCAGATCGCCCCGCGCCCTCCCCAGGACCCTGGAGCCCGCCCACGCCGCCTGGTCCCGCCGGTAAATACCAGCTTTGATTTACGCCGGCGGGACAGGCAATTTCTGGGCGGGACTTGGGCCCATCCGGGCCGGAGAATTGAACGGGGGTCCCGCCAACTGGCGCGGCCCGATTCCCGCCCCCTCCCAATCTCCGGGAGCGGAGACTTCGGCGGGGGCAGGATTCACGGCGGCCAACGGCCATTCTCCGACACGGCGGGGGGGGTCGGAGAATGACGCCCCTTGTATTTGTATTTTATATACATATGAAACTCAGTTTGGTGGTTTCAAAATCACTATTTTTAGTGTGACTTTCATGTTGCAGTTTGAATTAATATGTTCTGAAATATTTTCTGCTAAAATTGATTGTTAAAGTTAAGCTTTCTCCTCTTACTGCTAATTGCTGTTAATTGATACTTTGCTTTTACATCTTTCTGACTTGTACTCTTTTTAATTGTTAATGAACTTTCTGAATTCATCATTTAATGTGTTATTTTCTGCCCTATAGTTGAGTTTGTAGAATGTGATGTGATTGACAATTGGGGGATTGTTGCAAACAATGAACACTATAAATCTTAGTTCAGATAAATATATTATAAAAACTTATAACTCAAACAGAAGACAACATTGTTCTTTCAGTTCCCAATATCCCACCATTTTCTATGCAGTGTGTAAAGGTCCTTCCTGCTTGTTCCTGTTTATTCCCTTATTTCCCTTTCTTTTATTTCTGGGGTTATATTTTGATCCATGGATGTTTAATGGACCTGTGACGTTAAGGCAAAGCAGCCTGCACCTTTAATTCAAAGGGGAAGATCCAGAAGGCTGTGCTGTTTTAGTGGTGACCCGGATTGATAGGTGTGGTGGGTGGCCAATGAATATGTCTAAAAGGCAGTGCTCTGCCTGGTGACAGGTGATGATTGGTTCTGTTCCCACTGAAATCGTTCAGAGACATAAAGAGCTTTGAGTTTCACTTTGCGCAGCTACAGGAGAAAAGTTCTATTTTTCCCACTGTTGCTTTCTCCAGAAATTACCAGCGAATTCTCACGAAAAGGTCACTGTGGGAACCAACTCTCTCTCTGTGGAAAAGGCTGATGCAAGCAGGGAACAGAATCTGCTAATTCTCTCCACAGAGCCAACTGGTGTGAAGCTAGGGGCCTCTCCTGGAAAAGCTTTAAGATACTGATAACTGCAAGGAAGATCATTATGGGCTGCAAACCAGAAACTTTAAACCATGCTGATACTGTGAAGAAAGTACACCGAATAACTCATCATCTCAAGCAAGGACTCTTTATCTTTTGACCTTAACGTTTAATATCCCTTTCCATCCCTCAGTGTTTGTCTGTCTTGTGTGTCTGGGGAGAGGGTGGGGCAGTTGAAGGGGAGTCCGGTATTAACTTGACATTAAGTAGCCGTATTCACAGCATATTTCATATTTGTTTTGGTTATAAATAAACAGTAATTGTGTTTAAATGTACAAACCTGGTGATTGTAATTATTGGACAGCCAAGGGCCAAAGATTTCTGGTGTTTTTATAAGAACTATTAGTTAATTCACTTGTGTTTTGACTCTGGGACAAGTGGGGCTGGAATTCAACGAGCACTTGCCCAAGGTGACGTAACAAATGTTGGGCGCAATTTAATGGCTTCACCGCACCTGACTTGGTGATGGGACAAGTCCGTTGAATCTGACAAGAAGCTTCTCGCAAGATTCACGATGCTCGAAACGTCTTGTGAGATGTCGCGATTCGGATCTTGCTATCGCCAGGCGAGATCCAGATATGCATATTTAAATGATACATTCGGCTCATTTAAATATGGCTGCGCTGTATTCTCCCGGGGCCTGGGAACTAATGGCCATGCTTGGGAGACCTCGCCAGGGTGTCGTTTAGTACTAGTCCATATGAACGTGGACGAGGTGTAACAGCACCTGCAAGCGGTCTTCCACGCTATTGGAGACCCCCGAGTGGTCAGGCTCTGGGCAAGGTGCTAACCTGGAACTCCCACTGGCACCCAGGCACCTTGGCACTGCCAGCCTAGAACCTTGGCACTGCCATCTGGGAACCCTGGCAGAGCCACCCTGGCACTACCAGGCTTGCAGAGGCACTGCAAGGGTAATAGGCTGGAAGTGCCAAGGTGCCCAGGCTGTCCATGCCAGGGGCTGGGCCCGGGGATGCCTTGCCCTTAAGAAGTGGGGTGAGAGGGGCGGGGTCTTGAGGACCCTGTAAGAGGTAATCTTAGTGCAATATGGCGGGGTCCGAGGCCATGGTGGGGTGGCTGAGGGGTGTTGAAAGATCAGGCGGCATTTGAAAATGGCGTCCCGATCCGTGCCTCATCTTCCTGCACTGAAATGATGTAAGGTGCGGCCTTGGTCGGACGTTCGTCGCCGAGGCCAAAAAAAAAATGACAAAGTGTCGAATTCTTTCTCCACCCCACTAAACGCGCCCGGAATGGGTCTTTTCTGTCCCATTAAATCGTGCTCATTATCTCCAGCCGCCATTCATAAAATTCTTTCAATACATGTACTTAGACCATTTTGTCACAGAATATATTTGAAATGATATTTGCACATTTGTACAGAAGAAGAACTTAAAATGAAGGCTGTGAAGAACGGAACAAGGTGAGCTGTTCAAAGGGGGAGAGTTACCTGAGGAGTAGGGACATATCTAAGTGTGCTTTAAGGTTCAGGGCTACACCACCACTGTGACAGTTTGATAGGGTCAGTGTTGGGAGGTATGCAGTCAGGCAGGGAAGCTTAGTAAACCTTCAGCCATGTCTCTTTCAAAGACACGATGCTAATTGGGGCAGCACGGTAGCACAGTGGCTAGCACTATGGTTTCACAGCACCAGGGTCGCAGGTTTGATTCCCCGCTGGGTCAATGTCTGTGCGGAGTCTGCAAGTTTTTCCCGGTGTCTGCGTGGGTTTCCTCCGGGTGCTCCGGTTTCCTCCCTCAGTCCAAAGGCATGCAGGTTAGGTGGATTGGCCATGCTAAATTGCCCTTAGTGTCCAAAAAAGGTTAGGAGGGGTTATTGGGTTACAAGGATAGGGTGGATGTGAGGGCTTAAGTAGATCGGTGCAGACTCGATGGGCCGAATGGCCTTCTTCTCCACTGTATGTTCTATGTTCTAATGTGATCTGCACAATAAGCTCATGGACATGCTTTCCGAGCAAGTGAATGTACATTTTGGAGGGAGGTGTGGAGGAGCCTGTGGTAGTCGGCCTACAAGCATAATTGATAGGTCAGAACTGGCAACGATGAGAAGGACAGAAAGGAGGTTGCCAAGCTTAGCCTCCAGCAGGCGCGTGGATCAGGGACAGCATGGGATGGAGTAGCTGGGGTTGTTGTTCATTAGCAACGAATGCCTCAGTGGGCCTCTCTGAGAATGCCAAGAATGGCACAGAAGGAGGCTGCAAGAATATTTCAGAGGGAATCAAGGCTTGTACGGTCACTTAAGAGCAAGGAAGACTGTGAGTGTGGAACTGGAGTTTGTGAGGGAGGATTACCCAAGGGCAAAGAAAAGAAACCAGGCACAATTAGTGAGGAGGGGTAAGGGGGAAAATAGGGAGGAAGGGGAGAGAAAAGGGAAACAGAAGTGGTGGGCTCAGTTTTGGAGCAACAGCAAAAGCATACATGAAAGAACACAGGAAAAAGAACTATGCGACACTGCTGGTGAGGTTACCATATAGATCAAGATTGAAATACTTGAGATAACATGTGAGTAACAGAAAAGTAAATTTCAAGTCTAAGGTATAAAACATTGATATAATGAAACTAGAAATGATTGAAACCAGGTAGCAAGACAGGTGAGCAGAAACAAGCAATTGGATGTCGGTAGAAGAGTCCCTTGGGGAACACTGCAGGTAAATCTGACAGATGAAGTAACCGAGTGCCATATTTTTCATCTGTCAAGAAGGCAAATCAAAGTCATTGTTCAAACAATCGGTCGAGCTTTGAAAGCGAGCAGCAGAGACAGTGAAGAAATTCTCAAATAGTCTCTGCTGCCTCGTTTGAATCTAACCGAGAAGAATGAGGCAGCTGATTGAAATAGGCTGGGTCGCAGAGAAGAGCTTTGTCAATGTAAATATCCAATTCCAGTTAGTGCATTGACAACCAACTCAAGTACCGCTTGCACTTCCATCGCCTCTGTGAGTCGGGCGGTGGGTTTCTCTATCATTTTCTTGTACACTTATGCCGACACCTTCAATTCCTTTTTCCCTCATTTCTCCCATCACTTCTAAATTTCTCTTGCCGGTTAAGCTTTGGCTGAGGTTGCTAATGGGTTGACGTGCCTTCTGAGCCTCGAAAAAATAAAAGCTATTAGTTTTGTTTTCCTTCATTGTGTCACTTCCTAGTAATTTCTTCTCACCTTTTCAAATTTGACTTCCACTCAATCCCTTTTCGATCCCTAGGAAGAAATTTTGACTTTTGGGTGTGGCAATAGTGAATCTATAGCTTGTTTTACGTATCTCCCAATTTATATTCCGTTATAGGGTTCGACATGTACACCTCAAATATGCACTTTTATCTGAAAATAATTATGCAAAAGGAATACGCAATAACATTTACAATGATCCCATTGCTATTTTAGTGTGATTAGTACTGTTTTTGAACCATTCAGAACTGATTTACATCAGTGCACGACTTCTGAAGGAGTGGGGAAAAATGCAGCAAATCTAACATTTTATTTCATGGGCTTCAGGATTGTTTTAGAGATTTTAAATAAATGGGCAAAAGAAGAGGGCTAAGGACTAATCGGTTTTACTTAAGCTTTATGTTGCATATATGTGCAGAAACAATAAAATTAGTACTCTGATAGCATGACCCTGGAAACATTCCCAAGAATCTTCCCCGCACTTACTCTAATGCATTCCTTGTTTCCAGGGAAGAGGGACTTCAGCTATGTGGATAGGCTGGAGAAGTTGGGACTATCCCTTGAAGTAGAGGAGATTAAGAGATGATTCAGATGTTCGAAATCATGTGCGGCTTGGACAGAATATATCGGGGCAAATTATTCTGGCAGAAAGATTGAGAACCAGAGGAATCCACAGAATTGCATTGTTAGGGCGCAGAAGGAGGTCATTTGGCCCATAGTACCAGAACCGGCTCTTCAAACAAGCATCATAACTTAGCGCCATTCCCCTGCCTATTCCCAATAACCTCTGCACATTATTCAAGAGTCCACCTAATGCTTCTTAAAATGCTTTGATTGAACCTGCCATCACCACACTTCCAGGCAGTGCATTCCAAATTAAGATGATTGGCAAAATAAGCAATTATGACAGAAGGAGAAACTTTTTTTTTTAACACAGCACATTGTTAGGATCTGGAATGCCGTGCTGGACACTGTGTGGAGGCCAATACAACCAGGGTCTTCAAAAGGAAACGGATAATTATCCGAAACAAAAACATTTGCAGGGATTAGGCGAGTCGTTCGTCGTGAGAGCTGGCACTCTTACAGCAGGTCAAGTGGCCTGCTTTTATGCTGGAACCATTCAGTGATTCTATGATTCTCGCAAGTCCATTTTTCAGATTAAACTGAGATTGTACTGAAAACAATTACAGTGCCAAATCAGAATATATTTCATTGTAACACAGTGGTGACAATCTCTGCTCTCTGTCATCACATACCTGAACATTATAGTATGCTGGTGACACAGAGAGAAAAACAATGGGAAAAATCAATATTCAAAAATGTAGCCACTCCTGCACTCTTGCTAAATTGAATTTGAGAGCAGGTGAACAGAATATTTTATAAATGCCACTTATGTAATTCTGGAGTAAAATCCTTCTATTAGTACTTCAATATCTGAAATGCGTTACATGTAAATGGTGTATTTCAGTTTCAAAAAATCCTTGCGAATGCCACTGATAATCAATAAATACGTTCAGATTGGACTTCTCAAGCCAATATGTCTTTTCATACTTTATTTGAATTAATTTAATTATCCATAGGTGTATATTTAAGTTTATAATTTGTTGAATGAAACTGTAATAGTTCACAAATGGCTCTACACCATTAAAAATTACACTGAAAACCTTCACCAATCTATGTGTGTAAGAAGTTCAACGTTAATTTACATGGATATGCTATTAATTTTCTTGAAAGTACACAGGTTATTGGGTACACTTTTGCAACAACATGATACACTTTTGGGATTCAGTCAGTTAAGAAACGTTTAAGTTTGTCATGATGTGGAGATGCCGGCGTTGGACTGGGGTGAGCACAGTAAGAAGTCTTACAACACCAGGTTAAAGTCCAACAGGTTTGTTTCGATGTCACTAGCTTTCGAAGCGCTGCTCCTTCCTCAGGTGAATGAAGAGGTATGTTCCAGAAACATATATATAGACAGATTCAAAGATACCAGACAATGCTTGGAAGGCGAGCATCAGCAGGTTTAAGTTTGTGACATACGTACTTGGGATCCAACAAACTACCGACAAATCCACAGTTTCCAAGAAAAATATACCATTGCAAACATCAGGAAAGTAATCCCTAACCAATAAGACTAGAGACAGAGCGGTTTAATATTAAAATTATAATTTCAGCATCTTAATTGTTGCATTATATCAATTGTCTGCCCTGATGCTTTCCTTTCACTTCACTTTGGCCAGTAATAAATGAAGATAAATATTATGTTTAGGGCGCGATCAACAGGCTGCATTGCACCTCAACGGCGGTGCAGTAGATGTCAGGAGCTCCCTCTTCCATGATCTACCCAATTCGCCACGCCTCGTGAGATGTAACATGATCCCACAAGACGTCATGATCTGAATCCCACCCAATATTTGGCAAATCTGCAAATGAGAGTGAGACAGCTAGTCTAACTCTAATATGCACTCGCCTGATCTACCGAGGCCCTGGGATCTAACCCCTTCACCTTGGAGACCTCCGGTGAGTGCTGTCCAGTGCTGGTCTCCACAAACAGGGACCATATGGAATGGCACTTGTGAGGGTCTCCCAGGGAATCAGAGGCTGCCACGTGGTTGCCCTCTGGGCAGAGTGGCACCTGGCACTTCTGGGAAACACCATGCTATCTATTGGGACCTTGTTACAATCCACGGCCTCAGCGGGGAACTGCAGCCGAGGCTGCACTTAGTTTCATTTGGCAGTGCCAGCCTGGCACCCTGGCAGTGCCACCTGGGTGCCAGTCTGGCACGACCAAGGTGCCCAGGTGACACTGCCAGCTGGTGGGGACACTGCCAGAGTGACAGGTTGGCAGTGCCAAGGTGCCAGGCTGGCATTTGTCCCACGGGGTGCCCTGCCCTTGTGAAGTGGGTTGCGAGGGGGTCCAAGGACTCCCCTATAGGTGAATTGGGGCTTTGGGAGGGTCCAGAAGTCATGCTGGGATCCCAAAATGGCATCCCAATCTCTTCCAGTCCTGAGGAGTTCTAGCAAGAGGAGCTCCTCAGTGCAGGAATCGGGACTAAGTGCGGCCTTGGTGGGGCGTTCCCCGCTGAGGCCCAAGATTTCAACAAAGTCCCGATAGATGGCATGATGTTTCTCAGTGCTGCAAGCGTCGGGAAAGACCCAGCTAAACGTGCTTGTCACGGGACTCTGTTGCAACTTGATTAGATTTCATTGTTGTCAGCCACAACCTCCCTTGGGCTACTTTTTGTGTATCCCAATACAAAACTACATTCTGGATTGTGTTCTAGAAGGATATGCATATCAACATCCCAAGGCACCATGCAAACTATTATCTCAGCATTAGCATAGAAAGTTTACAGCAGAGGAAGAGTCACTTGGCACATCGTGTTTGCACTGGACAAAAAACAAGCCACTCAGCCTAATCCCACTTTCCAGCAGTTGGTCCAAAGCTCTTCAGGTTATGGCACATGAGGTGCATATCCAGGCATTTTAAATGATTTGAGGATTTCTGCCTCTTCTACCCTTTCAGGCTATGAGTTCCAAACCTATACAACCTTCTGGGTGAAAAAAGTTTTGCTCAACTCTGCTCTGATCACTCTCGTTACTGACCTCTCTGTTAAGTGTTGTGCATTTTGGAGAACTGATTCTAGGAATCACATAGGGTCAAAAACTAATGGAGCTTTATTTACAAGGCGTGTTCACTACAGGCTGCTTCTTCACTCTTGCAGTTTCCTGTGCTAGTGACCTGTAGTGTCACTTCCAGCGATGGCATACATGTATTAATACACAGTGCTTTCTGCACCTACTAAAACTCTCTCTATATATACAAAATGTTTCCACCCCCTTTAAATCGAAGCCCCAACAATTTCAAACAAGTGGAACGTGAACAATAATCAAATGACAATTATCAGTAAGTCAGATGGCTTTAAGGCCGCCCCTCTCGGACCGGTTGATGGCGAACCTATGGCGTCTGCTTCTTTGCACTAGTTGTAACCTCTGTTGTTTTCGTCTTTGTACGAAAGTCATCAGTGGTTGCTATGACCGATGTCGACATCGTAACTAGAGGTTGACTCTGCTTTATATGATGGTGAGATGTTGTCTTCCTCAACAGTGTCTGTCGGTGTCAGGGTTGTAGGAAGTTTCAGATTGAATCTGAATTTTCAGCAAGTTCCATTTCCAGTAGATCAGTTCTCCCCATCAACAGCTAGTCTGCATATTTCCTGCAGATTACAACATCTCTGTAAAAGGTCTTACAACACCAGGTTAAAGTACAACAGTTTGTTTGGAATCATCAGCTTTCAGAGCGTAGCTTCTTCATCGGGACCACTCACCTGATGAAGGAGCTGCACTTGGAAAGCTAGTGATTCCAAACAAACCTGTTGGACTTTAACCTGGTGTTGTAAAACTTCTTACTGTGCCCACCTCAGTCCAACGCCGGCATCTCCACATCATGAATATCATCTTTAGTCTGGACGGTATATGAGACAAGTCCAGTTCTGCAAGGATCGTGACAGAACCCAGTTTTCTCGTCGAGTAATTCATGGCCAATACACCTTGTCCTTGGTGGAAGACACAATGTTTTGCTTCACTTCCCCGCCATTCTATCTGTCCTTGTTTCTGTTTAATGATTTATTTAGTTTTCTGAGGTTTCAATGAGTCGAATAGATAGTATTGGACTCTGCTTAGTCCACTCAGAATCTGATCCATTGCTCTTTGAAACAATGATAAAGCTTTGTGATGTGATACCAAATCTTCGGTATCGAAACAAATCTTTGTGCATCACAATTGTCAGAAGTTCCTGTGACTTTTGGTGCACATTCATCTAGAATAGAATCATAGAATCCCTACAGTGAAGAAGGTGGCCATTCAGTCCATCATGTTTGCACTGACCCTCTAATAGAGACTCTAACCAGGCACACGTGCCCACCCTAATCCTGGAAACCCAGTAACCCCACATAACCTTTTGGACACTATGGGGCAATTTACCATGGCCAACCACCTAACTTGCAAATCGTTGAACTATGGGAGGAAACCGGAGCACCCGAAGGAAACCCACGCAGACATGGGGAGAACGTACAAACTCCACATAGACAGCCACCCAAGGCTGGAATTGAACCCAGGTCCTTGGCAATTTGAGGTCGATGGGAATCACTGCTGGTCCCCATCAACAGAGGCCATATGTGATGACCACGACGGGGGGGTCTCTGGAACCATCGGAACGCCCGGGTGGTTAGGGACAGGGCAGAGCCTGCCGGTGTGGTCTCTGTTGGTGAGAAGGAGGAAGAGGGGCTGTAAGGTTGTCTGGGGATTGGGCGCCCTTTAAATATGATGCCCGCTCTCTGAGGAACTGGACTGGCCGGCACTTTCCTTTCCCCAGGAATCTCCCCAGGCTCCAAAAAATTACTTAGTGTGGTGGATTGGGGTGGGAATCATGCCTGAACAGCTGGTGGGATTCTCACCTTTTTTCCCACCTAGAATGACACTGTGTCATTTTTGGGGGAGAATTCTACCCAGAGTGCTTATTGCAGCTATCAAGACTCAATGTAAATACTTAACACCAAGGCTTTTCCATCATATATATTCAGGCCCCTCACATTTTTGTACATCTCAATCAAATGTTCCAAGAAGAACAACCCTAATCTATCCAATCTTTCTTCACAGATGCAATATTCCAGTCCTGGCAACATCCTCGTAAATCTCTCCTGTACCTCTCTAATACCCTCTTATCCCCTCCACTGGCCTGAAATTTATCTGCTTCAACTACAAAATGACCAACAAATTCTACTTTGAATGTTTTGATATGTTCACAGCTGAGTGAAGAAATCAACATGGTGTCTTCAGAAACGACCCTTTTGACTGATGCAACCATTCAGGGAAGGCTGGGGAGTGGAGGTCAGTGACTCCTCTGCAGGGGAACAGACTGCACACAAATCATTGCTAAATGTCAATGTCTTTGCAAAGTTGATTCCTCACAACACTGACCTTTTTCTCTTATGATTTAATCTCAGCATGTTGACTTTTTCTGGTTTCCTGCAAGTTCATAAGGTTTAAATGGAAGATGGCCACGATGTCAGCATTTTCAAAGGCAATGACAAAATCATTGAAACTGTTCTGGAGAATGTGCTGGTGACAATGGGCAGACAATAACCGCATTGTCAAATTGCAACAGTGAGGCATTGACTTCATGTAAATTCAGCCAACACCTCTGTTGAGCAGCATATCATAGTATTAGCAGATTGTATTGATAGATTGGCAAAGCGGATCCAATAATAAGCATATTAAAACTGGCCTTGCCAGAATAATCAACAGTAATATTGCACTTCAATAATGCTTCATTTATCTGGGAAAAGCTAATATATATTCTGCTGTATAAATGGAATTTTTCACATAAAAAATGCAAGTCACATGAAAATGACAGACACACAAACCATTATTTATATTCCTGTATACATGCAAACATCTGTACAGTTAAAAAAGACAAGACAGATGCAAGTATTTACCAAAACAACTTTCTTAACTGATCATTTTCAGTCTATTGGGAGTCGTAAAGGATTGTGTATCTCAGACAATATACAACTTCTTTTCTGGATGCCAATTAATTATTACTCTTGTGCGTTGTATGGAATTTTCACAATATAATTCTCTCCAATCAGCTCCAATTCCTCAGAATACACCAAAGGCTGGATTTATTGTTGGCATTGAGGGTCCTGCCGACAGGGTCGTAAGGGGAAACTCAATTTCAGCAATCAGGAGACCTAGGCCCACATCTCATCAGTAGCTGCCCCTATTCAGGCCAGCTGACCCATGCCTCTCAGAGCTGCCGCCAGTTCATCAGCTTCAGTAGTGCCACCAGGAGTGGTGTCCTCTGTTGGGACCTCACCTGGACGAGGAGGAAATGTCAATGGGCATGCGTCCTCACAGCAAGGTGTCTTAGGTAAGCCCAGGCAAAGGGGGATTGGGGGGAGGGGAGGCTTGATGAGAACAGGTCATGCTGTTGCCGCAGAGGCAACCGTTACCCAGCCACGGACCAAAGAGTGCACACAAAGAACAGCATCATAACCACCCCTCCTTCCCCCCGCCCCCCCCTTACTCTCACATCACTTCCCAGCCCCGCAATCCACCAGGAAGCCCAAGGGTTTACCTGCAGATCTCCCCACACTTCGGAGGACCCCCATTACCACTGCTAAATACCAACAGAGGAAGAAACCATCCTTAATTAGCCACTTTAGGAGCTCAATTGGATTCTGGGCAAGGGGGTTGCCCACCAGTGTCCCCATCACTGGCAAGATGGAATGGTGGCAGGAAGATGATGGGCTCTCTCGCCAGTTCCTTCCCTTGACAATTTTATGGGTCCCCCAATTCCCAGTCCATCTTTATAGGGCTGGTAAAATTCAGCCCCAAGCATGTGAGAATATTTACAGCGATCATTACATGTGGCAATGCATTGCCACACGTGCTAAATTGCACACAACAATGTTCTTCTCAACAACATTTGAAAATAATCACAATAGGAAAAAATGGAGTCAAACAAAATATGTGCAGTTGCTCTGTATTCTTTGCTGGAATTCGTACTGATCTGACGCCAAGTGTAATCTCTGTTTATCTCCCTTTGATTTAGCTTTTGTAACTTATGAGAGGTAATAGTAAAATGGGTATTTGTAACAGACAATTATTTTTTGACTGTATCAGGAAGTAGCCCAACTCAGTGATTAGTGATTTCTACTTTCTGGCTAAAAACCATTACCTGCAAATTGTTTTTTTTCCCCTTGGTCTCCATTTGTAGTTTAATGGTTTCCGCAAATGTGCACTATTGGGTCAAACAATTATTGCAGCACAGGTGGTCATTCAGCCCATTGAACCCAGGCCAGTTCTCCGTGGAACAGGTGTGCCACCTAAAGAATTAATACAGATTGTGCTCAGCCAGAACTTAGTTCCGCCTTTTGTGAGGGATAGCTGCCCCGTTGCGCTGTCACACAAAACTGTAAGTCTATGAGCTGTGGACAATCTGACAACAATTATACACTCCAATCCACAGAACTGTTTCTGAGTTTAAATGAGTATGGGATCTCATAAATCATCAAATTCTTATTGGCAGGTTGATTGATGTGCGTGCTAGTAAGGCACTCTCACTTAAGAGTGCGGTTTCTCAAGGTCAATTCGTCAAGTATGAACAAAGACACAATGTAGTTGAACACCCTGGAACTATAACAAAATGACAGGAGTCAAGTCTGTGGCAGATATTAGGAAGAATGCATTTTTGGTTAAATGTTTTTTATTGCCACGCTAGCAAAAGAGAATAAAGGTCGTATTTAGTAAGCGAAATGAAGCCACCATTGGTTTCCTGGGTTTGGAACAGACAGATCTCGAAATAATAGCAAGTGAATAGCTCTATTAGAACATAGAACATTACAGCGCAGTACAGGTCCTTTGGCCCTCGATGTTGCGCCAACCTGTGAACCCAATTTAAAGCCCATCTACACTATTCCATTATCATCCATATGTTTATCCAATGACCATTTAAATGCCCCTAATGTTGGTGAGCCCACTACTGTTGCAGGCAGGGCATTCCACACCCTTACTACTCTCTGAATAAAGAACCTACCTCTGACATCAGTCCTATATCTATCTCCCCTCAATTTAAAGCTATGTCCCCTAGTGCTAGCCATCACCATCCGAGGAAAAAGGCTCTCACTGTCCACCCTATCTAATTCTCTGATCATCTTGTATTCCTCCATTACGTCACCTCTTAACCTTCTCTCTAACGAAAACAGCCTCAAGACCCTCAACCTTTCCTCATAAGATCTTCCCTCCATACCAGGCAACATCCTGGTAAATCGCCTCTGCGCCCTTTCCAATGCTTCCACATCCTTCCTATTATGCGGCGACCAGAACTGCACGCAATACTCCAAATGCTGCCGCACCAGAGTTTTGTACAGTTGCAACATGACCTCATGGCTCCGAAACTCAATCCCTCTACCAATAAAAGCTAACACACCGTACGCCTTCTTAACAACCCTATCAACCTGGGTGGTAACTTTCAGGGATCTATGTACATGGACACCGAGATCTCTCTGCTCATCGACACTACCAAGAATCTTACCATTAGCCCAGTACTCTGTATTCCTGTTACTCCTTCCAAAATGAATCACCTCACACTTTTCTGCATTAACCTCTATTTGCCACCTCTTTGCCCAGCGCTGCAGCTTATTTATGTCCCTCTGTAACCTGCAACATCCTTCCGCAATGTCCACAACTCCACCGACTTTAATGTCATCCGCAAATTTACTCACCCATCCTTGTACGCCCTCCTCTAGGTCATTTATAAAAATTACAAACAGCAGTGGCCCCAAAACAGATCCTTGTGGTACACCACTAGTAACTGAACTCCAGACTGAACATTTCCCATCAACCACCACCCTCTGTCTTCTTACAGCTAGCCAATGTCTGATCCAAACCGCTAAATCACCCTCAATCCCATGCCTCCGTATTTTCTGCACTAGCCTACCATGGGGAACCTTATCAAATGTTTTACTGAAGTCCATATACACCACATCAACTGCTTTACCCTCGTCTACCTCTTTGATCACCTTCTCAAAGAACTCAATAAGGTATGTGAGGCACGACCTACCCTTCACAAAACCGTGTTGACTATCCCTAATCAAATTATTCCTTTCTAGATGATTATAAATCCTATCTCTTATAATCCTTTCCAAGGCTTTGCCCACAACAGAAGTAAGGCTCACTGGTCTATAGTTACCGGGGTTGTCTCTACTCCCCTTCTTGAACAAGGGGACAACATTTGCTATCCTCCAGTCTTCTGGCATTATTCCTGTAGATAATGACGATTAATTTAATTTAGCTATGTGGATTTTCATGTCCCTGATAGAGTTACTCATGTAACAAATACTTGGAGAAAAGCTTTGGAGGATTATCACAAGGTTGAGGGCAGGTCTCCATTCCACTCAATTTTTTAATGCGATTTAAGTCACTGCAGTTTTTGAGCTCAAGGTAGGAAAATGTCTAGCCAATGGACCTTGCTGCAAAATGCACCATTTTAGTTTAATTTGGGCCATTAAAATTGGCTCATGGTCAATCACCTTTTGCATGAATTTCATACATTAATAATCCTTTGTGTAAGAAAAATCTATTCCAATTATCCCTTCATGCTTTAATACTAATCCCAAGGTTGTGCCTCCTTGTCATCGATTTACCAGCCATTGGGAATCACCTTTCACCGTGGATTCTCTCAAAACCTTTTAATATTTTGAACATTTTAAAAATTGATCCTTGAGCTTTTCTGCACCATCTGTGATTTTCCAAGTCTCTCATAATAACTACATTTTTTTATTCAGAGTATCATCCTCACAAATCTGTTAGTTAATAGAGAGTAAAACTGGTGGCTGATCCAATTCTACCAGTTTCATGCCAGACAAATTCAATTAAAATTACTTCCCTACATTTCTCATGGTTCCAATGTCCTTTCTTTTAATGAGGCACCCAAACTTCACACAACCTGTGCCCTAATACACTGCGGAAATTCATCATCGCCTTGTTGCTAATGTACTTAGTGCCCTTATTAGATAATTAAGAATTGGAACTGCCATTTTGCAGTTTTTGCCAAATGCAACCTTGGTTTTGCACATCTGTGCATATCCAATACTGGAATACACCAGCCCCTTTCCATTGACGGGGTTATAATATATTTGCATTCTTTCCTAACTATACCCACCCCCACCCTGGCAAGATCTACTTTTCCTATCTGTGTTCAATGGCATTTACTCCCCGGCCACTTCCATCTATCTGTTTCTTTCAATAGTCTTGGAAGCTTTTCTATCTAATTTATCATGCCACCTTATTGAATATAATTAGCAAATTCTGGTATTATGTCTGCATTGTGCATATCCAAATAATAACTTGTACGGATCAAGAGAAGTCCCAACTTGTAGGAATGCTATTAGCTGCATCCTACCAATACATTTACTTTGTTTTCTACTGTCTATCTTTCATCCTTCCATCCACCTGGCATTTTACCTCTAATACTATGGCCGGTATTGTTTTCTGCCTCCTACCCATGTGGTTGGGGTGGTTGCAGGGAAGATGAGAATGAGAATTGTTACAGGAGACTCAGAGGTCCTTGCTCAAGAGGAGTTGATGGTATCATGGATATCATCAAGAGCTGTTACAACAAAACACAGGTTGGGTAAACATAAAAGGATGCAGATTACTTTGCAAAAGTCAACAGCAGAAAAACGGGAGAGAGTGCATCCTTTTATGTGAAATGGAATTTGACTTGATTAAAGGTGGACTTATTGGGCGTGATGCAGATAAAGGGGAAAGAGACGAGAGACACTAGTTGATAGAAGTAACTATATCCATCTACTATAGCCCACCAGTTAGAAGGAAGGATTGGGTCATGAACTCTGTAGTCAAAGTGTGTATAGGAGCAGATGGAATTGATTTCTATCCCCCAGGGAACACTTGGGAAACTTATAAAGGGCACAGTAAGATTGGAGGCATTATTACTGGATTGAGTATTGGACTGTTACATGGCACAATTCGCTAAGAGAGTCAAGTAAACAGGGATGCTATTGGACAAGAAAGCAAGTAACAAACATAAGATTATAGAGTAGGTCAGACCCATAAAACAAGTTGACAACAGAGACAACAGTATGATGGGGTTAAAGTAAAAGGTGAAAATTAACAATGAGTCTCATAAAAACATTCAAGTTTACAAAGGCAGATTTATTGGGGATGACAAGTGAACTCAGGACATTAAACAAGACAACACCATTAATGAGAAAAATCTCAGATGATAAATGGGTCAACAGTCAAAATGCTTCACACTGGAAGAAAATAAAAGCAAGGCAAAAGGTAGAATCATAGAGTCCTACAGTGCAGAAAGAAGCCATTCAGCCCATTGAGTCTGCACCGACCATCCGGAAGAGCATTCTAACCGGCTCCACTCCCCCATCCACCCCACCCTATCCCCATAATCCCGCAACCTAACCTGCACGTCTTTGGACTGTGGGAGGAAATTGAAGCACCCGGAGGTAATCCACGCAGACTCGGGGAGAACGTGCAAACTCCACACAGTCACCCAAGGCCAGAATTCAACCCGGGTCCCGGGCGCTGTGAAGCAGTAGTGCTAACTACTGTGCCACCGTGTTTTCCATGAAGAAGGGTAAATATGGGATGATACTTATGAAGGTATCAATGGAAGTAATGCAGTGAATAAGGGCAAAATAAAGTTCATTGAAATTCTTTGGGGGTTCTACCAATCACACATCGTGATATGCAAGCGGCCAAAAACAGCCCTAAATCAGCCTCCTGTGTGTTCCACGAGCCTTTCTCTGGTGTTATGAGTAGGAAATCAGAAAACCCCATGGAATTTTCAGAAAATATTAAGGAACAAAGTAGAAATCTATACATAGGACAATGTCAAATCACCACAGTGGCCATTCTAAGTCCTCTTCAGTCGTGGCTTCTCATTTTGGTGTACACAGAATGTGCATGTATCACACACATGTGCAGTCAGTGGGAGTCAGGGAAAATACTCACCACTGGTTAGAGTCATAACTAGCACAAAGAAAGCCAATCATCACAGCCTCAAGACTCTGCTGCAGAAGTTCCTCAGGGAACAAAGGAGCAGGAATAGGCCATTCAAGCCCTCAAGCCTGCTCCGCCAATCAGTTACATCATGACTGATCATCTGTCCCAATGCCAATTTCCTGCACTATCCCCAAATCCCTTGACTTCTTTAATATCTAGAAATATCAATCTCTGACTTGAATATACTCTATGACTGAGCCTTCACACACATCTGAGGTAGAGAATTGTAAATATTCACCACCATCTGAGTGAAGAAATTCTTCCTCATCTCAGTCCTGAATGGCCTCCCTCTTATCCTGAAACTGGCCCTTTGCTCTAGACTGCTCGCATGCAACTCACCATCCCCCTCACTGTCCTCCCCCACCCCAACCCCCAGCGCACCCAGCTAGGGAAAACACTCTTCCTCTGTATGTTTCAATAAGATCACCTCTCATTCATTCAAACTCTGGCGAATATAGACCCAGTCTGCTTAATCTCTCCTCACAGGACAATCCCGGCATCCCAGTGATCGTTCTGGTGAACTTTGGTTACACACCTTCTATGGCAAGTCTATCCTTCCATTGGTAAGGAGACCAAAACTGTACACTAGGTGCCGTCTTATTGAGGCCCTACACAACTGCACCTCAGCTTCCTTACTCCTGCACTAAAATCCGCTTGCAATAAAGGTCTACATTATATTCATCTTCCTAATTTCTTGTCAAAACTTGCATACTAGCCTTTAGTTACTTATGAACAAGGACACCGAGGTCCCTTTGATAAGGTAGTACCCTGCTTCCAACCAAATTAGCTGCTTCATCATTAGGTTAGAATTGGGGATGTTCACTGTTGATCGTAAAATGTTTAGCTCATGTCCAAATGCAGCAAGACTGGGACAATATCCAGATTTGGGCTGACAAGTAACAAATAACATGGTCAGAGGCTAGGAATCCTGCGGGAAGTAACTCACCTTCTGACTCCCCAAAACCTGTCTACCATCTACAAGGCACAAGTCAGGGATGTATTGGAATACTGTCCACTTGTCTGGATGAGTTATCCGTTCATGGGATGAGAGCATCACTGGCTGGGTCAGCATTTATTGCCCATCCCTAATTGCCCTTGAGCTGAGTAACTTGCTGGGCTATTTCAGAGGGCATTTACGAGTCAATGACATTGCAGCTCCAACAACACTGAAGAAGTTCAACACCATCCAGGACAAAGCAGCCTGCTTGATTGGCACCCGTTCCACAACCATTCACTCCCTCTACCACCAACAAACAGTAGCAGCAGTGTGCACCATCTACAAGTCGCTGCTATTCCTGCCTCTGGCGATATCTCCTGGCAGAGTAAACATATTGGGCATCCTTCCTGACGTCCTTCCCACCCCTCCCATCACTGGCTGGTAAAAACCCAGCTAGAACTTTCACCTGCAGCTGCCAGGAGAAGCACACTGTTTACCTAGAAACAATATCGGAAGGAGTTTATTGATGTTAGCAAGTCATCCATGAAAATGAAATACACATTTCCTCGGTTGATTCATTAATTCATGCTTATCACAATTGTCTTTACCTCACTCCGCCTATAAACACATTGCATGTTGTTCTGAATATCCATTGATGTATCAATTCTTCTTAAAGTGTTCCACAATTCATAATTTTGGATGCATTCATCACATCTTCCACCAGGAAAGACCCTCATGCATTGGAAATCCCCTCCCCCCATTTCCCCTTGTTATTACCCAGCAGAGGTTGTGGGATGGGAACCATCAGGTTCCCCATGCCCTCTGGGCAATTTGAACTTCCCTGCTAATGGGGTGGGGCCTCCACTTAACAGGTGTAGCCCCTTTAGCACAAAACCAGGACCTGGGTGTAGGTCGGGGAAGGAGCCCCTCCGGGGACTTGATGTGTTTGACTGTAACTAGCAATAAACCTCTTTGTGCCCTAAACTATTGTGTAGTGCATGGCTGCTTACCTCAAATCTAACACTGGATCCCATCCTCGTCGCCAGTCATCATCCCGGAGGGCACGGAAACCTGATGGTTCCTATCCCGTGACCTTTGCTGGGGTTATAAAAGCCACCCCCCCCCCCCCCCCATGCCCCCCCACCTCGCAAAATCTAAACACAGCCAATCTGTGGTTACAACAAAAGATCAGAGACTGGAAATTCTAAGGTGAGTAACTCACCTTGTATCTCCTCAAAGCCTGTCCACCACCTCCAATGCACCAGTCAGGAGTGTGATGGAATACTCTCCACTTGCCTGAATGAGTGAAGCTCCAACCAAAGTCAGGAAGCCCAATTACAATTCTGGACTAAACAATCCTCTTGATTGTCATTCCACCCACCCGATCTTAAACTTCCTCCAGCACCAATGAACAGTCGCAGCATTTTCCACCATCTACAAGATGCACTGCAACAACTCACCAAGTCTCCTTCAACAGCACCTTCCAAACCCACTTGCGAACACCGCCACCACTCTCTGTGTGTAAGTTTTTTTCTCACATCACAATGGCTTCTTTTGCAGGCCATTTTAAATCTGTGCCCTCTCCTTCTCAATCCTTTTAGGAGTAGGAACAGTTTCTCCCTATCTACTCTTTCCAGCCCCCTCATGGTTTTGAATACCTCTGTCGAATCTCCTCTTAGCCTTCTCCTCTCCAAGGATAACAGTCCCAAGCTCTCCAATCTATCGCCATAACTGAAGTTTCTCATTCCTGGATCCATTCTTGTAAACCTCTTCTGCATTCTCTCAATGTGTTCACATCTTAACTGATGATGCCGTGCGGAACTATACACAATACTCCAGCTGAGGTCTAACTAGTGTCTTGTATAAGATGAGCATAACCTCCTTGCTTTTGTACTCTATGCCCCTATTAATAAAGCCCCAAATATTATCTGCTTTAACTGCTTTCTGCACCTCTCCTGCCACCTTCAATGACTTATGCACTTATACGCTCAGGATCCTCTGCCCCGGCACACCCTTTAGAGTTCTACCTGTAGTAGCTTGGCCCCTTTAGGGAGGCGGGCCTGGCAGACCACGTGATCGGCTCAGAGTCAATCAGGGTGAACCCCAGCCAGTGGGAGTTTGCACGGGGATCTGGGAGCAGGAGCCCACCCAGTGTGGACCGTGGAGCCGAAGAGTTAAGACCCATCCTATTGTGTTCTGTGCCTGTATATATACCAGCCTTTGCCTTTCATCCATAAACCCCTTTGTTACCACTGGAAACCTCCAGAGTGTTTCTAGAGCCACCACAGTACCCTTTATTTTACATTGTCATTCTATGTTCATCCTACCAAAATGGATCACCTCGCACTTCTCCACATTGAACATCATCTGCCGCCCAGCTGCCCACTCAACCAACTTGTCTACGCCCTTTGAATTTCTCCACTGTCCTCCTCACAATCTACGATACTTCTGAGTTTTGTATCATTCTTGAAATCGCCCCCACACCAAAATCTAGATCATTACTATGTACCAGAAAAAGCGACGATCTCATTACCATCCCCTTGGGAACTCTACCTTCCTCCAACAACAACCAAAGTGCCAGATGGATAAGAGTGCTTCCTAGAATCGTGGAACAATGCAGCACAGGAGGAGGTTTGTTGGGCCATCGTATCAGTGCTGGCTCTTTGAAAGTGCTATCCAATCAGCCTCACTCTTCTTTCTCTGTAATCGTGCAAATGTATCCACTTCAAGTATTCATCCAATTCCCTTCTGAAAGTAATAACTCAATCTGAATGTAACCGTCCTTTCAGACAGTGCATTCCAGCTGCATTAGAAAACAACATTTCCTCAGGTCGCTGCAGCTTCTTTCACCAATAACCTTCAATGCTTTGTGGAACTTCATGTCC
Organism: Scyliorhinus torazame; assembly: GCF_047496885.1. Classification (NCBI taxonomy): domain Eukaryota; kingdom Metazoa; phylum Chordata; class Chondrichthyes; order Carcharhiniformes; family Scyliorhinidae; genus Scyliorhinus; species Scyliorhinus torazame. Next base: position 282,302,646 of record NC_092710.1, on the reverse strand, counting down.
CACCGAGGCCACTCTTCAAACCTATACTCGGCAAATCACGAGGGATTCAACTTACTAGGCTTGAATCTCACTCCAGTCATAAAATCATAAGCTTTGCTTCGAGGTGTTGTTTTCTGTCTTCATATTCATGGTGGAGACAATTTGCTAGTGTACAACTGTTAGTAGCACGATTAGAGTCCAAACTGGTGCAGGTCGTCCAGACCTTCCGATGATTGCAATATCTGTTTTCAAATCATCCATAATAGCCTGACATTAATCAATTTAACTGGCCTCAGGAGAGAGCAGCCATACATTAATTGTGAATATAATTAGTAGACCAGTCCTGTAGCCAAGAACTATGTGCAGGCAAGCTCATGAGAGCACAAGAGATTCCTGTGGTTCATAAAGCTTTTTAATCTGATTTGCCAAGAGATCAGATTTCTTTTCAAAGAACTGTAAAGTAGATCTTATAATTTTGCATATGGTTCTCTGCACTGGAATTGCATTTTAGGAACTTGGGTCCGGACATCAAAGGGCTGTGGACAATTTTCTGTAAATGACAGACGGAAAGTCCTGGGGAGTCCGCTGACCTCTGGGTCTGAGTTCCTGATGAGTATTTAAGATGTTACCCGATTCGATCACCTCATAATTTTGGAAAGGTTCGCCAAGAAAATCAATAGGCCAGTCTGCATTGGAAATTGGACATTTTTAAAAGCTCAACACTTTGGCTTTGAATGACAGTTAAAAAGACAGCTGTCAAATCCAGGATGATATCAGAGACATATGCCAGAGCTTTACACTCCCATTCCATACCACAGGCTGGCCAGCAGGAGAGGCTTAAAATCAGGTGGGATTTAACCAGCTGCAGGGTAGTCATGAATAATCTATCTGCCATCAGGCCAATTGACGCCAAAAGCAGCCAATTATTGGCCGTTGAAGGGACTCTTTCTGCAATTTCTCGTAACTCCTGGCACCTGCCTGTAAGACCATAAGATATAAGAGCAGAATTAGGCCATTCGGCCCATCGAGTCTGCTCCGCCATTTGATCATGGCTGATGTGTTCCTTATCCGCATTCTCCTGCCTTCTCCCCATAACCCTGATCCCCTTATTAATCAAGAACACCAGATTTGTGCTTGAGATGCTGTTATCTACAGGGCTACAGACCAAAGGTGGAAGGTGGAATTAGACAGAATATTCTTTCTTAGAACATAAGAACCAAATCAGTGAAGGGTGGTATTGGGAATAGATAATCCTTAGGAGGACTGTAACAGATTATAGCAGGAGTAGGCTATTTAGCTTCTCGAGTGGACTCAGGTGAAGGTGTTCCTCATAATCAGGCACCCTGTCAATGTCCTGCTATAATTTGTTACAGTCCTCCTAAGGATTATCTAGTCCCAATACCACTCCTCACCGATTTGGTGCCATCTGCAAATTTAGCAGAATGGTCTTGTGAACACAGCTCACAGCCCATACCCTCATAAAGTAAATACCACACCTAGCATAAGATGTTTGCATTTGATCATGTTCCTGTGAAGCATCTTGCTATATAAATTCAGGTAGTTATTGTTATGGCACATCTGTTACAGCCTTGATATCATAGGTGGTCTGGTGTAAATTCAGTTGTGATATGCAAATAACAAAATGCATAACTGCATAAAATATCCCTGAATAAATACTAATGATAGTTTCAGACATACTTTACCTGACAGCAGGTATGAAAATGATCTTGGTGAGAAAAAGAGCTAAGTACTTCCTTAATCAATTAGTGCTGCATAACAAGGTGGCATAATAGCACTTTTTAATTTGGTGAACATATTCCAATTTAATCCACATGATATAGTCGAGTCTATTAATCTTTCACCCATATTATATAATTGCATTATTCAATGATCATTTACTTCTTTGCTTTTCTGCACAGTTACCTTTGGTATCCCGAAGGATTTGTGCTTGAACATCTTCTATATTTTTCATCTATACACTGCCCACAGCAACATCATCTTAAAACAGCATTAGTTTTTTTTACAAGTACACTGATCCAGCTGGACCTCACTACCCGCTCTTTCAACTCCGCCACTGTTTTGAAATTGTTGGGCAGCTTGTCTGATTTCTAGAACTTGAACAGAAATTTCCTCCAATTCAATATTGCTAAGATCATTCCAATTATTGGCCCCATCCACAAACTTATTTCCCAACGTACCATCCCTCTCTCTCTGGCTTGCAATTTTCTGAGTCACTCTCACTCTTATGCCTTTGGCATGTTGGAAGTATTTTGCAGGCTGATACTCAACCTGTTGCCTGTGCTACTTCTTTGCCCCTCAAGTCCTGGGCTGGGACTCAAACCCAACATTTCTGGCTTCAGAGGTAGTGATGCTACCCACTGCGCCACAAGACCTCCAGCACACCGAATACCTGGATGGATAAATTGGAATTCAACATTTCCCACATTTTTTCTTTAAAGAAGGTAATGCTTGAAGGAGAATGAAACACCTGGAAACAATAATGATCCAGTCTGGTGATTCATTACCATCAGCCAAGACATTAACCATGGGAACAGACAAGGCACATGCATGTAAAATACAACTACGTATTTCAACAAAGATATAAATGTCAGGTGATCACAGCCACAATTATCTCTCTGCTTGTTCGTGTTTCTCTGTTCTGCTGGAAGAACAAGAACATAAAGGACAGTTCCCACCCCAATCAATGAAACCATAAGCGGCTGCACTCAAATTCATCAGGGGCAGCACGGTGGCACAGTGGTTAGCATTGCTGCCTCACGGCGCCGAGTTCCCAGGTTTGATCCCGGCTCTGGATCACTGTGCCTGTGGAGTTTGCACATTCTCCCCGTGTTTGTGTGGGTTTTGCCCCCAGCACCCAAAGATGTGCAAGGCAGGTGGACTGGCCCCGCTAAATTGCCTCTTAATTGGAAAAAATTAATTGGGTCCTCGAAATGTAAAAAGAAATTCATCAGGCCATTTTGTCTTTGACCAATGTACATTTAGAAATAATGGGCGGGATTCTCCGGTCCCCGAACCGCGTATTTCTCGGCGGCGTGCCGTTCGCTGGTAGCGGGATTCTATCTTCTCGCCACTTGTCAATGGGATTTCGCATTGTAGCCACCCCACGCTATCGGGAAACCCGCAGGCGGGGTTGTGTTTCCAGTGGGAAAAGTGAATCACAACAACCGAAGAATTCTGGCCACTGAATGGAGGGAAAACACTAGTAAATTTAAAAAAATAAAAAACAATTAAGTTTCATTGCACAAAAGTCCAAGTTTCTGAAAGAGCAGCACATTATATTTTACTCATACCTTACTGAATAATTAATTATACTAATCCTATTCCAGGCAAATGTATTTTTTAAACTCAGTAACCCAGTTAGTAAGCTGATTATATTTTAGAAAACAATTATTGAGCAGTAATAATATACATAGCTTGTATTTCTCAAACTTTCAAATGTTAGGAACTAAATAATTAACTTATTCCCACGAAAAATAAAATTATATGCCAACAATAGCAAAAACATTATGAATCTGGTACCGCACAATAAATGTGAATCCACAAATTGTATGAAGTTGCATCTTACGAGCAATAGAGCATTCGTTTGGGGATTTGGGTCACCCAGAATCTATTACTGTACCACACCAATCCCCAAAAGCAAGAACAAATAATATATTGCCCGAGAATGTTGTTCATGCATCAAACATTCTCAGAACCTTTGTTGGATAAACTAAATAGTGCACTCAGCTGTAGGCTCATAAGAAATTCAGGAAGATTTGAATCATATTTACTTGCTCCTAAAATTTACAGGAATCGTAATATTTATTTGCATCATGTTATTCTCTCGTACATCAAAATCCAGGTAGTGCCTCAAAAGCTTTCATCTTCCTCGTTACAATGCTGGCCATTGAATCAAAGCACGACCTCTGAAACCTGTCATACATGCAGAGTCTCCACAATTCAGGCTTGCATAATTACCACCAATGGTTCTGTATTGGTGCTGTACAGTCCATTGTACCTATTAATGCCTATATTATGTACTCAAGTTTGTGGAGTGAGGTTTGAACCCACCACTCCTGAGGCAAGTCAGTCGCCATTGCTCTAAGGCTGGCACATCTTTCTGCGCAGAGAGGTAGCAATGGCAGTGACTGCCACCTTCTTAAATGCCAGCACTCATTCGCCATGGAGGAAGAGTTTGGTAGCCTCACCAAAGCAGCAAGGGTTGACTGATCTGGATTTCTCTTGAGATTGTTCTTTTCAAATGGTTCTCAAGGCCTGAAGGACCTGACAGAGAAGCATACAGAGTAGTCAGTGTCTTTCACGTGGATCCACTTTGGATGCTGTTCCTGACCGAGAATGGATGCAAATGCTTGTAGTGCCACCTCTCCCCACAACAACACCACCAGATCCATTTCCCAGCAAATAACCCCCAACCTCCCCCTCCCCAACACTAGTAGATCTGCATTGTCCAAAAATATCTTAGATATTGCCACAAACGATGACATTGGACTTTATCATTACTCTTAAATCCTCTAAGATGGCCCTTGGTGCCTACATGTGAGCACGGTGCACAGACAGCAGAATGTTAAGAGACCTCAGGCCCAAGAGCCAAGGACTGATTTGTGCAGAGCTACTGCTCCACATTGTTAGTTCCAACTTGTGAAATTGACTAGTTGCCTAGTCATGGTTTAATTATCCGGGTCTGCTGATTCGAAGACGTGGGGCGCGATCGACCTGAATGGGGACAGAGTCCCATAGCGCGAGATTAGCTAGGTATTTCCCGGCACTCAGGGCGCCAAGAAACACCCTGCTATCTATAGGCCATCCGGGTAGACCGGGGCCTCAGCGGGGAACTCCCCTAAAAGGACACACTTAAGCCCATTTCCTGCACTCAGGAGCTCCGCTTGCTGGAATTCCTCAGCGCAGTGAAAGATTTTTAAATGGCATCCCGATCTCTCGAGCACCCAACATGACCCCTGAACCCCCTCAAGCCCCAACTCACTATAAGTGGGTTCCCAGATCCCCGTCGCACTCCCCCCCCCCTCCACAAGGCACCCTCGAGCCCGATCATCGCCATACATAAACTACCAGCTTAGCACCTTGGCAGTGTCTGCCTGGTACCCTGTAAGTGACCCTGCCAGCTGGCAGTGCCACCTGGGTATCTTGACAGTACCAGCTTGCAGCCAGGTGGCACAGTCAGGGTATCAAGCTGGCACTTCCAGAGTGCCCAGGTGGCACCAGCAGTGCCAAGGCACCACCTTTCCCCGAAAGCATGCACCTGGGGGCCTCCAATCTCCTCGAAGACCCCCATGAGTGCCGTTTCACCCTGGCCCACTTTTGGGGAGACCAGCACTAAATGGCACTCAGCCGAGGTCTCCAACGCAAGGGAGTTAGATTCCACGCCTTGGTGAGATCTTGGGAACGCACATTTGAGTGAAACTTGAAAACAGGGGGGTGGTGAAAGGATCGGGGGTTCCTCAGCAGGAAATGACTCTTAAGTATGGCCTCGGTGAAGAGAAACCCCCAGAGGCCAAAGAAATCCAGCAAAGTGCCGTTGACTGTCGGTGCTGCAGCTGCCAAGAAACACCTCACTAAACGCACCGGAAACTGGACATAGACTATTTTCGGTTGACTCATGCCCCATAATTCAGTAGCTCTTGAGAACATACCAGTTATCTCTATTTACCTACTACTCACCATTTCCCAGATCCATCCCCCCACTTTCAGCCACTAGCTCACCACTGCCTGCGCGCCATCTCTCCTGAGCCTCCCACCCACCACCTCTCGCAACCCTTCTCATCGATGCTTTGCTCCCTGGCCTTCCCACTCATTGCTACCCTCTGTCAACGCTCCCGCTCACTGTTTCCCTCCTGCAACCCTACACTCGCTGTTTCCCTCCACGAACCCTCCTGCTCATTGTTTCCTTGCCCGAACTCTCCAGCTTACTGCTTGCCTCCTCCGACCCTGGAGCTCACCGCTTCCCTCCCTTAACCCTCCCATTTACCACACCCCTCTCGCTCCTTCTCCCTCCTCACTCCCCTCTCCTGAAGCCTCGCTGTGAATGAGGGCTTGGGAGAGGAACAACGGCAGGCAAGAAGCAAACGAAGAAGCAGTGGGAGTGAAGGAATGGGACGGATGGCAGGAAGCAGTGAACAGGAGGATTGGGGAGGGCAGCACAACACGGCAGTTTATTTACTTTAAAAAATGTGAACCTTGTTCAGCAATCATACCAAATCAAACATGTTGGCAACAGTATTCACGGAACTCCCCTAATTTACGAACAGGGCTCAAACAAAAACATTCCATTGGGTTGCACTTTAAATGGGGAAACCTGTTTACTATCCGCTATTCTCAAACTCCCAGGAAACTTTCCGATCCCTTCCATGGAGAAGCATTCAGTCAGTGAAATAAGCTAATTAGAAAGACAGCTTTTAAATCTTTTTCCTTCTGCTTCAGAAACAATGGGCAGAATTTGATCAGCAGTGCGTCATTCCGAACGATGAGACTGGATGGATATGCATCTTTCACTTGCTTGCTTTACTGCCATTACAATTAAATTTAAAGTGCCAGTGGCGTGTACAGGAGGCACAAAGGAACGGGAGTAGGGTGGCACATGGCAGCACCAGAACCCGGGTTCAATTCCATCCTTGAGCGACTGCCTGTGCGGAGCCTGCATGTTCTCCCCATGTCTGTGTGGGTTTCCTCCAGGTGCTCCAGTTTCCTCCCACAGTCCAAAGATGTGCAGGTTAGGTGGGTTGGCCGTGCTAAATTGCCCCTTAGTGTTAGGTGAGGTTATGGGGTTACAGGGTGGTGGAGTGGCCCTGGTTAGGATGCTGGTTCAGGGGCTCAGTACAGACTCAATGGGCCAAATGGCCTCCTTCTGCACCGTACGGTTTCTATGATTCAACCTTCTGAACCTTCCCCGCCAATAAATAAGGTAATTGCTGCTCTGGTTGTTGTTTCAATTCCATTTTGCTGTCTCCCACAAAACTCTTGACACCCTTATCTATCAAAAATCTGTCCAACTCGTGCGATTGCTCAGTGGAGTAGCTTTTCAGTGAGACCCACCATCGCCTGTGCGTAAAAGTTTTTTTTTTAATTTAGAGTACCCAATTCATTTTTTCCAATTAAGGGGCAATTTAGCGTGGCCAATCTACCTAGCTTGCACATTTTTGGGTTGTGGGGGCGAAACACATGCAAACACGGGAAGGATGTGCAAACTCCACACGGACAGTGACCCAGAGCCGGGATCGAACCTGGGACCTCGGTGCCGTGAGGCCACAGTGCTGCTCCACCGTGCTGCCCTACTTAAAAGTTGATAAGGCCCCAGGACCAGATGAAATGCACCCAGGAAGCTGAGGGAAATGAGAGGGGAAATTGCAAAGGCACTGCCCACAATTTCCCAATCTTCTTTCGGCACAGGGATAATACCAGAAGACCCGGGAATTGCAAATATTACACTCGTGTTCATAAAAGGGTATAAAGAAAAGTCCAACAAGCCAGTCAATTTAACTTTGGTGGCTTGGAAACATCTAGAAACAAGAATTCAGGATCAAATCATAGTAATTTGGACAAGCCAGCACAAATTAGTAAAGAGAAAATCTTGTTTGGCTGAGTTGCCTGAGCTTTTTGAAGAGGTAACAGAGAGGGTTGATGAGGGTAATGCTGTTGATGGAATTCAAAAGGACATTTGAAGCAGTCTCGCACCACAGACTTGAAAGCAAAGTTATAGCTCCGGGAATAAGGAGCAGCCGCATCATAAACATGAAACTGACTGAGTGGTAGGAGGCAGACATTCGTGGTTAATGGATATTTTTTGGGCTGGAAGAAGGTTTGTAGTGGTCGTGACCCCCAGGGGTCAGTGTCGAGGTCCTTGCTGTTCCTGAAATATATTAACAACCTAGACATTGAGGCGGAATTCTCACATTTCGGGACTAAGTCCCGTGGTGGGGGCGGGAAGATGGAATGTTTTCCGCTGCGGAGGCCGGCAGGAACACCTGTCAAATCATCTGGCCCTAACCTCATTAATTATGTGACCAGGTGCTTTGCACCATATTCCTTGGGAGGATAAGCCTGGTGGTATGTAATCCGCCATCCTACCCAGGTGCCATATTGAAAAGACGGCGAACATCACTAACCCACCATTAAAGAAAGAAGGTGGTCCTCCATAAAATGAAGATGGATCTCCAGGAACATTCTGAGGCTGGAAGACAGGCCTCCTCCAGGACAACAAATATGGAAAATCCACCTGTAGATGTTGCACCTATCTACTGCAGTGGTGTTCCAGGGTCCAGGGTTGCAAGCGGCCTCCATCCCAAACTTTGGAGGCAGCCCAAGGAATTGTTCAGGTGAGACTCGACATCTACACGCAACGTTGTTCCAGACATTTTTCGCACCGGCGTGTTTTCTTCCTGGCGCCACAAAGAATCGGATGTGGGTGATTGGGCCTTCATCTGCATCCCATTAGCGGGATAGAAATGAGTTTCTCACCAGCCTCCAGCGGGTTCACTGGTCCACCATGGCGGGCATCAGCAGGAAATCCCTCTGTAAATTTACATCATTGTAAACCAATTTTTCGGCCTACTGTCGAATTCTCGGCCCCCTCCACCCCACCCCACCAATCATTGAACTCACCTCAGGGGCATGGGAGAATGTTTCTTGCAAAATTTGCAGATGATGTAATACTTGAAAGTATTGTGAACTGTGAGGAGGATCATGTAGAGAGAACATAGACAAGCCGATTGAATGTGTGGGCACATGGCAGATGACGTCCAATGCAGAGAAAAGTGAAGTAATGAATCTTGATGTGAAAAGCTAGGAGTGATAAAATAAAGTGTACAACACTAAAGTGGGTGCAGGAGTGAATGACTTGGACGTAGAGCTGTACAAGTCACTGAAGGTGGCAGGGCATGTTGAGAGAGCGGCTTGTAAAATACCCTGTATCCTAGGCTTTTTTAATAGAGGCAAGAGCAAGGAGGTTATATTGAACTTGCAAAAGATAGGGGTTCGGCCTCAGCTTGAGTCTTGCATGCAGTTCTGAGCACCACACTTGATGAAAAATATTGGAGAGGGTGCTGTAAAGGTTCTCTGGAATGGTTCCAGGGCTGAGGAACTTCAGTTATGAAGAATGATTGTAGAAGTTGGGTTGTTTTCCTTTGGGAAAAAAACAGCTGAGAGGAGCTTTGATAGAGATATTCAAAATCATGAGGAGTCTGGACAGGGTCGCCAGGGAGAGACTGTTCCTACTCGTTGAAGGATGGTTAATGAGAGGACACAGATTTAAAGAGATTTGCAAAAGAAGCAAATGTGATGTGAGACGAGGCATTTTCATGCAATGAGTGGTTCACGTCTGGAATGCGCTGCCTGAGAGTGTGGTGTAGGCAGGTTCAATCGAGGCATTCAAAAGGGAATTTGACTGTTATCTAAAAAAGAACAATGGGCTCAGTTAACGGGATGAGGTGGGGAATAGCACGACGCGCATTGTAGGGCTGATGCAGACACGATGGACTGAATGGCCTCTTTCTGTGAGGCAATAATGTTATGATCTGTGTAAGGACTCTGGCAGCCAACACCCAGAGATGGACCCACATTTGGAAAATACTGACGCTGCCCTTCAGGCTTCTCGTTTTTCTTAGCTCGCCTGACTGTCGCCACCACCCCCTCACTACACCCAGGCTGATAAGGCCTTACCCACTTGGTGAGGGTTGGTGAGCGTGGTTTGGGACTAGCTTGTACATTCCCAGCTTCTACTGGCAACACACAGACAGGAATTAATTGACTTTCTCCTCTTTTAAATGATTCTGAAATCAATTAAAAGTCAATTGCTGTCATCAGGTAGATCCTTAGGTTGATTAGAGACCAGATTGACTCGATTTATATTTTGAGGTCACTGCTGAAGCCAGTTCCTGGTTAATTTCCAGTTGTTGGTTAGGTATTCCTCGTTTGGAATGGTTGTCTTTCTTTCTGCTTTTGTTTATTTACTTTTTGTTGCACATCCATTGCCCAGAAACCTGCCTGTGCGACAGCTGGATCATGAGAGATTTTCAAAATGCTGATACATATAATAAGACTTATAATTCCTCAAAATTGTGATTAAATGTGGTGATATCAAATTAAAAGCACATTTTACAGTACATTAACTGCAATTCTTTTCATTCAAACTTATGATTATCTAAATCACTTCAAAAGAACATTTTAAAATTTGAATTTTACTTTGGAATGAATTAATTTATCATAAAAGCACTGAGCATTTTTACACTCAGAGCCATTCTATTCTGTTGAGTAGCAATAACTGTTTATAAAATGTAATTTGGACTGATTCATTGCCGAACATGTTATCAATCATTATGCAATAAAGATCAATACGTTTTGGTTAAACTATCATTTCTTAAAAATAAAAATGGATTCCAAAACAAGATATATGATGGCCTGAATTTTGAGGCCCCTCAACCCAGTGGAAATGGGATATTAGCCGCTTGAAAATGACGTGCGAGAACTCACTGACCTCTTCACCAGGCAGGGGCTGTGTCCCCGAGATAACACAAAACAAGCATGGCCAAAACTACTTTGCTTTCCCCCACCATTCCCCAACCATCAATACCCCCACAATCACCATCACCTCCTTCTGGCTTGGATTGGTTCACCTCCATTAACTATTCACCAAGGGGCTGGAGCCAGCGGAATGTCTTGAGTTGTTGGATTTTCGTTACCCACCGCTCCGATGCCAGTGTGGCCCAGCACTCAAAATGGAGGTTTAACGGGCAACCGGTCTATGTAGGCTGCCACCCCAAAATTTGATTGGGGGAAAGGAAATCTACTCCAACCTGTCTACCTGGTTTCGTTGGCAGCAAAGATGAATCAGAATGCTATTGGAACGATTCAGGATGCAGAACCTGAGCTCATAATCAATGCTGACACTTCACCGTAACATTGAGTAATGCAACACTGTCACAGATGCAATTGTTGCAAGGTGACTTTAAATCAAGACAGGCATCTGCTTGTTGAAATTATGGTAAAGACATACTTTTAACTTAAGAAGAGTAGAATCAAATTCCTCTTGGCCATTGTTCTTCCCTCATTCAATGCAACCAAAAACATATTGACTGGTTATTCCGATCATTTGATTTGACTGTACTTTTAAGTGATCACTTGTATGTACGTCTCATCACTAATCTGAACCCAATTAGGATCACCACAGTGGTGTCATGAAAACAAAAACAAAAGCAAAGGATATACTCAACAAATCAGGCAACATCTGTGTGGAGACACCAAAATCAGTGCGCAAAATTCTCCCAAGGAATTTCTGTGTAGCTTCCGGCAGGAACAAGGTACAATTCCCGCCAGGTGGATCAGCGCAATCCAGAGCGCCATCCACCCACACTTGGAAATACTTTTGAAGCTAGGGATGATTTGCACTGTGGGACCCGAAGAAGCTGGATCCTAAGAAATCGGGCTACCATTTGAAAAGGGCCCTCAATCTCAGAATAACACTACAGCCACCTCACCCCGCACCACCCCCCCACCCCCAATCGCTGGTAAAGTCTCCCCCAAATCGCTTGCAATGCCTCTCCCCACTCGCTGGCAAGGCCCCGCCCCAAGTAAGCGGCACCCCGCTATGCGTTCGCCAAACGTCTTCAGGGACCACCCCTTGGTAGTGCCAACCTTGCCCCCTAGCACACTGGCAGTGACAACCCCAGCACTGTCGTGCTTGCACTATGATGTTGGCACTGCCAGGTTGACACAGGTGTCAAGGGGCAGTGCTAGAAGCAGCACTCAAACAGAGCACATGGTCATTCTCAGAAGGGCTTCAGAACAGAGTAAACCCTAGCAGAAATAAAAAGGAGTCAGACAAAGAACCTGCTCTTTCTAGGAAGCTCTTTAGAACATAGATACGGCCTCTTTAAAAACTATGGTTGGAAACAACACCTGGTCTTTCTTGGAAATACTTCAAAACAAATAAAAAGCCTCTATGAAAAAACTGTGGTTAGAAATTACACTTGCTCAAAAGAGGAATCACTTCAGAGTTAATAGGCGACAAAGGGCTATAAAAGCAAACAAAGCTAATAACTCCTTTGCAATAGCTTGGACATGTGAATCAAGAGGCTTGTAAAAGGTAATGGACCATGAAATTGAATGTAAACAATGCAGTTCAAAGCTTTTGGCATCCCAGCAAGCCCTGAGGCTTGAAATTTTAAAGGGGAATCAAATTGAATTTGAAAAACCACTTCAAGGGTCTCTGAAACGAAGGTGGCCTCATCAGACACAGCAAATACAGATAGAAGTGAATGTAGTTCTTACAAGAAGCAACAAGATTGATAGAAGGACCAGGTTCAGAATTCATGAATGTAACTGCTGATGAAAATGTGAGAAGCTGCTCTTTTTACTTAATTTATCAGAATAATACAGCACGGAAGGAGGCCATTTGGCCTATCATGCCTCTAACAGCTCTTTAAAAGAAGTAACCCATTGGTTTCATTCTTTTGCCTCTTTTCCGTGTCCGTGAAAATTATTTCCCTTGAGTGTTAACAATAATACTCTAAGAAGGTTTATTTAGAACAGATTATTTACCTGGATGATTAATTTCATTATTTGGGGAAAAGCAGGAATTCACTCCTCTAAACAAAAAGCCTTCTGCCTCTCCTGAGAAATTTGTGCGTATCTTCTCATTCCTAATAGCGGGTCAAAATTTGTCTTCACCACCTGTGTAAATGGTAAAGTGCTTTACCTTGACTTTTATAAGAAATATCATATGAGTACTATGACAGGATGTGTTTTGAGATCGGGGAAGGTGGGGAACATGGTGCCTCCTAAAATCCACCTGATGCTCCTATGCCAGGAGCATCTGCCAGCTAGCAGCAAATTTCCCTTTTCACTGCATGGGTGCATGACCATGTAAAAATTGGAAATGCGTCAAGTTGGGAGAAAACAGGTCAGACAGCTTCTTTAATGTTTCTTTAAGATGTGCACCTGCACAGCCATTCAGCTCTGAGCTGCTGACTGAAATTTGCAAGGATGCTTACTTCAGAAAAATAAATATTTTCAACGAGGCACATTTCCCTCGGAGGCAATTTCCTCACCGTTTTTAATGAAACTACAGCCGTTCAGTTCCTCTGATAGCTGTTGGATTACCAGTGAGTGGATAAACCAGCCAGATCAGAAAGAATGTGTGTTGAATCCTTGGCTCGAGTTGAGGTAACTGCCACCAGTAGTACCGTTAGAACCGGTCTCAGTGCCCCTACCACATGGACAGGGACAATAGCCAGGATTCCAACCACATCATTGCTCGCCAACAAAATGTCATGAATAGCCACATGTGGAAGATCAGGTCAGGGCAGGTTCAGAATATGTTGAAATTCAGATATCTTGTTCCGCTCACTCTCAGGACTCCCCCTGACAAATGGTTCCATTGGCCACGAGAAGCTGACTTGCCCTTGTGGCGTTAGTTCCACCTGGAGTCAATGTTTTCCTCACAGGGGAGAAGAAAAATAAATTGCAGAAGGAAGCTGGTGGACTTTTCCTCGTTATTTTGATCAGAGATGGCAATAGAAAGTGTTGCATACAATTTTCACATAGAAATTAGAAACATTTGCATTTTATCAGAAATTCAGGTATAAGGATAAAAAAGTAAAGTTATTCTTATAATTGTATTTATATTGTAAATACCCATACAATCATTTTTTTCATCGTTATATTCCTCCCTTTAAGAATATGTATCTGGACTGTAATTGGCATGTTGCACACCTACATTACAGAGAGAATGATAAGTATGCTTTGCATAACACCTTGAAACAGTGTATTGCAGGGAATGCTTCGCTGCACTCTATTATCTAACAATTACTCTCCAGAACAGCATTTCAGGACAATAATCCTCATTGAGTGCATGGAAAAGTTATGCAGTTATTTGCTTATTGGATTTAATGCTGCTTCACACTGTGTCAACAAATGCTGTTGAACATAGTGGATGTTACTGTGTAGATCAAAGCAGCAATTTTCTTTGTCGTTAATGGAACAGTGATAAGAAGAATAAAAAATGGAAAATATTGAAGGCCTCTGAGATTTCAGCAGCACAAGTGTGGTGAAACATACTCAAAGTGCCCAATTTTCCTTTGGGAAGTGGCAATTGGGAATCAGTATCGATTCTGAGTCGCATTCCCACCTTCCTCTCCAGGTTGCCAGAGAATGAAAGCAGGCCGACTCCAGAGTGGACATGTTACAATTCCAGCTACTACCATCCATCCGTAAAATATATCAGCCTAACAGCGTTTCAAAACTATCTCAAAAATGTGCAAAAATGTAAATATATTTCTCCATTTACTAAATTGTTTATTTGGGGGGATTTATGTGCTCCCCCACCCCCCCCCCCCCGCCCCCGCCCCCCTCCCCCCGACCTTGCCAGACCACTGCCATTCCCTATTCCGATAATTTCCCTCTTTTCTTGGCCACCTGTCTCACTCCCGGCCACTTGCCACACTTTCCGGACTTAACATTATTGGGTGAGTTCCAAAAAATATAATTTTCAGACTTGACTTTGGCAAACGTCTTTTTTCAATAACTTTTTTGTATATTTTATTAAATTATCAAATAGAAACAGTAATGTACATATTGACAATGATATACACATACCATATATTACATAAACAAGAAAAAAAAGAGTCAAGACTAAAAAGGTATTTAAAGAGGAAAATGGAACAAGAAACCCCTGTTACTAAACAAACCACCACGAGCTCAACCCCCCACCCCCACCCTCAAATGTGTCCCTATCTTTAAAGAAAGAAATGAATGGCCACCACCTCTGGTAGAACCTCCCCACCTAGCCTCATTGTATATTTGATCTTTTCTGGATGCAAGACTGACACCACATTTTCCATCCAAGAGGATGCCTTGGGTGGTGAGAGACATTGCCAGTTAAGTAAAATTGGCCTCCTGGCTATTAAGGCAGTAAAGGCAAGGACATCCGCCCTCACTCCTGAATAGAATGACGGGGAGTCCGAAACTCCAAATATTGCAATCAGTGGGCAAGGTTCTAGGATTACCGGCAAAATCTTGGATATTGTGTCGGAAAGGAAACCCATCCTGCAAGCTTAGCACAAGACCAAAACGTGATTAGCCGATGTAAGTGACCAGCAGTCACGTTTGTTCTCCATGTCTCGAAAGAATCCGCTCATCCTTTCTGTTGTCCACTGCAAAGAACAGAGAACAATACAGCACAGGAAATGAAATGAAATGAAAATCACTTATTGTCACAAAGGGGCTGTTTAGCACAGGGCTAAATCACTGGCTTTGAAAGCAGACCAAGGCAGGCCAGCAGCACGGTTCGATTCCCGTACCAGCCCCCCGAACAGGCGCCGGAATGTGGAGACTAGGGGCTTTTCACAGTAACTTCATTTGAAGCCGACTTGTGACAATAAGCAATTTTCATTTCATTTCATTTCACAAGTAGGCTTCAATGAAACAGGCCCTTCAGCCCTCCTAGCCTGCGCCGATCACGTGTCCTATCTAGACCACCCGCCTGTATCCTTCTATACCCTGTCTGTGCATGTGCCTATCCAGATAAGTCTTAAAGGTCGCAAACGTAACTGCCTCAACCACCTTAGTTGGCAGTGCATTCCAGCCCACCACCACCCTCTGTGTAAAAAACTTCCCCCGCACATCTCCACTGAACCTTTCCCCCCTCACATTGAACTTGTGCCCCCTTGTAATTTTCAATTCGGCCCTGGGAAAAAGCCTCCAACTGTTCACCCTATCCATACCCCTCATAATTTTATATACTTTGATCAGGTGGCCCCTCAGCCCCTTCTCTAGGGAGAACAATCCCAGTTTATTCAATCTCTCCTCATAGCTAATACCCTCCATACCCTCCTGGAAGTCTTACAACACCAGGTTAAAGTCCAACAGGTTTGTTTCGATGTCACTAGCTTTTGGAGCGCTGCTCCTTCCTCAGGTGAATGAAGAGGTATGTTCCAGAAACATATATATAGACAAATTCAAAGATACCAAACAATGCTTGGAATGCAACCATTAGCAGTTGATTAAATCTTTACAGATCCAGAGATGGGGTAACCCCAGGTTAAAGAGGTGTGAATTGTATCAAGCCAGGACAGTTGGTAGGATTTCGCAGGCCAGATGGTGGGGGATGAATGTAATGTGACATGAATCCCAGGTCCCGGTTGAGGCCGCACTCATGTGTGC
The DNA here is from genome assembly GCF_047496885.1 of Scyliorhinus torazame. Taxonomy (NCBI): domain Eukaryota; kingdom Metazoa; phylum Chordata; class Chondrichthyes; order Carcharhiniformes; family Scyliorhinidae; genus Scyliorhinus; species Scyliorhinus torazame. The sequence continues at coordinate 282,286,479 of NC_092710.1, read as the reverse complement.
CGAACTTGGCTATAAGTTTCTGCTCGGCGATTCTGCGTTGTCGCGCGTCCTGAAGGCCGCCTTGGAGAACGCTTACCCAGAGATCAGAGGCTGAATGCCCTTGACTGCTGAAGTGTTCCCCGACTGGAAGGGAACATTCCTGCCTGGTGATTGTTGCGCGATGTCCGTTCATTCGTTGTCGTAGCGTCTGCATGGTCTCGCCAATGTACCACGCTTCGGGACATCCTTTCCTGCAGCGTATGAGGCAGACAACGTTGGCCGAGTCGCACGAGTATGTACCGCGTACCTGGTGGGTGGTGTTCTCACGTGTAATAGTGGTATCCATGTCTGGTTGATGAAAGCAGGCCGACTCCAGAGTGGACATGTTACAATTCCAGCTACTACCATCCATCCGTAAAATATATCAGAAACTTATAGCCAAGATCCATTGATGATCTGGCACGTCTTGCAGACATTGCCATGGCAGGGTTGTGTGGTGTCGTGGTCACTGTTCTGAAGACTGGGTAGTTTGCTGCAAACAATGGTTTGTTTGAGGTTGCGCGGTTGTTTGAAGGCAAGTAGTGGGGGTGTGGGGATGACCTTGGCAAGATGTTCATCGTCATCAATGACGTGTTGAAGGCTGTGAAGAAGATGACGTAGTTTCTCCGCTCCGGGGAAGTACTGGACGACGAAGGGTATTCTGTCGGTTGTGTCCCATGTTTGTCTTCTGAGGAGGTCGGTGCGGTTTTTCGCTGTGGCGCGTTGGAACTGTCGATCGATGAGTCGAGTACCATATCCCCTTCGTACTAGGGCATCTTTCAACGTCTGTAGATGTCTGTTACGCTCCTCCTCGTCTGAACAGATCCTGTGTATATGGAGAGCTTATCCATAGGGGATGGCTTCTTTAATATGTTTAGGGTGGAAGCTGGAGAAGTGGAGCATCGTGAGGTTATCCGTGGGTTTGCGGTAAAGCGAAGTGCTGAGGTGACCGTCCTTGATGGAGACGAGTGTGTCCAAGAATGCAACTGATTTTGGAAGGTAGTCCATGGTGAGTCTGATGGTTGGATGGAACTTATTAATGTCATCGTGTAGTCGTTTCAGTGATTCTTCGCCGTGGGTCCAAAGGAAAAAAATGTCATCGATGTATCTGGTGTATAACGTGGGTTGAAGGTCCTGTGCGGTGAGTAGGCCCTGTTCAAACTTGTGCATGAAGATGTTGGCGTATTGGGGTGCGAATTTGGTCCCCATGGCTGTTCCGTGCGTCTGAATGAAGAACTTGTTGTCGAAGGTGAAGACGTTGTGGTCCAGAATGAAGCGGATGAGTTGCAGAATTGCGTCTGGAGATTGGCAGTTGTCGGTGTTGAGGACTGAGGCTGTTGCAGCAATGCCGTCGTCATGGGGGATGCTGGTGTAGAATGCCGAGACGTCCATTGTGACGAGGAATGTTCCTGGTTCAACTGGTCCATGGTTGCTGAGTTTCTGTAGGAAGTCCGTCGTGTCGCGACAGAAGCTGGGCGTACCTTGTACGATGGGTTTCAAGATGCCCTCGATGTAGCCAGAGAGGTTCTCACACAAGGTCACATTGCCTGAAATGATAGGGCGGCCTGGTGTGTTGGCCTTATGTATTTTCGGGAGGCAGTAGAGATCTCCAATGCGGGGAGTACGTGGGATGAGAGCACGTAGGGTGCTCTGAAGATCTGGATCCAAGGTCTTGATCAGTCTGTTAAGTTGGCGGATGTGTTCCTTGGTCGGATCTGCGGGTAACTGTCTGTAGTGTTCTTGGTTGTTCAGTTGTCGGTATACTTCTTTGCAGTAGTCCGTTCTGTTCAGTACGACAGTGGCCCCTCCTTTGTCTGCTGGTTTGATGACGATGCTGCGGTTGGTCTTGAGAGCGCGGATGGCATTGCGTTGTGCTTGGGTGACATTCGGGGCTGTCTTGTGAATGCGACTGATGAATCTGGCATTGACGCGACTCCTGACGGCTTGAGCATACATGTCGAGTCTAAGGCAGCGGCCTTCCGGAGGGGTCCAATTCGACTATTTCCTCTTCGGTTGCCGCACCGCAGATCTCTCGGTCTGCTGTTCCGGTTCATTGATAGTCTGCTTGGGTTCGCTGTTGGCCTCTTGGGGTCTGTGGAAGAATTCCCGGAGCCTCATTCGCCTGATGAATTCCTCCGTGTCTGCCGCGAGACTGATGGGGTCCATTTTGGTGGTGGTGCAGAAATTGAGCCCTCTGCTGTGGACTTCGATTTCGTCTGGTTGAAGGGTGTAGTCTGACAAGTTGACAATAGATTTCCCTGTATTGTTTTCTTCTGTGGCACCGGGGGTGGCTTGGTTGCTGCCGGTGGTGATGCCAAGTTTCTCAAGCTTTCTGTTCTTGGTGTGCATATAGGTGGCATAGTATTGTTGTCTCATCGGTTTGGCTGTTCCACAGCTGGTCTGCTGCATCCTGAGCGCAAGTTGAGAATATGGCCTCTATCTTGGTTTCCAGGTTGCGTCGTCTGCTGTAGAGCTGGCGGACGAGGTGGTTGAGGAGTGTGAGAGAGGTGCAACGGCAGAGTCTCTCAGCGTAGTCTGTGTTGTAGGTCGACTTGAATGGGTTTGTGATCTGTAGCCCTTTCGGGATCTTGTCTGCTTTCTTGCATCTTTGTAGAAACTTAATGTCAGTGTCTATATGCGCAATCTTCCTGGAGATCCTCTCCACTTTGAGCCGGCAGTTTGCCCCCTCCATACCAGGCAACATTGTGGTAAACCTTTTCTGCACTGTCTCCAAAGCCTCCATGTCCTTCTGGTAGTGTGGGTGGTGACCAGAATTGGACACAGTATCCCAAATGTGGCCTAACCAATGTTCTTTATAATTGTAACGTAAGTTTCGAGCTTTGATTCCCGATACCCCGTCCAATGAAGGCAAACATGCCATATGCTTTCTTTACCAACTTTTCCACCTATGCTGCCACTTTTAAGGATCTGTGGACCTGCACGCCCAGATCTCTCTGTGTCTCTGTGCTCCTGATGGTTCTGCCAATTATTTTTTCGCTCCCACCTGGATTGGAACAATCAAAATGCATCACCTCACATTTGTCCGGATTAAATTCCATCTGCCATTTCTCTGCCAAATTTGCAGCCTATCTATATCCTGTTATATTCTCTGACAATCTTCATCACTATCCGCAACTCCTGCAATCTTAGTACCATCCGCAAACTTGCTAATCAGACTCGCTTTGTTTTCTTCCAAGTCATTTATATATGTTACAAACAGTAGAGGTCTCAGTACTGATCCCTGCAGAACACTACTAGTTACAGACCTCCATTCAGAAAAACACCCTTCCACTGCTACCCTCTGTCTCTATGGCCAAGCCAGTTCTGAATCCATCCAGCTAGTTCACCCCTGACCCCATGTGATTTAATATTTTGCAACAGCCTGCCATGAGGGACCTTATCAAATGCTTTACTAAAGTCTATGCAGACAGCATCCACAGCCCTTCCCTCATCAATCATTTTTGTCACCTTCTCAAAAAATTCAATTCAATTAGTGAGACATGACCTCCTTCGTACAAAACCATGCTGTCTGTCGCTAATAAGACCATTCATTTCCAATTGTGTATAGGTCCTGGGCGGGATTCTCCGGGCCCCCCCACCGGCGATTCTCTGGCCCGCGATGGGCCAAAGTCCCGCTGCTGTAATGCCGGTCCCGCCAGCGTGAATTAAACCACCTCCCTTACCGGCGGGACCAGGCGGCGCGAGCGGGCTCTGGGGTCCTGGGCGGGGGGGCACGGGGCGATCTGGCCCCGGGGGGTGCCCCCACGGTGGCCTGGACCGCGATCGGGGCCCACTGATCTGGCGGGTGGGCCTGTGCCGTGGGGACACTCTTTTACTACGCGTTGGCAGTGTAGGTCTCTGCGATGGCCGATGCGTAGGTGACCACCCCCCCGCGCTTGCGCGGGGTTGACGTCAGCAGACGCCCCCACGCATGCGCGGACTTCCGCCGACCGGCGGAGTCCCTTCAGCCCCGGCTGGCGTGGCGCCAAAGGCCTTCCACGCCAGCCAGCGGGACGGCAAACATTCCGGTGCGGGCCTAGCCCCTAAAGGTGAGGGCTTGGCCCCTAAAGGTGCGGAGAAATCTGCACCTTTGGGGCGACCCGACGCCGGAGTGGTTCACGCCACTCCATCCCACCGTGACTCTCCGCCCCGCCGGGTAGGGAGAATCCCGCCCCCTATCTCTGAGAATCTTTTCCAACAATTTCATTATCACTGACATCAAACTCATTGGCCTATAATTACCTGAGTTATCCTTGCAACCCTTCTTAAATAACGGTACAACATTGGCTATCCTCCAATCCTCTGGGATCTCACATGTGACCAATGAGGACACAAAGATTTCTGTTAAAGGCCCAGCAATTTCATCTCCCTCAGTAATCTGGGTTAGATGCCATCTGGCCCTGGAGATTTGTCTACCTTAATACTTTTTAACACACCTTAACATTTCCTCCCTCGTAATAACAACCTGTTCTAAAGTGTTTACACATCCCTCTGAGACAAAAGACTCATTAAAGATCTCACCTACTTCCTTTGGTGCTGCACATAATTTCCCTCCTTTGTCCTTGTGTGGCCAACTCTTTCTCTAGCTACCCTCTTGTTCCGAATATAAGTATAAAATGCCTTGGGATTCTCCTTAATCCTGCCTGCCAAGGACATTTAATGACCACTTTTTACCCTCCTAACTCGCTGCTTGAGCTCTTTTCTACTTTCCTTGTATTCCTCAAGTGCTTTATCTGTTTTTAGTTGCCTGTACCTCACATATGCATCTTTTTCTATTTGATGAGGCTCGTAATTTCCCTGGCCATCCAAGGTTCCCGAATCCTGCCTTTCCTGTCCTTCCTTTTTACTGGCACATGCCTGTCCTGCACTTCCATCAATTGCTCCTTAAAAGACTCCCACATGCCAAATGTGGATTTACCCTCAAACAGCCTCTCCCAAACAACAGCCTCCAAATCCTGCCTAATCTGGTTGTAGTTGGTCTTCCCCCAATTTAGCACCTTAACCCTCGGACAACACTTGTCCTTTTTCCATGAGTATCCGAAAGCTTACAGAATTGTGGTCACTATCTGCCACATGTTCCCCCACTGCAACTTTGATGAACTGGCCAGGCTCGTTCCTGTCACCAGGTCCAGTATAGCCCCTTCTCCAGTGGGACATATTGTTCCAAAAAACCTTCTTGGACACATTTACAAAATTCCTCATCATCAGACCTCTAGCTCAAAGGGAAATTAAAGTCTCCCAATACACCAACCCTATTATTTTTACAGCTAGCCAAAATCTGTTCTTCAACTTTCCGTGGGCTGTTGTGAGGCCGATAGTGCACACCTATCATAGTGACTGCCCCCTTTCTGTACTTCTATGTATACTTTGAACTGAATCAAACTCAGTCTGGCATAAGATGAAGTGGAATTTATCCTTTTGAGGATTTCCCTCCAAACCTCCTCGGTAAGCACAGAGCCTGGCTCCCCCACCTATTTCTCGTATATTCTATCCAAAGGAGCAGGACCAAAGATAGAATGAGGTTGTACAGAGTTGAAATTGACTCTTTCCCCTGCTGTGCCAAGGCCAAGACCTTTTCCAACAGGGAAGAAGGTGGGGCCAAGGGAAGGAGAAAAAGAACTTGTGAGAAACCCCGAATTTGAAAGAAACAAAAAAAGTTGGAAGCAATCAGATGATATCTGGCTCCATTTAGAAACAAATCTCCAAAGTGTACCAGTCCTCCCCTTCTCCAGGACCTGAACGATGGGTCCAAGCTCGGAGGCACAAAGAGGTGGTTAGAACATATCGGGGCCAGTAGGGTCAGCACAAAGACTGAAGTGCTGCTGAAACTGTTTCCAAATCCTGAGGAAGGAGACCATCACAGGGCTCTAGGAAAGACCTACAGGGGAGAAGGGCAACAGTGCAGCTATTATGGCGTGTAGGGAGGAGGCTGCAGTGCAAGACCGTGCCTCCAACCTACTCCAGTTCCACCTCAGGTCACTGAGCCATTGTAGGATTTTCTGTATGTTGGCAGCCCAGTAATAGAACAGGAGATTCGGGAGGGCTAGGCCTCCCAATCCTCTGTCTCTCCTAAGCAGAACGCTGCGGACTCTGGGACTCTTACCTGCCCATATGAAAGTTGACATTAATTTGTTGATTGTAATAAAAAATGCATTGGGCAAACAAATTTGGATACATACATTGAAATAAGATTAGAAACCTTGGGAGCACATTCACCTTGTTAGTTTGGGTCCTGCCCCGCAAGAGTCAGAGGGAGACTATTCCACCTCTGTAAGTCTATTGAATTCTTACCAATGAGACTTGAAAAGTTCAGTTTGGAGAGTAAGGCCCAGCTATGCACTACATGGATCCCCAGCTATCAGAAATTATAGAGCAAGAGACGAAACAGACAACGAGCCAAGCTGAGACACTTTGACTGACGGATTCAATGGAAAATATTCACATTTACTCTCATTTAATTTATAACCTGAAAATTTGACAAATCTCGTGTGTATTTTCATGATGTTTTCTATTGATGAGGTTGATTCCGTAATATATAAGAGTAGGTCATCTATGTAGAACGAGCCCCGGTGCTCTTCTCCTTCCCGGTATAATCCCCTCCATTGCTCCCATGATCTCAGTCCTATCGTCAAAGGTTCAATGGCTATCGCAAAGAGCAATGGAGAAAAGGGGCAGCCCTGTCTCTTGCTCCTGACGAGCGGAAAATATTCTGAGATGGTCATATTAGTACGGATGTTGGCTTTCAGGACATTGTACATCGGACGAACCCAGGTGGAGAATTTGGGACAAAATCCAAATCTATCCAAGGTCTCAAAGAGGTAGTTGTAATCCACCCTATCAAATGCTTTTGCTGTATCCAAATACTATAACTTCAGGTTCTTGAGCAGTCGGGGGGAAAGGACAATGTTCAAGAAACATCAGACATTAGTCGATAACTGTCTACCTTTGATAATGACTGACTTGATCCTCCCATATTATAGTTGGAAGACAGGGGGCGCGATTCTCTGCTCCCGCGCCGGTTGGGAGAATCGCCTGGGTCGCCAAATTTTCCAGCGACGCCGGTCCGACGCCCTCCCGCGATTCACGGAAGCGGCCAGATCGGCACAATCGCGTTTTGCGCGGCGCGATACAGTGAATCACCCGAGACAGCCAAAATGGCGATTCACCGGTACCCCCGCGATTCTCCGGCCCGGATGGGCCGAGCGGCCTGCCCAAAACGGCGGGTTCCCCCTGGCGCCGTCCACACCTGGTCGCTGCCGGCGGGAACAGCGCGGGAATGCTGGGGGGGGGGGGGGGGGGGGGCCTGTGGTGGGGCGAGGGGGGATCCTGCACCGGGGGGGGCCTCAAATGGGGTCTGGCCCGTGATCGGTGCCCACCGATCGTCGGGCCGGCCTCTCTGAAGGAGGACCTCCTTTCTTCCGCAGCCCCGCAAGACCCGTCAGACATCTTCTTGCGGGGCGGAGTCGGAGAGGACTGCAACCACACATGCGCGGGTGATGCCAGTTATGCGGCGCCGGCCGCGTCATGTATGCGGCGCTGCCTTTACGCGGCGCCAAGGCCTGGCACACGTAAATGACGTGGCGCCGCTCCTAGCCCATTATTGGGCCCTGAATCGGTCGGGATAGGGGCCGTTTCGCGCCGTTGTGAACCTCGACGGCGTTCATGACGGCACGAACACTCTGCCTCCATTTCGGAGAATCCCGCCCAGGGTTCCATTCGGGATGCCAGGACTTCAGCCAGTAGTTTAGCATATGTGTTAAGGAGTGAAATAGGTCGGTAACACCCACACTCTACTGTATCCTTACCCTCTTTAAGGAGCACCGGGTTTGTGGCTTGGACAAGGGTCGAGGGTAGTGATCTCCTAGACAGTGAATCATTGAACATGTCCAATAGTAAGGGTATTAGCTGTTCTGTGAACCTCTTTTAAAATTGGGATGGGGAGCCGTCAGGAACGGGTGCTTTGCCAGATTGCAGCCAGCCAGTACATTTCTGTATTTCTTCTGGGCTTAAGGGGGATTCCAGTTCCCGTTTCCTTCCTTCCTCAATGGTGGGGATGTGTAGACCATCTAGAAACTTCATCATGTCCAATGTGTCTGGAGGAGGCTCTGATTCATATAGCTCATGGTAAAATGAACTGAAAGCCGCATTAACCTGGAGTGAGGATGACATTAGGTTCCCTTCTTTGTTCCGAATCCGAGGGTTTGCTCAGGAGGCAGCCTGCTTCTTCAGCTGATATACAAGGAGAAAGCCTGCCTTTTTTCCATATTCATAGAAGGTGCCTCTAGAATGTTGTAACTGATGCGCCACTTTATTCGTGGAAATCAATTTGAATTGAAGTTGCAAGTTTTTTCTATGCATCAGTACTTCTGGTGTCAGAGCAAATGAATATTGGCGGTCAATATTCCACCAGCCTTTGTCGTTCCACTCTCTCCTTTTTCACGATGTGAGCTTTATATCGTCTCACGCCTTATTACGGCCTTCAGGATTTGCCAGAGTGTTGAAGGAGAAATTGGCTCTGTTTTGTTGAGCTTGATAAAGTCTATTATGGCACCAGACAAACGCTCACAAAATTTGACATCAGACAGGAAAGTGGTGTCTAGCATTCAGAGTGGGCGTTCGGGTGAGCCAAAACAAAGCAAAAGTCAACAAAATGTGGAGCATGATCCAAGATGGCAATTGCCGAGTAAGGAACTGTTCTGACTGAGGAGAGGAGGGATTTGCCAACAATTTTAAAAATCAATCTGAGAGGAGGCATGGTGAATATGAGAAAAAAGTAAAACTCTTTCCTGTTTGGATGCAGAAAACACCACGGTTGATCCCTCCAAAATGTTCCATGAAAGAGGTCAATGCCCTGGACATCCCAGTTTGGGATCGGGATCTTGGCATGGAGCAGTCTAATTTAGGATCCAAGACACAGTTTAAGTCCCTTCCTAGGATCATCCGACTTTAGTCCATGTCAGGGATGGGTTTACCAGTGAGCTTATGAATGTCGGATCATCACAATTGGGAGCATAAATATTCACTAAAATAACCAAGTGTTTTCCAGTAAACCATAGATGATAATGTAACAGCCATTGGGGTCATCCATAATCCAGGAGGGAGTAAATTGTATTTTTTTGTGGATTAGTATTGCCGTGCCACGAGCCCTACCATTAAAGCCTGAATGAAAGACTTGCCCAACCCAATTTTTGAGAAGGCTAATCTGATTCTTTACCTGTAGGTGGGTTTCCTGTCGGAACATAACACCCGACTCCAGACCCCTCAAATGTGCAAAGACCCTTGCCCACTTCACTGGTCTATTCAAACCCTCACGTTCCAGATTATAAGGCAGAAAGAAGAACCCCTCTCGCCTCTCCCACCAGGGTCAGCCATTACATCTGTAGATCAACAAGCAAGGCATCCTTACGCCACGGTGAGGAGATTCCACCAGGACAACTTCCTGGTCTCGTCCAAAGATCAGACAATACAGATTAACGAACAATGACAAACAACAAACTAAAATTCCAGTTATAACAACCCAGTGACAACGGCGGCACTGTAAGAGAAACAAAAACAGCACCAGCATAAAAAACAAGCTCAACAATAATAACTTCTTTGTATAAACCAACAATATAGAAAATTATATAACTTCAGAAACTTAACACTTTAACAAATATAAAGGTTTAATCAGAGTTCAATCCAAACCTCTTAAAAATTTTGCATTAGCTGGGGGGTCAAAGCAGTGATCCTTTCCACTGACAGAAACACATGGGATACCATACTGGGTATGGTATCCCAAACGTATACCTTTCGGGTCAGAACATCCTCACACCCCTCTCCGGAATTCTTCCAGAAAAATTGAACATTTCTGTCTTTCATCCTTGTTTTAATTTTTTTTTCAAACTACATCAATCACTCCCAAAACTTAAGCTACATGAGGGTCGCTGGGGCTTTTCATTGTTTCCTGCAAATAAATGGAAAACTACACAGAGTTCAAAACTCTGAATAAGTATGAAATGAAATGCTTACATTTCTGCCTCTGCCATTGTTTGCATTATGCTGACCCTAGACATCATGGGCTGGATTCTCCGCTGTTGGGACTCTCCATTGCGCAGGCAACGCACCCTTGCCCAGGGATTTCCCGACGGCGTGGGCCTGCCCACAATGGGAAACCCCATTGGCCAGCTGGCGAGACGGAGAATCCAGCCCCATGTTTCTGTGATGCAGCAATTAGAATATTTGGTATGAATCATATTTAGGCATTAAAGAAAACAAACATGTCACAATACAATACTTTCTTTCAACTGGTATTATTTGTTTTCCACTATCTCCAGCAATGCAGAGGATGAAGCCACTGTCTAAAGTGTTTTATAAAATTTAAATAAGTGCAGGTTTTGATTTGATATCATTAGACCAGTGAAAGTGTGCAGATGCTGGAATCCAATAAAATATTCTTGAAATCCCTGAGTTGTAAGGTTTGTCCTGTTTGGGCCCAAAGAAAATAACAGCTGTCTGGAGTTCAAAATGCCTTTAAATGCAGCAAACATTAATTCACAGTTCTGGGCCTGAGCCAAATAGAGGTTCTATCAAAGTTATCATTGTGAGTTGCTGCAGTATATCCAGCAGATTATACATGCTCAGCCAAAGTATGCTCGTGATGGAGGTGGATTGATTCCAATAGTAGGGATGCTGGCCAAGGGAACTGTTCTGCCCTGGATTGTGTTCTGTGTTGTGACTGCAGCTATTCAATTGAGCAGTGACTATTCCAGGACTTTTCTGACTTGGGCCTTGTAGATGGCGAAAAGGCTTTGAGGAAATAGGAAATGGAGAGTTTCCAATCTCCACCCTGGTCTCGTAATTATGAAACTGATACAATTGCCATTGTTATGCACCTGTAGATGCTGAATAAACGTTGAGAAGTCAGGAGATTATGCATCTTGTCAATGATGATATCCGAGATGTTGATGGTGGCATAACTAAGAAGAGGCGGTAAAACAGATATGGCTGGGGTTCCTCATTAGCAGAATTAACAGGTGATTAACTCAAGTGAGTGCCAATCATCACCTATCCTCCTGTGAAGCTTTTTATTCACACACCTGTAAAACATCTTGGGATAGGTACTACATTAAAGGTACTATGTAAATTCAAGTTGTGGTGTTATGTCCAGCTCCCAATGTAGGCTGGAATGAGCCATTTCATTATAAGAGTTCTTAATGGATCTGCATGCTGGAGAGTTATCACCGAGTAGCATAATTGCTTGAATTTAACAATGGAGGAAATAATGAAGATGAGTCAGCTGATTATGGGTGGTCAAGGTTTCTATACAAAGAAAAGCTTGGAGAAAAAAAAGTAAAGACTTGCATTTATTTGGCACCTTGCTACAGCCAGTGATGCATTTGTGACCTGCAGTCACTGTTGTAATGTAGGAAACACAGCAGCCAACTTGCACACAGCAAACGCAAAGAAGAATGTAACAATGACCAGATAACTTGTTTTTGTGATGTCGATCGGGGAATTTGTCGACACCAAGGATAACCCCACTGATCATCTTCAAGAATGGTATCATTGGTTCTAGCACATCCACCTGACAGGGGAGGCCTCTGTTTAATAGTTCATCTGAAAGTCCATCCACTCAGCACCACACTGGAGTTTCAGCCTTGAGTTTGTGGCTAAGTCCTGGATTTGGATTTGAAAACACAGCCCTCCTGACTTTGGGGCATGTGCGTCACCAGCTAAGCTTCTGCTATTCCTGAGTCTATTTTTGGCTGAAATTTTTAAACTTTTTTTCATTTCCGATAAACGTAAAATGACTGAATCTCATCTCAGAGACTGCTTAGAATGAGCAATATTTTTGGACTAAAGTACAACGCAAGTAAAAAGCCCATCAAAAAGACAGTAATCCACAATCTGTCAACAGGGACAGTGTCGTCCTAGCTACCTAAACTTATCGAGCGTCATCTGTGCTCCTTTTCAAAATCTGCTCTAAATAATCTTGTTTACCCATACTTCTTGACTGATTTTATTTTGTTCTAGTTTTCTTATATTTTAAGATGCTAATTCACTCCTGTGGTGATGTTAAAGTTTATACATCTGAGGCACGATGTAACAGAAAGGTTTCTAAGTGTCATTTGTGGCGGGTTTTGCTGGGAGTTCCCCGCTGGCTCTGTTGGTGAGTTCCCCACCACAATCAGTCACTTGTTTGGGGTCCGGGGGAATTTCTCCCCGGACAAGCCCACACTTAGAATTAATTTCATCACTGGGGAGCTGAACTCGCTGGCCACATCGGCCACTCAGAGATCGGCCGCCATTTTGAAAGGGTGCCCCGATCTCTAAGTGAGCTTGTGGCTCCCCGACACACACACCCATGAGTAATGCCATGCCACCGCCCCCCCCCCCCCCCCCCACCCCACCACACACACACACACACACACAGGGGCATTAGCCCACATCCGCCAAGTGATGACACCCTGCAATGTGGACACAGTGATATTGTCACTGGAACCCCAGGGTAATGCCCTGGGCACCTGGGTTTGAATCCCACCAGGGCAGACGGTGGAATTTGAATTCAATTTTTAAAAAATCTGGAATCAAAAGTCTAATGATGACCATGAAACCATTGTTGATTGTCATAAAAACCCATCTGGTTCACTAAAGCCCTTTAGGGAAGGAAATCTGTCATCCTTACATGGTCTGGTCTACATGTGACCCACAGCAATGTGGTTGACTGTTAAATGTCCTCAGGGATGGGCAATAAATGACAGCGATCGCCACATCCCATTAAAAAAAAAATTTTTTTAAATGGGGTTGCTGAGGGCCACCCCCTTTTCAGGTGAGCACGCCGACAGGGGTGTAAAACACACTTAGGCGCACAAGATTTGGTCACGCCCATTGTGGGGGGCGGAATCCTGATCGTGACGTCTCGCAATGTCTGGGTAGATATTGCGAGACGTACTGGCTGCCAGGAAATGGTGGGCGAGATTCTCCACTCCCGCGCCGGTTGGGAGAATCGCCTGGGCCGCCAAAATTTCCTGGGACGCGGGTCTGATGCCCTCCTGCGATTCTCCTAAGTGGCGGGAACGGCCCCGTCGAGTTCCGCGGGCCGCAGGCCGGAGAATCGGCGGAGACATCCAAAATGGCGATTCTCCGGCACCCCCGCTATTCTCAGGCCCGGATGGGCCGAGCGGCCAGGCCAAAACAGCGGGTTTCCCCCCCCCCGGCGCCATCCACACCTGGTCGCTGCCGTCGGGAACAGTGCGGGAACGCTGAGGGGTGCGGCCTGCGGGGGGGGGGGGATCCTGCACCTCAAATGTGGCATGGCCCGCGATCGGTGCCCACCGATCGTCGGGCCGTCCTCTCTGAAGGAGGGCCTCCTTCCTTCCGCGGCCCCGCAAGATCCGTCCGCCATCTTCTTGTGGGGCGGACTCAGAGAGGACGGCAACCACGCATGCGCGGGTGACGCCAGTTATGCGGCTCCGGCCGCGTCATTTATGTGGCGCCGCCTGTACGCGGCGACAAGGCCTGGTGCGTGTAGATGATGCGGCCCCGATCCTAGCCCATTGTCGGGGCCTGAATTGGTCAGGATCGGAGCCATTTCACGCCGTTGTGAACCTCGACGGCGTTCACGACGGCGCGGCCACTTCGGCGCGGGAGTGGAGAATCCCGCCCGACTTCTCCCGGCATCCCATTCAAGCACATCACAGCCGGTATATCCCGCCCCTTGGCTTGCAGAATATAAAACTGCTCTCTGGGTGTTATATTTTCTGCTACCAGTAAAAAATTTTAATTGATAGGGTAATTTATCTTGGCTTTTCAGTTGCAACTTCCAAATGCCAAGAGTTATTGCAACTGATTTAGAGTTCCAGCCTTTTTTTTTTAATTGAGAGGTGGAAGTCTGCAAGCTCTCTGTTCCCTACTAAACAATTGGTTAGGAGGAAAGGGGACAAATCAGTTTTGGGAAAAAAGGGATCAGGCTCGAATGGAAATTCAAGGAAAGAGAGAAAATGCAAAGACTAACGTCACAAAAAATATTGTAAGCTGCTCCCATGTGGTATTGCACAGGACCAGGGGTGATACTTCAGATGTTAGCCATGATCCTCCGAGGTTTAAATTCTGCAGCACATCACTCATGACTGAAATACAACAGGTTTCCTGAATCAAAGCATCATAGAACTGCCTCAGAGAAAGGAATATTATCTAACTTACTTGTATTGAAAAACACAGGGACTCTGAAATCCTGTTCAGTCTGTTCTCATAGGTTTGGCAGGAGATTGGTGCAACCACCAGGGAAATATTGTAAAAGGCTGAAGTTGGCCAAAGTTTCCAGAACAAGTCATAGAACAGAGAATATAGAAAGCAGCAGGAATCTAACTTCAGGCACAGCAGAAAAGGGGACAACTAGAACGGGGGAGGTCAACGCAGGATGGAGGGTGTTGTACTTAAATGCGCGCAGTGTACAAAACAAGGTAAATAAGCTTGTAACTCACATTAGGGAACTTAAGATGAAGGAACCCTTAGGGGGCAGTGACCACAAGGTGATAGAATTCACCCTGCAGTTTGAGAGGGAGAAGCTGGAATCAGGTGTAACAATATTACAATTGAGTAAAGGTAACTACAAAGACATGATGGAGGACCTGGCCAGAGTTGATTGGAAGGAGAGCCTAGAAGAGAAGACAGTGGAACAGCAATGGCAGGGGTTTTTGTGGGCTATTCAACAGAGCTTCATCCCAAGGAGGAGGAAACATGCTAAAGGGAGGACGAGGCAATTATGGCTGACAAGGGAAGACAAGGACAGCATAAAAGCAAAGGAAATCCATACAAGGGGGTAAGGATTAATGGGAAGGAAGAGGATTGGGAAGACTTTAAAAGCAAGCAGAGGACAACTAAAAAAGCAATAAGGGGGGAGAAGATCAAATATGAGTATAAGCTAGTTGGTAATAAAAAAGAAGATGGCAATTTGCTTTTTCCGATATACAAAAGGTAAGAGAGAGGCAAGAATGGACATTGGACCTTTGGAAAATGTAGCTGGAAACAGAGTGATGGAGAACAAAGAAATGACAGAGGAACTGAATAAGTACTTTGCATCAGTCTTCACAGTGGAAGACACCAGTGACATACCAGAACTTCAAGAGAGTCAGGGGGCAGAGGTGAGCGTAGTGACCATCACTAAGGAGAAGGTTCTGGGGAAACTGAAAGGTTTGAAGGTGCATAAATCACCCGGAGCAGATGGATTACACCCAACATTCTAAAAGAGATAGCTGAGGAGATTGTGGAGGCTTTGGTGGTGATCTTTCAGGAATCACTGGAGGCAGGGAGGGTCTCAGAGGACCTGAAAGTAGCTAATGTAACACCCCTGTTTAAGGGAGGGAGGCAGAAGATGGGAAATTATAAGTCGGTTCACCTGACTTCGGTCATTGGTAAGAGTCCATTATTAAGCCTGAGATTGCGGAGTACTTGGAAGTGCATGGTAAAATAGGACTGAGTCAGCACGGTTTCGTCAAGGGGAGATTATGCCTGACAAATTTCTTAGAGTCCTTTGAGAAGGACATGAGGAAATTAGACAAATGAGAACCAGTGGACGTGATCTATTTGGAGTTCCAGAAGGCCATTGACATGGTGCCATACAGCAGGCTGCTAAATAAGATAAGAGTCCATGGTGTTAGGGGCAACAGATTGGCATGGATAGAGGATTGGCTGACTGGAAGAAGCAGAGAGTGGGGATAAATGGGTCATTTTCAGGTTGGCAGCCAATGACTAGTGATGTTCCTGGGTCAGTGTTAGGATCACAACTATTCATTATAAACATTAATGAACTGGAAGAAGTAACGGAGGGCACTGTTGCTAAGTTTGCGGATGATACAAAGATATGTAGAGGGACAGGAAATGGTGAGGAAGCAGAGAGGCTGCAGAAGGACTTAGACAGGCTAGGAGAGTGGGCTAAGAAGTGGCAGATGGAATACAATGTGGAAAAATATGAAGTTATGCACTTTGATAGGAAGAATAGAGGCATAGACTATTATCTAAATGGGAAAAAGCTTTGAAAATCTGAAACAGAAAGGGACATGGGAATCCTAGTTCAGGATTCTTTTAAGGTTAACATGCAAGTTCAGTTGGCAGTTATGAAGGCAAATGCAATGTTAGCATTCATATCGAGAGGGTTGGAATACAAGACCAGGGATGTACTGCTAAGGCTCTGGTCAGACTCCATTTAGAATATTGGGAGCAATATTGGGCCCCGTATCTAAGGATAGATGTGCTGACCTTGGAAAGGGTGTAGAGGGGGTCTGTGTTCCATTAAGAGGAACAAATAGGGCAGAGAGAGAGAGGATCTATTTAGAAAAAAAAAGGGCAACACGGTAGCACAAGTGATTAGCAATGTGGCTTCACAGTGCCAGGGTCCCAGGTTAGATTCCCTGCTGGGTCACTGTCTGTGCGGAGTCTGCACGTTCTCCCCGTGTTTGCGTAGGTTTCCTCCAGGTGCTCCGGTTTCCTCCCACAGTCTAAAGATATGCAAGTTAGGTGGATTGGCCATGATAAATTGCCCTTAGTGACCAGAAAAGGTTAAGAGGGGTTGTTGGGTTACGGGGATAGGGTGGTAGTGAGGGCTTAAGTCGGTCGGTGCAGACTCGATGGGCCGAATGGCCTCCATCTGCACTGTATGTTCTATGTTCTACAAGAATGATCCCTGAAATGAAGGGCTAGTCATATGAGGAACGGTTGAGGACTCTGTGTCTGTACTTGATGGAGTTTAGAAGGATGAGGGGGGATCTTATCGAAATTTACAGAATACTGAGAGGCCTAGATAGAGTGGACATGGAGAAGGTGTTTCCACCAGTAGGAAAAACTAGAACCAAAGGGCACAGCCTCAGATTGAAGGACAATCCTTTAAAATTGAGATGAGGAGGGATTTCTTCAGCCAGAGGGTGGTGAATCAGCCAGAGGGCAGCACGGTAGCATTGTGGATAGCACAATTGCTTCACAGCTCCAGGGTCCCTGTTTGATTCCGGCTTGGGTCACTGTCTGTGCGGAGTCTGCACATCCTCCCCGTGTATGCGTGGGTTTCCTCCGGGTGCTCCGGTTTCCTCCCACAGTCCAAAGATGTGCAGGTTAGGTGGATTGGCCGTGATAAATTGCCCTTAGTGTCCAAAATTGCCCTTAGTGTTGGGTGGGGTTCCTGGGTTATGGGGATAGAGGTGTTGACCTTGGGTAGGGTGCTCTTTCCAAGAGCTGGTGCATACTCGATGGGTTGAATGGCCTCCTTCTGCACTGTAAATTCTATGATAATCTGTGGAACTCTTTGCCGCAGAACTCACTGAGTGTCTTTAAGACAGAGATAAATATGTTCTTGATTAATAAGGGGGTTGGAGGTCGCAGGGAGAAGGCAGGAGGATGCGGATGAGAAACATATCGGCCATAATCGAATGGCGAAGCAGACTCGATGGGCCAAATGGCATAATGCTGTTCCTATATCTTATGGTCTTTACAGACCAGGGATTCACCTGCTTACCTACCATGTTAAAATATTTTCTCAAGGTGCAAGAAATCTTGCTCTTCCTTCCCCCAAATTTTCTCTTCTCAGTTACGTACATAAGCTGATTCTATTTGTTTGGCGCCTCATGATTTCAGATATTGTCTTGAGGTGAAATTATTAATTTAACAACTGCACTTTGTTTGCTCTCAAGATCCTTATGAAAAAGGTACATTTCTCCCGCCAATCTTTTTTCCTTGGACTGACCGATAGTGGGTTTGCAGCAACTGCACGAGGGAAATTTTTTTACTTTTACTTTTATTTTGGTTTTTTTGCATTGCTTATGCCTCATCTTATTACTTGAAAGATTTTGCAGGATTGTCGCAAAATATGATATGTCAGTAGGATGTAAACAGCCAAGCCCAAGCCCATCCCTCGCGCATAACAGAAAGTCAATGGAGCTGCAATTACCCAACTTCCAAGGTCCCAGTGAAAGTTTCATCTTTAATTTGAACCAACAGGCATGCAAGGAAGAATTGATCTTCCTTGCATGCAAATGTCCTGTTTGAAATACATTTGTGCTGTGTTCAATCAGCTCTACTGATTCCCGCCCCCGCCGAATCTCTGGTGGCGGAGACTTCGGGACACGGCGGGGGCGGGATTCACGGCAGCCCCCTGCCGATTCTCCGACCCGGCGTGGGGTCGGAGAATCCCGCCCCAGGAATGCTTTGTGATTAAGACTTTTGAAAGATGTTGAGACTTTAATGGCATAAATGCTGAGTGGACAACCTTGTAAATTTGCGCGATCTACCTCCATTGCACCTGCCGTTTAATGTGTAATTTGAAGTTTGTAATGAGCTGCAATTTGCCTGTTTGTTCATCATTCATTTTGTTCATTGGATCTTTCCTTTGTGGTCATTTGGGAAGTTCGGTCCTTTCAAAGGATGGGAACAATGCATAAATTAAAGAAAAATACCTTCCAATCGGTGAATCTTTTATTTAAGAAAGTGGCCTACAAGGTAAATAAGGCCCTTAATTTGAAAGACAAAGTTAAACTGAACTATTTTAGCAAGAAACCAAGAGTTTAAGAAAATGACCTCTGAAAGGAGATTGTTCCACATCAGTTAAAAAGTAATTCCCCATTGGCCAAGACGAGAAGAAAGCAAGGTAATTGTTGGCAAGAGATGGTGGGAAGCCATTTGAAAGACACCACATCGGACTCTATTGAGTAGAGAGGATTAAGTGGGCAGCTGGAGGTAACTGAAGCAAATCTGCTTTCATTCAGCTGCTCAAATTCCAATTAAATAAATTGGCTGATTTACGTCGCATTGGGTTATTGGCAACTCTACTGTCAGAATTTAAAAGTGCATTTCAGAATGCAATCATGCTTTGCAAGTTAATGGGCGGAATTCTCACCACAAAATGACCAAGTGTCACTTGGCAGGAAAACCCAGTGCGATTCACTTTGGTTGCTCTGGCGGGATTCCCATTGCAATCTTCCCGCACTTTTCTGGAGCGAGGTGTGAATCGCGCTGAAAAAGTGATGCATGGGACCCGGAGACACCAGTGAGCCCTGCTTCACAGAGACTGCGGTGCCCGATCCCAAAGTGACAGTGCAAGCCCACCCCCACCAGCCCACACCTCCACCCGCAAAATCGCAGGCAGCTGGGATTCAGTGCCCCCCCCAACACCATCTTCCCCAACAGGCCTGCCCCACCCCGCTGACAAGTAAGGACACCTTCTTGCCACCCCTCTCCCACCAAGGGAATAACTGGTCAACCCCCTCCCCCCCTCCCCACTCTCCCCCCCCACCCCGCCCCGCCCCGCCATCACCCCCCCCCCCCCCCCCCCCCCCCCCCCCCCCGTCCACTCCACAGCACATACCCATTAGGGTGACCTGAGAGCTGGGAGAATGTGGCTTGCAACTGACCAAGTAAAATTAAATGCTGATTTAAATATGCTAATCTGGTTCATGCCCAGCGAAAGCATGATTTGATTTGATTTATTATTGTCACATGTATTAGTATACAGTGAAAAGTATTGTTTCTTGCATGCTATTGTTTCTTGCAGACAACGCACACCGTACATAGGGAAGGACGGAGAGACTGCAGAACCAGATTACGTCAGCTGCAGCAAGCCGGGGTATCTGGCTCCATTCGGCACTCGACGTGAACCCCATTTAGGGGCTCTCCCACCACTCTCCTGGAAGGGCAGGATGTGCAGCGGGCACAAGGCAGTCAGTGAATCACCCTCAATGTGTCTGTACAAGTTGCTGCATTTTACAATTTAAAATAAGAAATGACTTGTATTTCTGAGTATAATGTATGACTGCAGTGTTTATAACAATCGAAAACTAAAATGAAGAGATCCATTACCTTATACTGGGTAAAAATGTTTCCAAATTAAATCCTATTTCATTAATTAATAGATTAAGTAGTGCAAAATCTACTAAAGTGGATTAAGCAGGAAATGAATAACATGATCCGAGTCAACATTGCAACGAACTCCAGCTGGTCTAGCCTCCAGGAACAAAAGCTATGTTAAATGAGCATTTGATATGACAATATTATTATCTCACCTTACTTTATTTCATTTTTTAACATCATTCTCAGAAATAAATGCCACCCTATTGCAACATAATAATCATAATCATGATCATAGTTTGACCTTTTTCATTACTCCTCCCAACTATTCTGTGGCGTTTTGTAACGGGATTGGCTGTAGAAGTAGTTTTGTACTGAGGGCCCAGATCCACAAGGAAACTGTGTCCAGAACGCATATTCTTTTAACATAGGATTCTCACCACTTGGTTTTCCTGTTCTCACCCATACAGATTGTGGCAGGACCTCAGCCTTGTTGGGTGAGTGCTGCTATTCCAGAAGAGTCCCACAACTCTTTCCACCTGGCCATTGCCATTCCTACTCAAGAGACTATCATCAAACCTCTCATTGTTCCTGGGGTGTGACATAATGAGCAGCAGTTTCCTACAAGAGGCTGGGATAGAAATTAATATCACTGCATGGGGGAAGCTAGATAGCCACGATTATATCCACTGTTTTGCCATATTGGGATGGGATAGTGGGGAAAATCCAGTCAACAGGCCAAGGAGCTTTAAGGTGCATCAACCTGACTTATGTACGAAATTCCAATATCTAAACACTGTGCCACATAATAATTCCACAGAAGTCACTTTACTCTCTGATAATAGTAAGTAAGACATTGATTAAAGGATAAAGAACCTTGGGCGGGATTCGGGGCCAGGCCGGAGAATCTCCGCGACCGGTGCGAATCATGCCACGCCCCCCCGACGGCGGCACATGATTCTCCGCAGAGCGTGAACCGGTCCAGCACCGTGTGGGCCTCACCCTGTAGGGGCCAGAATTGTTGATCCAGGGGCCGTGTTGACGCCGTCGAGAAACACAATGGTGTTTCCAGCGGCGTCAACACTTAGCCTCAGGATCACAGCATCCCGCCCCTTATATCCCCAATCTACGTGCAATAAACAGGAAAGAAAATATGTCAATTGAAATCTGTGCCTGTCTTTAAACAGTGAAATATAATTTTTAGTGACGAAAGCATGAAGTACTCAAAAATGAACATCATGTAGGGTGTGCTACTCCAAAGTTCTTTTGGTGTGCGTACAGTCATTTTCACATGCATAATGCAAAATTAATGTCAGTATAACGATCTCATCAGATAATGCCTTCAAACCTCTTGGCTAACAATGTATTCGTTTGGATAATGATGAGGGACACAGCCAGCATGAAGAATCACTTCAGATGTAAATTTCCAACTGACACATTAAAAACATTCAGCCAGGTGTGTGAGAATTTTTAACGTGCAAACTCTCTGAAGCATTTTATCAGAACATAACGTGCATTTTGGAAAAAGGGAACATCTACTTGCAGGAAACCCATACTGATCTGTAGTTAGAATGCATCAATGTTTAAAATGCAAATTATACAGCAGTACATTGTATGCTCGAATCAATTGAGACATTAAAATTGTACTCATATGCAATGCGGTGTTTGAGAGGAGCTGATGCTGATTGCCTTAACCTAGTGATTTTGCTTAATTTACTTTTACTCAGATTAAACAAGTGTGGAGAGGGCTAATTTCTTACAACGGGCAGAATTTAAATAGCTGCAGCTAACCATCGTGTCAAATTTATAGCCTTGCCATACAGAGAGTGCAAACCTTGCTTGCACACTCAAGAGCAACGTATTTTGGATCCACTACTTGCAATTAGGCTTGGTGTTAGAAAGTTTCAACAACCACCCAAGCAAGGATCGTGCGGATGTACAAAAGCTCATTATCATTCCCAGGCTCTTCTTAATCTGAAGCTGTAAACATGGGACATATTTTTTCATGGAAAAGATGAAAGAAAGGAGAGGGACAAGGAGGTGTCAAGTGCAATAAAAGTTTGGTTTCAATCCCTATTAAGGAAAATCCTCAGGCAACTATGAGAGAACATGGAGTGCAGGATGATGAGAGTACAGAGCGCTTCATAAGTATAGTGCGAAAGTCAGGAATTTGGAGCAAGTGGGAATTTGGTGCAAAGGGGAAAAGAGGTGTTCCTTGTTAATTTAATAACTTTTAATAATCTTTATTGTCACAAGTAGGCTTACATTAACTGCAATGAAGTTACTGTGAAAAGCCCCTAGTCGCCACACCATGGCGCCTGTTCGGGTACACAAAGGGGGAATTCAGAATGTCCAATTCACCTGACAAGCACGTCTTTCAGGACTTGTGGGAGGAAACCGGAGCATCCGGAGGAAACCCACGCAGACACAGGGAGAACATGCAGACTCCACACAGACAGTGACCCAAGCCGGGAATTGAACCTGGGACCCTGGAGCTGTGAAACAACAGTGCTAACCACTGTGCTACCGTGCCGCCCATTTTTTCTACTTCCAGTAGCCAGCGAATGTTTTATTTTTGTCTGTAAGCTAGCAAACTCTATGATGCTATTATTTAATAATTAGTAAGCAAATAACTAATCAGATAAATAACTAAGACTGCAAGCAAAAAGGAAGGCAAGTGGCGTTTGGCATTTATTGCAAGAGGACTGGAGAACAAGAATAAGGGAATCTTTTCACAATCGTTTAGGGTTTTGGTGAGACCTTGGCCAGGGTTCTTCAGGTCCACCCGCTAAAATCAAGATTTGCACGTCAGCCCAATATCGGGATTCGCGCCAGGCATCACACCCATCGCAAGTCTCCAGTCCTGCCGCACGGGCCATAACGGGCTTCCCGCCCAGAGCTGACAGGAACCCGATTATTATTTAAAAACACTTTTTTACATGTCATTAGGGACATGAAGCCCAATTCAAAGGCCTCCCACGATGCTCCCATCCCCTCATCGGGAACTGCACTGGGCACACAGTGGCACAGTGGTTAGCACTGCTGCCTCACAGCTCCAGGGACCCAGGTTCAATTCCGACCTCGGGGGACTGTCTGTGTGGAATTGCCACTTTCTCCGCGTGTCTGCATAGGTTTCCTCTGGGTGCTCCGGTTTCCGCTCTGATGCACTATCAATTACCAGAAAGACGAGAGTAGCGGAATAATCGAGGCTTTATTGAGCAAGGATGTTGTGCCTCCTGGATCCAGCTACAGGAGGCACAACACAATTACCACAAAGACGAGAGTAGTGGAATAATCGAGGCTTTATTGAGCAAAGATGTTGTGCCTCCTGGATCCAGCTACAGGAGGCACAACACAATTACCACAAAGACGAGAGTAGTGGAATAATCGAGGCTTTATTGAGCAAAGATGTTGCGCCTCCTGTAGCTGGAACCAGAATGGCTGCAGCACCGGCGAGCACACACATTTATACACCGCCTACTGGGCGGAGCCAGCAGGCAGGGATTTACCCATTTACCTCTACTATACGGGAAGTGCCATAATACATGTAATACAACTAGTGGTGACTACCACATTCACCCCCTGTTAAAAAAAGAGTCCGGCGGGGGTGGTGGAAAACATCACCAGTTAAGTCTGTCGGGGGCCTTGGCCCTCCTCTGCAATTGCATCAGTCCTGGTGGTGATGTGGGCGCCGACTTGGTCACCTGAGACTCCATGAGCGTGTTGTCCTCGTCATCGGCACCCCTGAGTGGAACCAGTGGGAGGACGGATCCTATTACGGTGGGGGCTGCGGTGAGGTTCGCTGGAGGGAGGGTGGGTGGCGCAGGGGTGAATGAGGCAACCGAGGGGGGGGGGGGGCGGTGTCAGGTTGGGGGTCGTGGGTGGGGATCCAGCGGGTGCCAGGTCCCGGAGGGAGACTGTGTCCTGGCACCCTTCGGGGTGTGCCAAGAAGGCGTACTGCGGGTTCGCATGTAGGAGGTGGACTTTTTCGACCAAGGGGTCCGACTTATGGGTCCGCACATGCTTCCGAAGGAGGACGGACCCAGGAACTGTCAGCCATGTTGGGAGCGAGACCCCGGAGGTGGACTTCCTGGGGAAGGCAAACACCCATTTGTGAGGGGTCTCGTTAGTCGCTGTGCAGCGGAGCGATCGGATGGAGTGGAGCGCCTCGGGGAGGACCTCCTGCCAGCAAGAGACTGGGACATTTTTAGACCGCAGGGCCAGCAGGCAGGGATTTACCCATGTACCTCTACTATACGGGCAGTGCCGTAATACATGTAATACAACTAGTAATGACTACCACACACCCACAGTCCAAAGATGTGCAGGTTAGATGGATTGGCCACGCTAAATTGCCCTTTAGTGTCCAAAAGGTTAAGTCGGTTACTGCATTTACGGGAATAGAATGGAGGCGTGGGCTTAAGTAGAGTGCTCTTTCCAAGGGCCAAATGGCCTCCTCCTGCATTGTAAATTCTATGATTCTATGATGCAGGTCCTGACAAGCAGGGACCTGGCACATTGTATCCTGAGGAGGGATGGGGTCAAGGAGGTATAGCCCGTGTCTGTGGTGTTGGGTGCTCTGGTGCACAGATGAGCCAACACAGTTGTATGTGGTACAACTCTATTTTATTTTAACTCTTATAATACAGTTCGTTCTGGATACTCTGCACGTGCTGTCTCCCTGAGTGTGTCTGGTAGCAGGTCTGTCCTGGTCTTCCTCTCCAGCTAATACTGACCACCGGGGGTCGTGTCTGTGCTTTTATATCTTTCTGTCATTGGTTGTGGTGTTGTGTGTTCTGATTTGTCTGTTGGTGTGTCTATCATGATGTGTGTGTTTGAATATCATGACATCCCCCCTTTTTACAAAGATATGTGCCTACGTGGTTATAAATATGATCGTGTCGTGAGTGCATCTAAGAGTGTGTGCGTGTGTTGTGTACAGCGTGTGTATATGACGTAACTATTTACATGGGGCGATGTCGGGTGCGTCACACTAACAAGGTTGTACCATAACAAAACATGGATGCGAGAGAGAAAAAACTTGAACAGTGGTCCGGTCAGACGATATCTGGAACAATAAACAACAACAGGTTTTAATACAGAAGTGTTTGACTTTTTGAACGTATGAACAGCGTTATAAGTCCAGTCTAATGGGTGACCGCCTCAAGAATGGGCTGGTCCTCAAACCGGTTCAGCTGTGGAGATTTGGGGTCACACTGGTTCACCTTGGACTGCTGGAGGTGATGCTGTTGCCGAAGTCTCTACTTTTCCATTTGTTGTACTTCGTGCAGTGCTTGGTTTTTCATTCGTGCAAATATAACATTCAACATCATTGTTAGTGTTGCCTTGGCTGTGGTTTGGTTCTGGTGGCGATGGAAGGGGCATTATCCGTGGCATCTCCACAAAGTCATCCTTGGGAACCAGTGGAGGATCCGGCTTGTGCGTACGGTTCAGTTGCGAGCGTGGAAGGCGGCGCAAAGCTCGCCGATTGCGCCTACGCACCAATCCATCCGCCCTGCATGCCAGGAACAAGGTGGAGTCTTTTTTCTTTTTATGTTTG
Source organism: Scyliorhinus torazame (assembly GCF_047496885.1). Taxonomy (NCBI): domain Eukaryota; kingdom Metazoa; phylum Chordata; class Chondrichthyes; order Carcharhiniformes; family Scyliorhinidae; genus Scyliorhinus; species Scyliorhinus torazame. The sequence continues at coordinate 282,261,095 of NC_092710.1, read as the reverse complement.
TGGTAGACGGCATCTTGTAGCCGATGGGTCGTTGCCATCGAAGTAGCACCATCACTAATATCATGCAAGGCGATGACTGTGCCAGATGTGGAAGTTGGCCGAGACCGTGCACGCTGGTTCCGGCCACCTGCTGTGCCGGAAGGGCGACTCCGCAGAGAAACGTCGAAGCATGTCGCCTTGGAGAGAGAATTGTTGCTCGTATCAACGTCTGGCGATGGCGCGAATTGGTGTGTCCATCTTGGATCGCCGGTGCTGGTTGCCACTGCCGACCCAGTGGGACTGCCACGCGATCCATTCCCTGTCGCCGTGGCATCCGCCGTCACCCTGAGCGTGCCATCACCGAGGCCGCGACACCGCCCGTCCGGAGCAAGGTCTGGCGTGCGCGAATCAGAGTTGGCGCTTGGCTGCTCCCCATCTGGAGTCCGGTCTGCCTTCCGTCGATGCCCCCCGTCCGGAGTCCCAACAGGTTCACTGGAGGCAGCCGAGATTCCCTGAAGCTGCACTTCTGGAGTCGGAACATGCAGGAATGCACCAACCAGTGGAGAGGCTCGAGCCATCGAGGGTGGAGGCGGTGCGCCGCCACCACAGTCGTCAGTGGTCCCACCGTGATCGTCGAGTGCCTCGGTACGCACTAGGCGAGGTCTGTCACCTTGCACCTTTTGCATGGGAAGTGGGATGCTGTCGTCACTCGTCTCACATCCCGTGGATAGATCCTCATTAGCAGCTTGCTGTTCACTAGGGTTGGGTAAATTGTCAGAGTTTTCATCTGGTGGTGCACACCATGTCGGTGGACTGTCATTGTCTTGCCGTTGTCCTTCATTTGGGCTTTTCTTCTTTGGAATTTTAAATCTTCCCCCAGACATTGCAGAACCTTGTTTATTACCCCAAAATTCTCCCATATGTATGTCTCGAATATAGGATCCAATATTTCTATCGACATTGTACTATTTTCCAAAGAACATTCCGTTTCACTTTTCGTCTCAGGTACCTCATATGTATCTTTGTCTAGTGTACATGCCTTCATGGTCTCTGGGTCTCATTTTGCTGAGACTGGCATGGTCACAGTCTCTCTTTTACTGTTCTCAATTGCCCACATTATACTCCCCATACATAACTGCTTAATCACTGGGGTTAGTGTGGTACAATGGATAATCGGGTCGACCTTATCTGCATCTTCACCATTAGTGGAAAGCACACTTGGTTCACTTGAAACTGCTGTGGGTTTTAAATTCGTTATCTGGCTACTCGATGTCGGTGTCCTCAGGATTCTTGCTCCAATGTTCTGCTCATTTATCAGTGGAGTGTGTATAGGTTCAATGCAATTAATGTTCCCCTCAAGGTTTGAAGAGTCATTACTGACTAACTGCTGGTCTCCGAAGTTGGGACTTTGCGGCGTTGTGTTGAAGGGAGACATTTGTCCCTGCTGTAGATATGATTCAGGTTGTGTTATTTCCATTACCTGAGGATCAATGTCTTGTCCATTTTTTCGATCCGTACTAAAACACTGGCAATTCTCAGTCTGCTCCTTGCAAGTTAAACATTCAATTAATTTCTTTAGCAAATCCTCAGCATCCTTCTGTGGCCGTGCAGCATTATTAATCTCTGTTCGGCTATAATGATCCTGAAGGTCAGCGCATAAACCTTTTTTCTTCGGGCTTGGACGAGGCGATTCCTTTGGCTTGTCTTCAGTTGGGCTTGAACAGTCTTCAGCGCTGTGCCCTTCATTGTAGCATGAGAGACTGTCATGGTCATGCTGCTGTGTAGTGGAGCATGGTAGGCTGTTATAGCCTTCTTGCTGTTCACGTGAGCATGGCAGACTTGCATCGTCTGCCGCTGGTTGGTCAGGAGAGGTTGCTAGACCCTCATGGTCTTGTTCCTGCAAGGACTGCACATTGGAGTCTTGCGTTGTTTCTATCGTGGAGGCTGTCCACGAGCTCTCTGTGGAGGCTTGTGACACTGGAGTCACTTCTTGTTCGTGCAAGGACTGCGCTTTGGAGTCTTGCGTTGCTTCTATCGTGGAGGCTGTCCACGAGCTCTCTGTGGAGGCTTGTGACACTGGAGTCACTTCTTGTTCGTGCAAGGACTGCGCTCTGGAGTCTTGCGTTTCTGCAATTGTGGAGTCTGTCCACGAGCTTGCTGTGGAGGCTTGTGACACTGGAGTCACTTCTGGTTCATGCGAGGACTGCGCTCTGGAGTCTTGCATGTCTTCTTTCATAGAGTCGGGAACGTTGAGCGGGACGTGGACCACGCTCTGTGTGGCAGCAGGGCGCTCTCCGTGTGCTTGCAGCGCTCCCTGTCTGTTAATGTCAGGCTGCAGCATCATCCGGTACTGATAAGTTGGGACGTCATATCTGCTGGATTGAAGATCCTCAAATCCGAAAAATGAATCCGCATCTGCGTCGGATTCAATGTGGGGGCCGCCAATGTGCAACACGAAAGGTTCGTCCGAGTCATAGTCGTATAGGACCACGGAGCTATCATTGGGCTCGCGAGGTCCGGAAACACTGTAAAGATCGTCATCGAAGTATTCGAGGTCGGAATCATCGGCTTGTGCGTAGGTAACTGCTTGTCGGAGGGTTCTTCGGAGGTCAAATTCATCTCCTGGGTCAATTTGCGGCAATGTGCTGTCATTCCAGGTGAGGGAAGGTTGTTTTACAGCTTTAACAGATTTTTGTTTTTTTGATTTGGGACGTTTCCCTTTTAAATTGGATTTGGGACGTTTCCCATTTAAATTGGTGCAGTCTGGGGCCTCTGACATCCTGACGCTCGGTATGTAGCACGTAGGAAGCGACTGCGCATCCTCAGATCGCTGTTCCTTTACCGATGGCCGTTTTCTTGACTGCGCATGCGCAGCATCCCGCGCATGCGCAAACGAGACTTCCGGTTCTGCGCACTGCTCGCGCAACTGTGCTAGCGTGATACCTTTAGCAAGATGGCCGCCGACCTCGACCCAGCCCTCTCACAGGCCCGGGATTTCGGCCTCTGGGAATTCGGGCTCCGGGATCCCAGCCACGAGGTGAGTAATGCAGCTTTTCTTACCTTTACTTGTCGATTGGATTGCGTTTTCTTCACAGTATTTGGAGAATTTGTCTAGGACTGCCTGGTAATCGTACCTTTGCTGCCTCCTGAAGAACCTGAACCTTGTGAATATTTCTCTTGCCCTTGCACCGGCGATGGTGAGGAGAAATTCAATTTTTTCGCTATCATCCAGGTCTTGGAGTTCAGCTGCCACCAGGAACAATTCGAACACTTGCCGGAATCGCCGCCAGTTTTCGCGGAGATCGCCGTAGCACTGGAGCGGCTGCGGAACCGGGAGCTCTATCATTTTGCCTGGGCACTGCTGGTTGTCTGTGTACACTGAGGTATGCCGGCAGATATCGATCCACTCCTGTACCATGTGGTGTTGGGTGCTCTGGTGCACAGATGAGCCAACACAGTTGTATGTGGTACAACTCTATTTTATTTTAACTTTTATAATACAGTTCGTTCTGGATACTCTGCACGTGCTGTCTCCCTGAGTGTGTCTGGTAACAGGTCTGTCCTGGTCTTCCTCTCCAGCTAATACTGACCACCGGGGGTCGTGTCTGTGCTTTTATATCTTTCTGTCATTGGTTGTGGTGTTGTGTGTTCTGATTTGTCTGTTGGTGTGTCTATCATGATGTGTGTGTTTGAATATCATGACAGTGTCCATGTGGTCCTCTGCTGCTGCCAGGCTGCAGAGGGAGGCTCACCCAAGGGTTCTGGGGGTTGGGAGGGCTAGGACATTCTGCAGAAGGCATTCCTCTTTCTCTCTCTCAGAAGCGTCAGGTGTGAGAAGCCCTTTGGAGCCCTCTGATTGGAAGGTGATTCACTTTTGTAGCCTATATGAACAATATGTGCAGCCTGGCCATTTGCTGTCAAGCAGAGCAGTTCAAAGTGGTCAAAGTTGATAAAATTCAATACACCTTTTATTTCTATGAATGTATCAGGTCCTGAGAGATTTTTGATTGCTCAAAAACATTGGGCGTGAAATATCCCAGTTCTTTGTCCTTTATGTGACATTATGGGTGGGATTCTCCCGTACCCGACGGGGCGAGTGGTCCCTGTGGGATGGAGTGGCGTGAACCACTCCGGCGTCGGGCCGCCCATAGGTGTGGAATCCTCCGCACCTACAGGGGCTAGGCCCGCCCCGGACTGGTTGACGTCCCGCCAGCCGGCGGGATAGTGGCCTGGCGCCACGCCAACTGGCGTCGAAGGGCCTCTGCCAGCCGGCGCGAGTCGGCGCATGCGCGGGAACGCCAGGATGTGCTGGCGGCACCCCCGCGCATGCGCAGAGGGATTCACTTCCGCACTGGGAATGGCGGATGACCATGGCTTCCGGTGCGGAAGGAATAGAGTGCCCCCACGGCACAGGCTCGCCGGCGGATCGGTGGGCCCCGACCGCGGGCCAGGCCACCGTGGGGGCACCTCCTGGGGCCAGATCCCCCCTAGACCCCCCAAGAACCCCGGAGCCCGCCCGCGCTGCCAGGTCCCTCCGGTAAGGGACCAACTCTAATTTACGCCGGTGGGACCAGCATAGAACGAGGCGGGCGGCGCGACTCACGCCGGGCCAGTTTTTTGGGGCCGGGAGAATTGGGAGGACGACGGGGGCAGGATTCACGCCGACCCCCGGCGATTCGCCCACCTGGCGGGGGGGGGGGGGGGGGGGCAGAGATTCCCGCCCTATGTATAATGTCTAGCAAATTAAGGGTTAATGTAATACTCTAACCGACCATTAGATGGAGCTGGGGAGCAGAACTATGAAAGAAAATACCTCTCAGGCTTCTGGGAGATGGTGTGAGGAGAGTGTCGAGAGCTAGAGAGAATAGGAGCAGAGCAGAAAACAATTTTAGAGTGCATGAGACTGGTGTTAATATATTGCAGTTTATGCTTGTTTTGAGAATAGTGATCGAACTGTATAATAAGTAGTGTAATAAACTTTACTTTGTTTATTAGACTTAGCTTTTTGTGGTCTTTGTATACACAAAGAAATTATCCTGAGTAATAGCAGCACAAAGTACACCACACATTAAAGAATCAGATTCAAACTTGTCATAGGCACGTGCCAATATGCAACCCCTGTCGTGTGTTGGAGCGAATAACATGTAACTATTCAACTTTCCGTTCAAGGAAACAAGAATCAGAGAACAATACAGCACAGTAGGAGGCCATTCAGCACAATGAGCCTCTGCCAGCTCTTTGAATGAGCTATTCAGTATACTCCTGGAAAATCCTGGAAATCCCGCCCTGACAGCACTTGCACCACATGGACCGCAGCGGCTCAAGCAGGCAGCTCACCACCTTCTCGAGAGCAATTAGGGATGGACAACAAATGCCGGCCGAGCCAGCGACCACCCACATCCCATGAATGAATAAAATAAAATCATGGCCTGCAGCCATTCAAGAAGGTGGCTCATCAATACCTCCTCAAGGGAAATTATTTCCATATAATATGAAAGAACAAATTAAAAATCCTGGGGTTCATTGTATTCATTATTATTTGGGCTGTGGGGAGTGGGGGGGGGGGTGGCAGGGCAACAAGTCTAAGTTCAAAGGCCGAACTGTTGTACTAAAGGCAGACAAAAAGTAATAATGAAATAATAATACTCTTTTTATTGTCACAAGTAGGCTTACATTAACACTGCAATGAAGTTACTGTGAAAATCCCCTAGTCGCCCCATTCCAGCGCCTGTTCGGGTAGACAGAGGGAGAATTCCGATTTCTCAGCTGGAACGGGAATTGAACCCGCGCGGCTGGCCTTGTTCTGCATTGCAAACCAGCTGTCTAGTCCACTGAGCTAAACCAATGGCGACAAGTAATTTAAAAATGCTTGTCATGGACCCCTGTAGAGTCTGTCAGCCAGATTACACCACTGCATTTTGCTGCAACCCCGATCTGCGTCATGACTTCCCAGTGGCACCAAAAACAGGACATGCAAATATTCCTGGTCTTCAGATTTCTGAGGGCATTAGGTATGGTGCAAGCAGGCAGAAGTTATTATTTCAGAGACTTACTGAGCTCTTTCTATTGCATGGTTCCCTTTCTCTGTATATTTGTAAAGGGAGGTCACGGTGATGCAGTGGTTGGCGCAGCTGCCTCACAGTGCCAGAGACCTAGGTTCAATTCTGGTCTAGGGTCACTGTCTGTGTGAAGTTTGATTGGGTTTCCTCAGGGTGCTCCAGTTTCCCGCCACAGTCCAAAGATGTGCAGGTTAGTTGGATTGGCCTTGCCAAATTGCCCCTTAGTGTCCGGAGATGTGTAGGTTATGGGATTACAGGGATGGAGCAGGGTGGACGGGGGGAGTGGACGGGGGGAGTGGACATGGGTCGAGTACTCTTTCGAAAGGTCAGTGCAGGCTCAACGGGCCAAAAGACCTCATTCTGCACTGTAGGAATTCTATGATTCTATATATAGCTGCTTCGGCACCATTCATTGTCTGTTTTCAGCATTGCCCTAACTCCCAACTAACTAAAGCTTTAATAAATAGGCCCTCATGTAAAATATTGTTTTGAAAGTCAATGTACCTCATATTATGAGGCTTCCCACAGTCTATTTAGGTTGCTCAACAAATACCAAGGGGCTTGGTCAGGCAGAATTCAACCTCTTTGAACTCATGTTGACTTCTCTGTCACATTCACCAGCGTCATATTGACCTCAGATTACAGATTAACCTCATGCTTGCTCCTCATAATCAAATGCATTATTTTCAACAGGATTGTTTTAAAATAGTTGCATTGATCTGTTTTGTCACCTTTTGTTTTGAAAATGGACAGTCTGTTATGTTGGTCCATTATCAGTCTACTGGGATCATCCCAGTGTTTATCGGCTCCTTCATAATGATTTGTCATCCCTCATTCCCCTTCCAACTCAGAGATAAATACGATCCATCCCTGAGGGCTCATTTGTTTTGACTCCTGTTAGTCTGTCCAGGACTTCCATCTCACTTATGTCAAAGCCATTAATTCTACTTACGTTATTGCTTTTTAGGGAGGGCACCTCATCCCCAGTGAATACTTGGAGGAAGTAATTATTTGCTATATTAAGTGATTTCTGTGCTTCACCAGATGGCTCTATTAGGCTCTTCTGTGGATCTTATCTAGTTTCTTATTGCCCTGTTTCTGCTTATGTTTTTTATTATAAATTTAGAGTGCCCAATTCTTTTTTTTCCAATTAAGGGGCAATTTACCGTGGCCAATCCACATACCTGCACGTCTTTGGGTTGTGGGAGTGAGACCCACACAGACACAGGGAGAACGTGCAAACTCCACACAGTGACCCCGGGTGCGATGAGGCAGCAGTGCTAACAACTGCCCAGTGATTACAACTGCCCAACAACTGCCACCCCCTGCATTTTGTACCTGAAAATGTATTTTCGTTCCAGTTCTGACTTTGACCATCAAACTTTTAAATATCCAACTCAGTGGACAGCTTCACATGCCTGATTTGTAATGGCGACTATTACTCTGGACGGAACCTTACCATAATTTGGCAAAGTGTCAGGCTCAGACAGAAAAATGGTGTCAAACTCTCCAGTTGCACAGACCAGGGGCGCGATTCTCCGCTCCCGTGCCGGTTGGGAGAATCGCCTGGGTCGCCAAATTTTCCCGCGACGCCGGTCCGACGCCCTCCCGCGATTCTCCCGAGCGGCGAGAATGGCCCCGTTGAGTTCGCAGGCCGGAGAATCGCCCGAGACACCCAAAATGGCGATTCTCCGGCACCCCTGCTATTCTGAGGCCCGGATGGGCCGAGTGGCCAGCCCAAAACGGCGGGTTCCCCCCGGCACCGTCCACACCTGGTCACTGCCGGCGGGAACAGCGTGGGAACGCTGGGGGGGGGGGGCGGCCACCGGGGGGGGGGGGGGGTAGGGGGGATCCTGCACCAGGGGGGGCCTGAAATGGGGTGTGGCCCGCGATCGGTGCCCACCGATCGTCGGGCCGTCCTCTCTGAAGGAGGACCTCCTTTCTTCTGCAGCCCCGCAAGATCCGTCTGACATCTTCTTGCGGGGCAGACTCGGAGAGGACGGCAACCACGCATGCGCGGGTGACGTCAGTTATGTGGCGCCGGCCGCGTCATGTATGCGGCGCCGCCTTTACACGGCGCCAATGCCTGGTGCGCATAAATGACGCGGCGCCACTCGTAGCCCATTATCGGGCCCTGAATCGGTCGGGATAGGGGCCGTTTCGCGCCATCGTGAACCTCGATGGCGTTCACGACGACGCAAACACTCTGCCTCCATTTCGGAGAATCCCGCCTCAGTTTTCTCATGCCAAAAATAAAATGGGTGGGCCGTCACTCTGGCAGGGTGGGGCCTCATAGAGTCAAGAACTGGCTCCAAAGAGATTGTTGCACAATCTTTAAAGGGCTCCCGATCACCGCTGTAACCTAAAGGGCCCAGTCCAATCATGGAGGTATTGTGGGGTTCTCCCCCCTCACCGCACCACCCCCACCCCAAGGTGTTCATTGCCGGCAAACCCTCCCCTGACAATCCACTCTGGCACCCCCTGACCCCTCAGTGTCCACTGTCACCCCACCACCACGCACTCTCCCCGTTCAGTGTCCTCTCTCTGCGTCCCCCCTGCAGCCCAGCACACAGCAAAGCACCCTCCCCAATGGCATTCCCTAGGGTCCACCTCTGGCACTGCCCCCTGCACAGGTTGTCACTGCCAGGGTGGCACAACCAGGTTTGCGTTGGTAGTTCCAACCTGGCAGTGCCAACCCAGAAGTGCCAACCTGGCAGTGACAACCTGTGCTGGGGCAGTGCCGGAGGGCATGTCCCTCTACCCCCTGGGGCTATACATTTCTCTGCACGCCCAGAGGGATTCCCTCGACTGTCTCATGCCTGGCCAAACCTCTTGTAAACCTTGTTGATGTGATGTAAAGTCAGCAAGGTGTGACTATCCAGTGAGGGGGGATCATTTGGTGGTTGGGTCACGAATAGCATTGTTATGCATTCAAATTTACTAATATGAGATTCACGCTGTAGCCACCTGGGTTGGCCACTTACCGACTTAAAATGGAGATCCGCTAAGAATGCAGGGAAATTCAGTCAAACCAGGAAAAACAAGCAGGTGCAAAGTTTCCTGTATATCAGAACTTGCAGGAACCCAGACAGCACTGAAACTAACAACCATCTACATATTAATGAGCGATCCCCGGGAACAATTGGAAACAGTTGAGGTAAACAAGGCCAAGCCAGACTCCTCGGCGCCAGCAGGAGCCAAGACAAAGGAAGGCCAACGGACACTTAGGAACCGCCCAGCGATCAGAGAACAGCTCCAATATTGGAGAAATCGATCCAAGTGATCGGAACTTAGTCCAATCACTTAGAAACAGCTACGGGGTCCGCCCAAAAGGGCGCGGAGCCCCTGGGGACTATAAAATAGAGTCCCCAAGTTCAATTTGTCCTTCTTGGCAGGGTCTCTCAGCAGCTCGAAACAACCCTTGAACGTGACCTGCCTAGTCGCTGCACCAACCAAGTAAGTCTCCAATCAACGCACGCTACAAGATAGGCGCTCCTAGCTACCAGTCTATACCAGCTTTGAATCCTGCAGACTCAGAATCGAATGAAAAGCCATTGGTTCCCCTGACCTGGTGGGCCAGTTCCAAAGCTAAGTATAGGCCTTTTAGTGTTAGAGATAGTCTAGTAAGTAGAGTTTATACATGAGTAGTGATTGACTGTGTATAATAAATGTGTTGTGATTTGAAACGTACTAACTGGTGCATTGAGTTATTGATCAGCACTTGAACTTGAACCTCGTGGTGGTATCATAAAGCTACCTGGCGACTCTGGAGCAAAAGTTATAGAAACAGAGCAAATTAAGTAAAGACACAATGAGCAACATTTAAGAGCCAACCAAAAGTTAGCAACAACGCCCCTTGTGGATGTGAATCTTATGACGTTGTTGGCGCGGGGCGGGGAAAATCGGGAAACGTAATCTCTCCGGTGAGAATCACGTTTCCTATTCTGGTCAGCCCCCCACCACCGATCCTGCGGACGGCAAGTGTGAGTTCAAGATCACAGCCTCTACTTCACTTATTAAAGAACACACTTGTTCAGTCTGATTTTCTAACTCCCCAAAACTCCTGCCATTGCTGTTCCACTGTTTTCCCTGCCAGTCTTCTTTACAATCAACTCTGGCCAGGTTCTCCCTCATGACTTTGTAGTTACCCTTATTTAATTATAATATCGTGACATCTCATTGCAGCTTCACCCTCTCAAACTGCAGGGTACATTCTATCATATTGCGGTCACTGCTCCCGAAGGGTTCCTTCATCCTTAATAATGTTGGATAAATTGTAAACTATTTGACAGGATCCATCAAAGCATGCAACATAAGAGAGCCTTAGTTGAGAACGAGGCAGAAGATTCACGTAAAAGTGATGGACGGCTAGAAAAAGAAGAGGGTGATGTACATGCACTTGATCGGAGCCAAATTTGGGGGACCAACATTAGTTGGATAGCTAGTCTCCATAATAAATGTATTTATCATCAAATTGTTTTACAGATCATTTAGGGCTTCAGATTACACTCACTTAATACAACATGAAAAACAACCCGATACACAGTTTAACACACACAAGACAACTTTTTATATGGAGATAGGATGGATGCAATATTGGAGCAATTAATTAGGCAATTCGGAGCAAGTTGTATGTAAACACAGGGAGCCTGAAGCATTTTAGCACTGCAGTTCTTATGGAGCTTTACTAAAAATGCCTAATGCAGTGAGTAACTTTTCAGTTTACTTGCAAAATTATTAGAAGTTTATTCATTTAACACTGCCGCAAGATGTATTATAAATAGAACCAACAAGTATTTTGCTTGTGAGCTGTTAAATATTTTAATATCAGGACATGTACTTGCAGCAGAAGCGGAATATTATCAGTAATTACACTGCGTTAATTATCTGCAGCGTTGTCAAAGATTTCATTGATGTTTCTTTCAATTTCAGTCCATAGAATTTCTGCAGTTTAGTTCAACAGCCCCATAACTCGCAAAAAGTCAAAGCAACCTGTAGATGTAGGGCGCGATTTAACAAAACGTCCCATAGCGAGCACGTTAAGCGGCATGTTTTCCGGCATTAACAGCACCGAGAAGCACAACACTATTAAGCGGCACTTGGGTTAGATAGGGGATTCAGCGGGGAATGCCTGGCCAAGGTCGCACACAGTCCCGTTTTGAGCATTCAGCAGTTCCGCTCGCTGGAACTCCTCAGGTGCAGCGAAAAATCAGCAATCACTGGAGCATCACAATGCAACCACCCCCCCCCAAGCCCAAATGCACTATGGGAGTGTACCTCCCCCGCCCCGCACCCTCCCCAATACCTGCGCAGAGCACCGCCGGCCCGATCACCAGCATGCAAAAAAATGTCAGCTTGTGAGTGTCAGTCCTGCACCCTGGCAGTTCCCCTGCCAGTTGGAAATGCTACCTGGTCACCATGGCAGTGCCAGGCTGGCACCCAGGAGATGCTCCCAAGGTGCCATTCTGGCAATGCCAGGGTGCTGAGGTGGTACCAGCAGTGCCAGAGTACCACCCTGCCCAAAGGGCATGCACCTGGGGGCCTCCAATCCCCTGGGAGACCTCCACGATCCCCCCTTCCTCACCAACAGACTGCAATCTGTCAGGTTAGGTAACAACACGGGGGCACCACAAGGATATGTGCTCAGTCCTCTACTGTGGGGAAAGATTTAACTCCAATTCGATCTATAAATTTGCAGATGATACGACTGTGGTGGGTCGTATCTCAAACAACGACGAATCAGACTACAGAAGGGAGATAGATCACTTGGTTGCATGGTGTACCGAAAACAACCTCTAAATGTTGGAAAGACCAAGGAACTGATCATCGACTTCAGGAAGCGCAGCATGACACCACCCCCCCCCCCCCCCCCCAATCTATATCAATGGCTCTGAAGTGGAGATGGTCGATAGTTTTAAGTTCCTGGGGGTCACTATCACTAACAGTCTGTCCTGATCCACTCACGTTGATGCGACTGTCAAGAAAGCCCAACAACGTCTCTACTTCCTATGGAAGCTGAACAAATTCGTCATGTCTGCATCAACTCTCACAAACCTCTATAGATGTGCCATAGAGAGCATCCCATCCGGCTACATCACAGCCTGGTATGGCAACTTCTCGGCCCAGGATCACAAGAAACTGCAGAGTGTGGTGAACTCAGCCCAACGCATCACACAAGCTTGCCACCCCCGCATTGATTCTGTATACATCTCCCGCTGCCTCAGGAAGGCAGACAGCACTATCAGTGACCCCTCCCACCCATGCATTGCCTTCTTCCAGACCCTTCCTTCAAGCAGAAGATACAGAAGTCTGAAGATCCACACATCCAGACATAGGAACAGCTTCTTCCACACAGCTACCAGACTCCTCAACGACTTTCCTTCGAATTGATCTGTCCCCTGTAAGAACACTATTCACAATGCCCTCTGCTGCTCTCCAATTATTATTTGTTGATGTACTCTGTTGATTATTCTTTTATCTGCTATGTATGTACTGTGTATGTTCCCTTGGCTGCAAAAAAGTACATTTCACCATACTTCAGTACATGTGACAATAAATATCAATCAACGGGTGCCATTCTGTCTGGTCCCCCTTTGTGGCCATCAGTACTCGCCCAAGGTCACCGAGATGAAGGGGATAGACCCAATGGCTCAGGAAACTGCACATTAAAGTAAGACAGCTGTCTTGCTTTAATATGCAGATTTGCCAAAAAGTGATCCCACCCGTAATGGGTGGAATTTACATTGCAACGTTTCATGGGATCGCGTTAGATCTCGCGAGGTGTTGCGAGCCGGGTAGATCCGGGAGCGGTGTCTCCTGGCTTCAATCGGCAAAGCTGCACCATGACAAGCTGCCTTTCGGGCGCAGCTGGGCCACTCAATTGCGCCGGTAATATCCTGCACAGAACCTATGGGGTGGGAATGCTTGTCTTCCCTGTGCTCCTTGAGAGTGCGAGCTCCCCCGCTAGGGGCGAGGTATCTCAATTAACCACTGCATAAAAGGTCGGCCAGAAAGGCACCGCCCAGAATAGGAACGCAGTAGGGATCTACCGGGCAGTGTACATATCATGGGCGGGATTCTCCGATATCGGCGCGATGTCTGCCGACCGGCGCCAAAAACGGCGCGAATCAGTCCAGCATCGCGCTGCCCCAAAGGTGCGGAAGTCTCTGCATCTTGAGCGGCCGAGCCCTCACCTTGAGGGGCTAGGCCCGCGCCGGACTGATTTCCGCCCCGCCAGCTGGCGCGAAACTGACTTTGCCGGGCGCGCATGCGCGGGAGCGTCAGCGGCCGCTCACGACATCCTCGCGCATGCGCAGTGGAGGGGGTCTCTTCCGCCTCTGCCATGGTAGAGACCATGGCGAAGCCGGAAGGAAAAGAGTGCCCCCCACGGCACAGGCCCGCCCGCGGATCGGTGGGCCCCAATCGCGGGCCAGGCCACCGTGGGGGCACCCCCTGGGGCCAGATCGCCCCGCGCCCCCCCCAGGACCCCGGAGCCCGCCCGCGCCGCCGTGTCCCGCCGTCCCAAAGGTGGTTCAATCCACGCCGTCTGGCGTGGGTTGACAGCGGCGGGACTTCGGCCCATCGCGGACCGGCGAATCGCCGGGGGATTCCCGCCGACCGGCGCGGCTCGTTTCCCGCCCCCGCCGAATCTCTGGTGACGGAGAATTCGCGACACGGCGGGGGCGGGATTCACGCCGGCCCCCGGCGATTCTCCGACCTGGTGGGGGGTCGGAGAATTGCACCCCATTTGTGTAAATAAAACGTTGTTTCTTATTTTACTCAGTGTGGACTCCCGTGTTCTCATTAAATAGAATTGTCATTCATCCTTCTATTTGTAACTTATTCATTCAAATTGTGAAATCTTTAACCAGCTAGCATTTTCCTATTTGTAAAACATTCTCATGGAGGCATCAATCTGTATTGGTTTATAATAATAATGATCTTTATTGTCACAAGTAGGCTTACATTTACACTGCAATTAAGTTACTGGGAGACAGCTCAGGCACACAGAGGGAGAATTCAGAATATCAATTCACCTGACAGCACATCTTTCGAGACTTGTGTGAGGAAACGGAGCACCCGGAGAATGTGCAGACTCCGCACAGACCGTGACCCAAGTCAGGAATCGAATCTGGGATCCTGGGGCTGCAAAGCAATTGTGCTAACCACTGTGCTACCGTGCTGCCGCATTTTTCTTCCTGAGCAATATTCACCCTGGCATGACAAACACCAAATTTAATTATTTGATTAGAACTGCCCACCTACACAAGTTCAGGGGAACACATTTTCTCAATGACACTCCATCACTGTCCGGACAAGCGGGAACACCGACCTGCTTCCCCTCCATCCCACCCACCACAAGTAGTTTATGAATGTATTACAAACAATTAATTCAAGCATTTAACTGGCTCTTGCTTTCCAAGAGCTGGTGCAGACTCAAAGGGCCGAATGGCCTCCTTCTGCACTGTAAATTCAATGATAATCTATGATTAATCTAGGACAAAGGTTCGGCACAACATCGTGGGCCGAAGGGCCTGTTCTGTGCTGTATTTTCTATGTTTTGTTCTATAACACACTTTACATCATGAGTTGTGCCGAACGCTAAATAATGTTGGTCTTTCTTTTATTTCTATGCCAAATAGGGTTAGTAATTTAGTGACCAGGATAAAGCAAGAGCTTGCTGGGCTCACAGGAAGATCTCCAAAAATGGATTTGGTAAAATTAATGTGGACATATAAAATAAGCATCATTCCAAAAATTGAAATAGAAAATGGTGAAAGAAAACTTTGCATGGGGATTGACCAAGATGGTGTCTAGAGGACTTGATGTTTTCTAAGGTGAACCATGAACATGCTGGCAGAGCAATCAGTAAGACACAAGCAGACAGAGTACAAGTTGCACCGGCAAAACCCATCAATGTAAGGGGAAATGCTGGAAACACTCAGCGGGTCTGGCAACATCTCTGGGGAGAAGCACAAAAGTTAACGCTGCAGATCTGTGAGCTTTCTTCAGAATATTTTGATGAAAGGTCACGGACCTGAAACATTGCTGTATTTTACCGACCCTCTGGGGTTCGGCTCGGAAGCGGGTATCCTATCAAATAATGTGGCAAGGCATGGTATGGCGTATCTGTTGCCTTCCCACTGTCATAGCATATTGCCTTCATGCCCAATTGAGCCACTTTATTCGCCAATCTTAGGACCCTTCCCGTCTCTTCTGGCATTTACCCGTGGTATGGAAGCCCTCTGTTGAATGGTAAGATTACCAGGTGAAGGGTGCCACCTGCTCTCACTGACCCAACCCATTTGCCAGGGCATGCCTAACTGGCCTCAGTGCCACTGGACCCCATTTACCCGGTTGTGAGGTAATCTCCCATCCACTGCGTCCTCTTCTTCCATATGTAGTCCCAGCAGTGACCACCACTCCCGGTGGCATTACTGAGGCTACTGGGCTACCAGCCATCTGACTGACCAGTAACCCGTGGGAATCCTTGATTGAGACTATTGCTTCAGCTGCTACTGATGAGATAAAACATAGAACAGTACAGCACAGTACAGGCCCTTCGGCCCAAGATGTTGTGCCAATCATTTATCCTAATCTAAGATCAACCTAACCTACACCCCTTCAATTTACTGCTGTCCATGTGTCTGTCCAAGAGTCGCTTAAATGTCCCTAATGACTCTGACTCCAGCACCTCCGCTGGCAGTGCATTCCACGCACCCACCACTCTGTGTAAAGAACCTACCTCTGACATCTCCCTACACCTTCTTCCAATCACCTTAAAATTATGTCCAGAGATGTAGCCCTGGGTCCCACAGACCACTGAAACAGGGTCATCCCTTTCCCCCTTCCGCCCACCCCCAGTTTAAACACCTTCACTGCAATGGCAAAATCTGCCCCTTAACTCTGTCTTGCCCTCCGCAGATACGTGAGACCAGCTGAGTGTTTGCAGTATTTTCGCTTTTCTTACAGATTTCCAGCATTTGCAGTATTTTGCTTTTGCATTATTGGGAACTTAGAAAGTTTACCAAAACGGGGTAAGAAACATGTGGCAACAGGAAGTCAACTGGTGCAGACAGGAAGTAAAATAAGCTGAAATAAAATTTATGAGACATTATTGATACGTAGCAAAAATGACAGGAGACAACCAAAAAAGGAATTTAGCACACTTTGAGATTTAAATGCAATGAAAGAAAAATAAATCTAAATTTCATGGTACAGTTAGAAAGTAAATGCTCAGTAACTAGACAAATTAATGTCTCTTTAACGGAAACCTTTTGCAAAGCTGCAGATCTAATAATCAAGCCCTCACAATTGTAGACTGACCGTAATTTTGTAAACAAATGGAGAATCGCTAAGTTGCTGGGTGTTTTATTGTGCAAAGGGAGTGGAGTGGGTAGAAAGGGCAGCAAAACTTTAATAAGAATTTCCTGCATTTCTGTGATACATCAATTTAAAATGTGAACTTTAAAAGCCCAACCGCAGAGATGGAAAGGTTCTCCTATACCCGAGTCAAAGGAGACTGACACAATAAAAAAAAAACATGCCTCTTTGGAGAAATTGTGTGAAAAATTAAATGATACCATTTGAGACATATTGATCGGTCCTGTGCTCTCACTGACATATCTTGCTTTATACTCGATCTTTCTCCAAACCACACTGTCAGAATTTCTTTAGCTGGCTGTAAAGTTTGTCACAACGGTTATTCGCTTTCCCTTTGTTAAGAAATGTTTCATGGCTCCCTGGTGGGAATGTATTACCAGGAAATGTAGGAAGGAATGCCACATTGTTCCCTTCAGAGCTCTAAATATCCCTTTAAATTATTTAATCATACAGCATGGGGTTAATGTGCTGTGCCTATCAAACAATTGTTAAATCCTGCACAGGTTCCCAAAAGCCCCCGTGTGTAATAAAACAGAAAGTGGTGGAAATAACACCTTAAACGTCTGGAAAGATATGTTTTGGGTAGAATCCTCCATTAATATAGACTTTACCCTCCAATAAATCACCATGGATATCTGCATTTGATTTCCCCAAATGCCAACAAAGTCAAAATGCTGGAGTATATTCTGATCAAATATCCTGCCGCCCAACTTATCCCTTCATTCCCTTTTTCTCCTGAACTGAATGAACCCACTTACTGTCGGTCTGAATTTCAGAGCCCGTGTGATAGACTCAGAATATGTAGTTATTGTGACTGTGAAGATTTTTCAATGTAAAAAGTTCTGCCTCAATTACTAATTTATTCCTCATTTATCCATTCATGGAATGCTGGCATCGCTGCCACACAGCATTTGCTGCCCACCCCAAATTGCCCTTGAGAAGATGGTGGTTAGTCATTCCTTGAACCAGTGCAGTTCATCTGGTGTACATACACTCAGAGTGTTATTAAGAAGGGATTTCCAGAATTTTGAATCAGTTGCAGTAACAGTTACAAATCAGGTTTGTGTGCAACATGGAAGGGAACATGCGGGTGGTGGTGTTCCCATGTACCTGTGCCATTGTCCTTCTCGGTGACAGATGTCACTGATTTGGGAGGTGCTGTCAAAGAGGCCTTGTGAGCTTCTGCAGTGCATCAATGGCATCACCATCACTGAATACACCACTATCAACATCTGACTAGAAACTAAACTGGACTAGCCATAGCCACAGAAATACCGTGGCTATAAGAGCAAGCTAGCTACTTCCTCCACCACCGATGCACAGCAGCAGTGATGTGTACCATCTACATGACGCACTGCAGGAACTCACCAAGGATCTTTAAACAGCACCTTCCTAACCCACTACTATCTAGAACGACAAGGGCAACAAAGACATGGGCACCACAATGGATGTTCCCCTCCAAGTCATCCCCTGACTTGAAAATATATCACCGTTCGTTCACTGTCACTGGATCAAAATCCTGGAACACGCTCCTTAACAGCATTGTAGGTGTACCTGCACAACATGGACTGCCACAGTTGAAGAAGGCAACTTACCATCACCTTCTCAAGCGCAATTAGACATTATCAATAAATGCTGGCCTAGCCAGCGTTGCCCACATCCCTTGAATGAATAATTTTTAAAATCCTATGGTTGGCAGACCTTGCTACCATGATGCAACAATGATGCAGGGAGTTAACGGTTTGGTGCATGGGGAGCCAATCAATCAGTCGACATTATGTTCATTGATGCTGGGCTTCTTGAGTGTCATTAGAGCTGAACTCATCCACGTAAGTGGTGAATATTCTATCAGTATGAGGTGGGTAGGCTTTAGGGAGTCAAGAGGTGAGGTACTCGCCGTAGAATTCTTAGCCTTTGGCGTGCTCTTGCAATCACAGTATTTATGTGGCTAGCCCAGTTAAAATTCTGGTCAATAGTAACCCCCGAATGTTGGTGGTGAGGAATTTGACAATGGTGATACTACTGAATATTGAGGGGAGGTGGTTAGAGTCTCTCTTGTTGGAGATGGCCATTGCTTGGTACTTATGTTACTTGAATGTGACTTGTCACCTATCAGCCCAAGCCCAAATGTTGTCAAAGTCTTCCTGCATGCGAGCATGGGCTGCTTCGTCATCTGAGGAGTTGTGAATTGAACTGAAAACTTTGGAATCATCAACAAACATCCCCAGTTTTGTCCTTATGATGAAAAGAAGACCATTGATGAAGCAGCAGAAGTTGGTTGGGTCTAGGACACTGCCCTGAGGAACTCCTGCAGCCTCCAACGACCACAATCATATTCCTTGGATGACGGTTATAATGAGTCTGGAGGCGAGTGGTCCTAGTAATACTCACCCCTCGCGAGTGAGCCGATTATTCGTGAATAAGTGTCACTTGATAGTACTTTCAACAACCCTCACAGCTCTGGGCTTATGTTTGAGATTAAGCTGATAATTGGCTGAACTGAATGTATCGTACTTCTTACATCCCGAGCAATTTTCCACTTTGCTGTGCAGAGGCCAGTGTTGTAGCTGTGCTTGAACAACTATATGAGAGCAAGTTGTTTTTCTATCAGTTAGATTTGTAAGCACAGGCAATTTACCAGGAAACTGATTTGATATCGAGCAAGACCCGGCCCAACGCGACCCCCAGAGACCCGCCCAGCGACCCGACCCGGAGAGGTCCGCCCAACAACCCAACCTACCTGGTGATGGAAGAAAGAAAAATCCACCTGGAGGCTCGACCGGTCCTACTTCAAGATCCGACCCCAGGAGCGCCCAGGGAAGGAACAGACCACGGGACCAAGCCCAACCTACCTCAGGATGCCTCTGCCCATGACCCAGGACCCCCGAAACGGCGGAGACCGTGCACGAGGACCCGAACGCGCTGCAAGGTATTCCCGCGCCCGCAGAACGCCAGGACCCATCCGGACCGCAAACATGCCCCCCTACCAATCCCTCTACCTCAGCCAGTGCCCGGGACCCTGCCAGACGTGACCCCAGACACGTAAACAGCGCCCTGTTCCCCACCAGCGCCCTGGACCCCGCCAGACGCGACCACCTACCTTCCACAAGAGCTGACATCTGCCATTGGATCCCAGGATCATCCAGCAGCAGCCGCCGACCGAGGAAGCGAGGGAAACGCAGCGTTCTGCAGGTTAGACTGAAGCAACGCGGTTTTAAGACCCCTCTCCCCAGCATACTCCTGGCAAATGTCCAAGTGATCGAAAACAAGTTGGATGAACTTAACGCCAGACTTACCTCTCAGAGGGAAGTAAGAGACTGCTGTGTGCTCTGTTTCACAGAGACATGGCTCACCCCTTCCTCACCGGACTGTGCCATACAACCTGAAGGCTTCTCAATTCACAGGGCGGACCGCACGGCAGCATCAGGCAAAGCGAAGGGTGGAGGGGTGTGCCTCCTCATCAACTCCTCCTGGTGCTTGGATGTGGCGACTCTGGCGACCTACTGCTCCCAGACCTGGAATACCTGACCGTGAAGTGCCGCCCATATTATCTTCCACGTGAGTTCACTTCAGCCATTATCACAGCGGTCTACATCCCACCCCAGGCAGTAGCGGGGAAGGTGCTGGACGAACTATACACAGTAATAAACAACTACGAAACAGAACACCCGGAGGCCTTGTTCATCGTGGCCGGAGACTTCAACAAGGCCAACCTCAAGGGTGTACTGCCAAAATTCCACCAGCACATCTCCTGTCCCACCAGGGGCGACAACACTCTTGACCACTGCTACTCAAAAATCAAGGGCGCCTAGACCGCACTTTGGGAAATCATCAGACCATAAGATGGTGCTCCTTCTCCCGGCATACAAGCAGAAACTCAAGCGGGAGAATCCAGCTAAGAAGGTTGTGCAGTGTTGGTCCGAGGAGACAGAAGAGCTCTTATGTGACTGCTTAGAGACAGTGGACTGGTCCATATTTAAGAACTCAGCGACCAACTTAAATGAGTATGCCACCACCGTCACAGACTTCATCAGCAAATGTGTGGACGACTGCGTGCCAAAGAAAGCAGTACGTGCGTTCCCCAACCGGAAACTATGGCTTAATCGCGAGATTGACTCCCTACTGAAGGACAGATCTGAGGCGTTCAAGGCAGACGACCCTGACCTATACAAGAAATCCAGGTACGACCTCCGCAAAGCCATCCGGAATGCCAAGAGAGAATATCAAAGCAAGCTAGAGTCACTCTCGGCGGTTGTGGCAAGGACTAAACAACATAACGGGCTACAAAGCGAAACCGAACAGTATCTCTGGCAGCAGCGCACCCCTCCCCGATGAACTCAATGCATTCTATGCTAGGTTCGAGCAGGTAACTAACAATCCGCTGGCGAGTGCCCCAGCAGCCCATAATTCACCCACACCCACAATCACAGCTTCCGAAGTCAGATTAGCCTTCCTGAAAGTGAACCCTCGGAAGGCGACGGGCCCAGACGGGATCCCTGGTCGTGCACTCAGAGCCTGAGCGGACCAGCTGGCAGAGGTATTCACGGACATCTTTAACCTGTCCCTACGCCACCCCGAGGTCCCCACCTGCTTCAAGAAGACCACCATCATACCGGTACCAAAGAAGAACCAGGCAACGTGCCTCAATGACTACCGACCAGTGGCCCTGACTTCAGTCGTAATGAAGTGCTTCGAGAGGTTGATCATGAAGCGCATCACCTCCATACTCCCAGAACGCCTTTATCCACTGCAATTCGCATACCGCTGCAACCGGTCCACATCAGACACCATTTCCCTGGCCCTACACTCATCCCTAGAGCATCTCGAAAACAAGGACTCCTACGTTAGACTCCTATTTATTGACTACAGCTCCGCCTTCAACACCATAATCTCAGCCAAGCTCATATCAAAGCTCCAAAACCTAGGACTTGACTCCCCACTCTGCAACTGGATCCTCGATTTTCTGACCAACAGACCACAATCAGTAAGAATGAACAACAACACCTCCTCCACAATAGTCCTCAACACAGGCGCCCCGCAAGGCTGCGTACTTAGCCCCCTACTCTACTCCCTGTACACACACGACTGCGTGGCAAAACATGGTTCCAACTCCATCTACAAGTTTGCTGACGATACGACCATAGTGGGCTGGATATCGAATAACGATGAGTCCGAATACAGGAGGGAGATAGAGAACCTAGTGGAGTGGTGGAGCGACAACAATCTCTCCCTCAATGCCAGCGAAACTAAAGAGCTGGTAATTGACTTCAGGAAGCAAAGTACTGTACACACCCCTGTCAGCATCAACGGGGCCGGGGTGGAGATGGTTAGCAGTTTCAAATTCCGAGGGGTGCACATCTCCAAAAATCTGTCCTGGTCCACCCATGTCGATGCTACCACCAAGAAAGCACAACAGCACCTATACTTCCTCAGGAAACTAAGGAAATTCGGCATGTCCACATTGACTCTTACCAACTTTTACAGGTGCACAATAGGAAGCATCCTATCAGATTGCATCACAGCCTGGTATGGCAACTGCTCGGCCCAGGACCGCAAGGAACTTCAGAGAGTCGTTAACACCGCCCAGTCCATCACACAAACCTGCCTCCCATCCATTGACTCCATCTACACCTCCCACTGCCTGGGGAAAGCGGGCAGTATAATCAAAGATCCCTCCCACCTGGCTTACTCACTCTTCCAACTTCTTCCATCGGGCAGGAGATACAGAGAACACGCACGAACAGACTCAAAAACAGCTTCTTCCCCACTGTCACCAGACTCCTAAATGACCCTCTTATGGACTGACTTCATTAACACTACACCCTGTATGCTTCATCCGATGCCAGTGCTTATGTAGTTACATTGTACATGTTGTGTTGCCCTATTATGTATTTTCTTTTATTCCCTTTTCTTCTCATGTACTTAATGATCTGTTGAGCTGCTCGCAGAAAAATACTTTTCACTGTACCTCGGTACACGTGACAATAAACAAATCCAATCCAATCCAAAACTACACCTTGCATCTGAGCAACTTTATCGGTATAAAATTATAATTTGTCCCAGTTAAGTTTTGAATTTGAATTTTGTCAATCCAAGGGAATATGGAACTCCATGGACTGAATGGCTGCAAAGCTTTTCTGGTCATAGCTACATTAGTAGGCACCATTACATGAGGAATAGATGGTTTAAAACTTGTACCACTCGGGCCGAGTGCTCCTTCAGTAGGTCAGAGCAAACTCGATAGGCCGAATGGTCTCCTTCTGCACTGTGGGGGTTCTATGACTCTATGATGACCTGCTTTTCAATCGCTTCATAA
Organism: Scyliorhinus torazame; assembly: GCF_047496885.1. NCBI lineage: Eukaryota > Metazoa > Chordata > Chondrichthyes > Carcharhiniformes > Scyliorhinidae > Scyliorhinus > Scyliorhinus torazame. Next base: position 282,238,358 of record NC_092710.1, on the reverse strand, counting down.
TGATATGATGACTGGCTATAAAGGCCTTTTTGTAAATGTGTTTGGGCAATATCTAGTGATCATTTAGCTACAGCACAAAACTAACACTAAATGGCAGTCTGACTGAGGGAAGCTCAGGGATGGCTGGTGACATGGAAAAGGTGAACACATTTGCACATTTAAAAGTACAGTTCTGAGGTTGAGGCTGAGGCATGTTATTGCAGCAGGAAGCTTTGTTCTATTTCTGGGAGGGCCTGATGCTGAAATAGAAGCTCTTCCATTCCCCAGCACTGCCATCTCTCACTTTGTCAACTGTCAAAATTTAGAAGATAGACGGAAAAGTAAGTACCAATTTACACTTCTCGGGGTAACTTTTGTTGATGGTTTAAAACTGGCAATATCATTATTCAATCTGTCCAATTCTTCATTGTCATTGATAGGAAGGAAATTGGGAAAGGCATATGACGGAAAAGTAGAGAGAAAAATGAGAACACTTTAACCTAGGGATTTCTATGAAAATGCTTACTGAACAGTTTTAAAATACTTATGTGATGACTTAATATATTATTTATGGAAGGAATGTCAATGTATATGCAAAGCCATTCATTGTTACCAAAAGTTAAATTTGCCCTATGGAGCATTTTAACTGAAAATAAATCTTTGAATGTTGCACCAAGGGAATGGTGAACAGTGTGCAGAGTGACATTTTGGAGACATGAACAAAGGTACTGCTTAAGGAGTAGGAGATACCCGTGGTTGACTAGAGTCAGAAGAACAAGCTGGAAATAATGGTGGAGAAGATCTCAGAACAGCATTTCCGAATACATAAGTGTGTAAAAGCCAGTAGCAGAGTTCCTGTTCGCCGATTCCTTTCCGATGTTCTGGTCCCTCACTGGCAGTGGCATCAATGTCTGCACTCACGCCAGTGGGAAGATGCAAGTGGGTCTTTTGAACCCATTTGCATACTATTAACAGGCTGAACACCGGATTATTTATGCCAGTCCGATGTTTATGAACATCTAGGAGTTAAGTGCTTCCACATTTTTTCAGCAAAAAGCACTTAACTGCTTTTGCTGTGGTCAGGAGCTGTCGATCACAGCTATCAACATTGTGGGTAGGTTCACAGCAGGGCACTTGAGATGCATTCAAACGTGAAGGGAAATGAAAATAATCTAGACATCTGGCTGTCTGGAAGTTATTACCCTGCCAATTAGAGTTGACTAAAAGCTATTCCTCTTTAAAAGTGAGTCTTGCAGATCAAAGGATCTGAGGGAGTTTAAAGCCTTGTGATGAGTTTTGTCTTTCTAACAGCTGCTGCTTTCTGGACATCTGCCTAAGGTAGGTGTAAGCGGCAGGTAAGTGAAAAAACAATGTTGTTTCACTGTTTCTGCCTGAACTGTCCTTTAGTTTCGAGGTATGGTTGACTGAAGGAGGAGTCTCTGATATGGTGGGTATCTCTGATATGGAGGAGGTCTCTAATGGAGGGTCTGTCGTGGGAGGATCTGGTGAATGATCTCCAGTGGGGGGGGGGTGTCTGGCAGGGGATCTGTGCGGGGGGCGTCTGGTGGGGGATCTATGGAAGGAGCCTCTGGTGGGGGGAGGAGGAGGTCCTGAGGGGGGGGGGGGAATCTAGTGGGGTGCCTCTGATGGGGAATCTAATTGGGGAGTCTAACGGAAGGATCTAGTGGGGTCTCTGATGGGTGTTGTTTAGGGGTTCAGGTCACCCTCACGTATGCATGCTGTGGGGGGCAGGGGGAGAGGTGATGGTGATCCAGCTATTCCTATGGTTTGTGGGGGAGGGGGGTGGGAATGCCCCTACTTGTCAGCGGATAGTGGGTAGGGGGTGGTGAAGGGCACAATTTGCATTGCAAAGGATGGGGGCAGCTGCAAGAAGTAATATGGGGCAGGATTCTCCGCAATCGGCGCGATGTCCGCCGACCGGCGCCAAAAATGGCGCGAATCAGTCTGGCATCGCGCCGCCCCAAAGGTGCGGAATTCTCCGAATCTTGAGGGGCCGAGCCCTCACCTTGAGGGGCCAGGCCCACGCCGGACTGATTTCCGCTCCGCCAGCTGGCGGGAAAGGCCTTTGGTGCCCCGCCAGCTGGCGCAGAAATGACTTTGCCATGCGGCGCATGCGTGGGAGCGTCAGCGGCCGCTCACGGAATTCCCCCGCATGCGCAGTGGAGGGGGTCTCTTCCGCCTTCGCCATAGTGGAGACCCGATCGCGAGCCAGGCCACCGTGGGTGCACCCCCCGGGGCCAGATCGCCCCGCGCCCCCCCCAGGACCTCGGAGCCTGCCCGCGCTGCCTTGTCCCGCCGGTAAGAGAGGTGGTTTGATTCTCGCCGGCGGGACAGGCATTCCAGCAGCGGGACTTCAGCCCATCGCGGCCGGAGAATCGCCGGGGGGGGGGGGGCCCGCCAACCGGCGCGACGCGATTCCCACCCCCGCCGAATATCCGGTGATGGAGAATTCGGCAGCCGGCGGGGGCGGGATTCACGCCAGCCCCCGGCGATTCTCCGACCCGGCGGGGGGTCGGAGAATCCCGCCCATGGGATCAGAAGGCATAGAATCTATGAGGAATCGCAAAGGAAGAAAGGCCCTGATGGGAGGTCTGTACAGGCCCCCTTGGGGTAGTCAGGATGTGGGGCAGAAAATAAATCATGAGATTGAAAAGGCATGTAAAAAAGGCAATATTACAATAATCACCGGGGATTTAAATAGGCAGGTGGACTGAGAAAATCCTGGGTGAAATTCGCCCCCAACGGCGCGATGTCCGCCGACTGGCGCCAAACATGGCGCCAATCAGACGGGCATCGCGCCGGCCCAAAGGTGCGGAATGCTCCGCATCTTTGGCGGCCTAGCCCCTCAATGTCGGGGCTAGGCCGACGCCGGAGGGATTTCCAGCTGGCGGAAATGGCGTTTGTTGCCCTTCCAGCTGGCGCGGAAATGCGGCGCATGCGCGCGAGCGTCAGCGGCCGCTGACAGTTTCCCGGCGCATGCGCGGGAGCGTCAGCGGCCGCTGTCAGTTTCCCGCGCATGCGCAGTGGGGAGAGTCTCTTCCGCCTCTGCAATGGTGGAGGCCGTAGTGGAGGCGGAAGGGAAAGAGTGCCCCCACGGCACAGGCCCGCCCGCGGATCGGTGGGCCCCGATCGCGGACCAGGCCACCGTGGGGGCACCCCCCCCCCCCGGGGTCAGATCGCCCCGCGCACCCCCCTAGGACCCCGGAGCCCTCCCACGCCGCCTGGTCCCGCCGGTAAATACCAGGTTTGATTTACGCCGGCGGGACAGGCAATTTCTGGGTGGGACTTCAGCCCATCCGGGCCGGAGAATCCAGCGGGGGGTCCCGCCAACCGGTGCGGCCCGATTCCCGCCCCCCTCCAATCTCCGGTACCGGAGACTTCGGCGGGGGCGGGGGCGGGATTCACGGCGGCCAACGGCCATTCTCCGACCCGGCGGGGGGTCGGAGAATGACGCCCCAGGTTGGTAATGGATCCCAAGAAAGGGAATTTGTGAAATGTCGAAGAGATGTTTTTTTGGAGCAGCTTGTGACAGAGCCTACTCGGGAACAGGCAATTATGGATTTGGTGATGTGTAATGAGCCAGACTTGATAAGGGAACTTAAGGTGAAGGAACCCTTAGGGAGCAGTGACCACAATATGATAGAATGTACCCTGCAGTTTGAGAAGGAGAAGACGGAATCAGCTGTAACGGAATTACAATTAAATAAGAGTAACGACAAAGACATGAGGGAGGAGCTGGCCAGAGTTGATTGGAAAAGGAGCCGAGCAGAGAAGACAATGGAACAGCAATGGCAGGAGTTTTTGGGGGTTATTCGGGAGGCACAACAGAAATTCATCCCAAGGAGAAGGAATCATGCTAAGGAGAGGAAGAGGCATCCATGGCTGACGAGGGAAGTCAAGGATAGCAAAAAAGAAAAAGAAAAAGCATGCAAACTGGCGAGAATTAGTGGGAAGCCAGAGGGTTGGGAAGCCTATAAAAGCGAGCAGAGGACAGCTAATACAGCAATAAGGGGAGAGAAGATGAAATATGAGTGTAAGCTAGCTAGTAATATAAATGACATTGGACGACTGCAAAATGAGGCTGGAGAAGTAATAATAAGAAACAAAGAAATGGCAGAGGAACTGAATCGTTACTTTATTCGGACACAAGTGGGATGCCAGAGTTCCAGGACAATCAGGGGGCAAAGGTGAGTGTAGTGGCCATCGCCCTCACGTACCTGAATATACTTTCATAAATTCGTTAAACAAAAAGATACATCAGCTCTGCAATGTGTCCTTTCTTTTTCTAACACTCTAATTTTGGGCAGTAGAAATTTCAGTTACTGGCAAAAATAAATTAAATTGAAATTTCTGGGGAAATTGAAAGGTCTCAAGGTGGATAAGTCACCTGGACCAGGTGGACTACACCCCAGGGTCTGAAGGAGATAGCTGAGGAGATTGTGAAGGCATTGGTGCTAATCTTTCAGGTATCACTAGAGGTAGGGAGGGTCCCAGAAGACTGGAAAATAACTAATGTAACACCATTGTTTAAGAAGGGAGGGAGGCAGAAGACAGGAAATTATAGGCCTGACTTCAGTCATTGGCAAGATTTTAGAGTCCATTATTAAAGATGAGATCACAGAGTACTTGGAAGTGCACGATAAAATAGGACTGAGTCAGTGTGGCTTTGTCAAGGGGAGGTCATGTCTGACAAATATGTGAGAGTTCTTTGATGAGGTAATAAGGAGGTTAGGCAAAGGAGAACCAGTGGACATGATTTATTTAGATTTCCAGAAGGCCTTTGACAAGGTACCATATAGGAGACTGTTAAATAAGTTAAGAGCCCATAGAGGCAGCACGGTAGCACAAGTGGATAGCACTGTGGCTTCACAGCGCCAGGGTCGCAGGTTCGATTCCCTGCTGGGTCACTGTCTGTGCGGAGTCTGCACGTTCTCCCCGTGTCTGTATGGATTTCCTCCGGGTGCTCCGGTTTCCTCCCACTGGCCAAAGATGTGCAGGTTAGGTGGATTGACCATGATAAATTGCCCTTAGTGACCAAAAAAAGGTTATTGGGTTACAGGGATAGGGTGGAAGTGAGGGCTTAAGTGGGTTGGTGCAGACTAGATGGGCCGAATATCCTCCTCCTGCATTGTATGTTCTATATCTATATCTATAACACACTGAGATGGACAGAGGATTGGCTGACTGGCAGTACATATACAGGGGCTGTTTAGCACAGGGCTAAATCGCTGGCTTTGAAAGCAGACCAAGGCAGGCCAGCAGCACGGTTCAATTCCCGTAACAGCCTCCCCGAACAGGCACCAGAATGTGGCGACTAGGGGCTTTTCACAGTAACTTCATTGAAGCCTACTTGTGACAATAAGCGATTTTCATTTCATTTCATTTCATTTCACATAGAACATAGAACATACAGAGCAGAAGGAGGCCATTGGGGCCATTGAGTCTGCACCGAGTGACTTAAGCCCTCACTTCAACCCAATAACCATTCCTAACCTTTTTGGACACTAAGGGCAATTTAGCATGGCCAATCCACCTAACCTTTGGACGGTGGGAGGAAACCGGAGCACCCGGAGGAAACCCACGCAAACACGGGGCGAACATGCAGACTCCGCACAGACAGTGACCCAGCAGGGAATCGAACCTGGGACCCTGGCGCTGTGAAGCCACAGTGTTAACCACTATGCTACCGTGCTGCCCGCCTTTCATCGTTTCTGGGCACCAATCCTAGCACCAGCGCAAACGAGAAGCCATTCAGCTTCAGCGGGAGAGCATAGTCTCCCAAACAGCTAATTTAGTCCAGTGACTCTCATGTACCTGAATATATTTTCATAAGTTCATTAAATAAAAAGATACATCAGCTGTGCAATGTGTCCTTTCTTTTTCTAACACTCTAATTTTGGGCAGTAGAAATTTCAGTTACTGGCAAAAATAAACTAAAATGAAATTTACTTCAAAAAGGCATTTTGAGGAATTTGTGAAAAACACTTGAGCACCCTCTAGTGGTGTGATAGGGAGCTTAATATGGAAGTTGTAAAATTAATATGCGCCGCCTATTGGTATTACAGGTAAAATAATGAGCAAATGTGAACGCATTAACCTGGAACTTCCAGAGTTCATTGAAAACTGTTCTGTGAGTATCTCCAATGCAATAATTTTTGTATATTTTTCTAGCTGTGTCTTTTTAAAAATAAATTTAGAGTACCCAATTATTTTTTCCAATTAAGGGGCAATTTAGTGTGGCCAATCCACCTACCCTGCACATCTTAGGGTTTGTGGGGGTGAGACCCACTCAGGCATGAGGAGAATATGCAAACTCCACACGGACAGTGACCCGGGGCCGGGATCAAACCCGGGTCCTCGGTGCCGTGAGGAAGCAGTGCTAACCACTGTGCCACCGTGCCACCCACCAATTCTTGTTTATGTATCAGTGAAGATTCCATGAGCTTGCTTTAGTTAGTCAGATAAGATTCAATGGAGTGACAAGTAGGCAGTAGCAGATGGGTCACCCGTTTTATGCGGCAGATGAACTTGCTTTCCATTAAAATCAATGGGAACAAAATTAAGCCGTGTGTAAAATGGTCACCAATCGGTATTCACTGTTTTCCACAGACCACAAAAATGTTTTATGACCACTCCTTGTTCCATCAATTCTGTTTGATTATTGTATTCCCATCAATGTCAATGTACAGATGGTATGGTAATGCTACGAACTCAACCATTTTGTTTAAAAGACCACATATAAATGGTAAATAATCATAATATTTTGAAATAATCTTTAGGATAGGGAAGATAACGAGAGGAGTAAACTTTGCACTTTTATGAAATTTAAGTTCTGCAAATCTATCTTCTAATTTTCAACAGTATCAGCTGTAGGCTTCCAAGTAATTTGAACTCAATTCCATTCTTATGAATGGAATATAAATTAAATTTCATTATCCCTCAGTAAAATAGTCCATGCAAACTATCTGCATGGTATAACTGAACAATGACAGTATTTCTTCCAGTTTCATTTAATTGCTCTAGTTTTAATGATCACCAAGGAGAAATCACTGGTCACCAGTAGGTCATGTTTTGAAGGAATCCACTACAACAAGGAGATCTGAGATTAAAATATGTTTTTTTCCTTGAATTAAGGATTTAAAAAATAAAAACAGGGTTCATCTGCCTGAAGGGGTAGAAGTTCATAAACATGCCTGGGCTGCCTCTGAAGTTCAGGATGGAGGCCGACATCAATCCTGGATTTCAGAACACAACAGCAGTGGGTGGTGGGAGCATCTGCAGGTGGATCATCCAGATTTGGTGTCCTAGCGGGGATCTATCATCCAGCCTCAGAATGTTACTGGAGATCCATCGTCTTTATCAAGAGGTCCATTTTCTGGCATCAGAGTGCTCCCAGAGATCTATCTTGGTTTTCTGGCGGTCCCATCTTTTTTCTGCAACAGTGTATCAGTGAAGTTGGATGCCTTTTCATTATGGTGCCTGGATACAATACAGACTATGTGCCATCAGACCTGTCTAGCCATGGAATATGGCACAAAACACTCAGATGCCTAATTAATGGGGCCAGAAGGTTTGGCATGTTTTCCCGCCGGCCGCCTCAGCAGGAAACACTCCACATACCTGCCCCCAGCACGGGACGTAGTCCCCTGATGAGAGAAATCCAACCATTGTCTCAATAGATAGTTTCTGTATCCAAACACAGTAACCCAGCTCTGAACGCTCTTCAGGGCAGAAGCTTTATCATTGAGGAGATGCCTGGGTCCTTAGAATATCTGGGTTGTTATAATCTGTCGAAAACCTGTCAAAAAGACTATCTAGTTATATTCTCTGCTGGTTACTTTCCATCAGGGACAGTTAGATCAGTTCCTCAGACCCTTTCAAGTGTCTGTAAGATATATCTTTCTCAACCTCAAGTGAGAGTGATCATCTGAGCAGTACGCTTGATCCAGGTTAGTCACAAAAAGGGGCCAGGATTATAACTGACCAGCGTCAGGAACCTGCCATCTCTCTGCAGAGACCAACTTCCTCAGAGTTCCCATAATGGGAATTAGGAATTCTACTCATGTCAGCCTCAAGTAGCATCTTGTTTAACCAAACTAGATAAGGGTCAATGCATACACACAAAATCTTTCCAAATACTTCACATCCCACGGTACAGTGAGAAAAGTTGCTCCTGCCTTGATTATATGCGGTTAATGTTATGTGAAGTACTGTCATTGCCAGCTGGGTGATCACAATCAGAAGATAAGTCTCACACAGCTTCAGTCACTAGACAAGCAGTGTCCTGAGAAAATTGTGCCAATAATGCCTGGCAAAGGTAGAGAAATGTGTTTTTCCCTTTTCCGTTTTACTGTGAGAGCATGTCCAGAGGGCATAAAATGGAAAAAGGAATGAGGTAGAAACCTGACACATTTTGAATAGCTAAGGAGTCATTAATTTTAGTTTCACTCTTTTATGAAGCCATTACAATGAAGTGATTTTCTGTTTTGAGTTTGCCATATTGCTAGCTGCATTTCATCTGTTGCTGTTCCTTGATCCAGAAGGAGTTTGTTCTTATCCCAATCTTTATATCCAAAAGAAAATCTTCCAGTGGAGGAAGGTTTTCACATTCTGCATTGAGTTCCGTGTTGAAGAATCTAAAATAATGATTCATTCCATTTCAATTTATTGCAGAAGTTTCTCACTTGTTACCTTTTTGTTTCACCAGCCCAGCTGGCTTCCATTTTCCGAACCAGCCGCAACACAGCTAACGAGTTTGCTTTGCTTTGATGATCTGCCCCAAGTTCAGCTCTGACACATCCCCGAGAGATGGTTGCATTCATATTTTAACATTATCAGCTTAATGCGTATCAATGTTACATATGTGTGGGTCTTGGGGTAGAGATGGTGAGGTGATACAGCACAGATTCATCAGAATAATCTCAAGGTTTAAAGGGTTAATCTAAGAGTTTATTATCAACTTAGTTTTGTAGCCCCTTGAGGTTTGAGATTGGGGGAATAAGCTCTTCAAAGTCTTTAGAATAATAATCTTTATTGTCACAAGTAGGCTTACATTAACACTGCGATGAAGTTACTGGGAAAATAGTCGCCATATTCCAGCGCCTGTTCGGGATCATAGAGGGAGAATTCAGAATATCCAATTCAACGAACAAGCACGTCTTTGTGGGAGGCAACCGGAGCACCTGGAGGAAACCCACGCAGACACGGGGAGAACGTGCAGACTCCGCACAGACAATGACCCAAGCCAGGAATCGAATCTGAAGACTTTATAAAGACTTATTATTATTCACCATAAATCTTGTCCTCTGTTTATAAACCCTTCTGTTATTCACACTATCAAAACTATTTACGATTTTAAATGTTGTTATCAAATCTCCTCCCAACCATCTCTGCACTGAGGAATCAACCCCAGCTTTTCCATTCTTTCCACATTACTGAAATCCCTCATTCTAACAAATCCCTTGTGCACCCTTTCTGAGATCTTGCGATCCTTCCTATAGTGTAGTGTCCAAAATTAAACAGAATGCTCAAGCTGAGGCCTAACACGTGTTTTAAAAAGATTTGGCATGAACTCCTTGCTGGTCAATTCTATGTTCCTCTACTAATACATGTGACGATCCCATAAGCTTTCTTTAAAAAGCCTTCTTAGCGTGTCCTGCCACCTTCAAGGATTTGTGTATACCCAGTCCCAGCATCCCCTTGAAAATTGTACAATGCAGTTTCTATTGCCTCTCCTGATTCTTCCTACGAAAATGAATCTCCTCACAATTCTTTTTTTTAAATAAATTTAGAGTACCCAATTAATTTTTTCCAATTAAGGGGCAATTTAGCGTGGCCAATCCACCTACCATGCACATCTTTGGGTTGTGTGGGTGAAACTTTGGGTTGTGTGTGTGACTTATTGTCACAAGTAGGCTTACATTAACACTGCAATGAAGTTACTGTGAAAATAGTCGCCACATTCCAGAGCCTGCTCGGGAACACAGAGGTAGAATTCAGAATATCCAATTCACCTAACAAGCACATCTTTGTGGGAGGAAACCGGGAGAATGTGCAACCTCCACACGGACAGTGACCCAGGGCCGGGATTTGAATCCGGGTCCTCAGCGCCGTGGGCAGCAGTGCTAACCACTGTGCCACCGTGCTGCCTTCTCCTCACACGTCCATGCATTAAGTTTCATCTAGCGTGTGTCAGCCTATTTCAACAGCCTGTCAACATCCTCTTCATTACTCACTACATTTCAAAGTTAGGTGTCATCTGCAAAATTTTAAACGTTTGTATCATGCGCTGTAAACCCAAGTCCAGGTCATTAATATCTCTCAAAAAAGGTCATGGTTCTCACATCAACACTGGGCGAGGGGGGATACTGCTGTATTCTTCCCTCCAGTCTGAGAAACGGCTGATTTTTGTTATTCTCTGCTCTCCATCCCTCACTGAATTTCTTATCCAAGTTACCGTGTTCCTTTTAATCATATGGACTTCAGCTTGGCTCAAAGAGTAGATTCAGATACACTAATACCTCTGGCAGGGGAACCCAGGCCATGTGGGCATAATATTGAAAATAAAACCAGGGATGGAGTTTATGATTTTTCTTTCAAAAAGATTTTATACCTTCCAAACACAAAGTATTGACTCAGGCAGGAAAAGCCGTTTTGGGACTCCCCCCGATTCTCTGGCCCGATTGCCATTCCCACCCAGACCATTTAGTAGTGACATCATTCGCACTTCATCACACAAAGATTGGTGAAAATCTTGAACTGACCCTCTCAAAGGGCTGTGGATGCTGCACCAATTGATATTTTCAGGACTGGACAAACATTAAAAGACAAGCACGAACTTGCTGCAATAACTCCTACTGAAACAAATCATCATTCCAGGTACTTCAACAAAGAACTCAATGTGGATGGCGATTGATTGATTTTTGTTAGGTAAATATCCCAAGGGTTACGGAACTGAGGTGGGTAAATGGAATTGAGATACCGATTAGTCACAAACTAACAGAATGGTAGAATAGGCTGGAGGAGCAGAATGGCCGATTCCCATTCCTTTGTAATTTTCTCCAGTCCATGGCTGCCTCCTCCATACTATTGTGTCCCAGATATGGCTGCATTTGGATTATTATCCAAGGATTTACTGTTAATGTAAAATAGCTCATCAGAAATTGTCTGGAGCAGTTTGGGGTTGGCAGTATGCCATGGCAGCTAGATTGTAAATCGATCTTTATCGCTTTGTCAGTTCAGGACTTTTACTTGTTGTTGCACATGCCATGCACTAATCTTCTCAATGTGGATTAATTTTATATCCACTGCAAGTTGTGCACGCTGTTCATGTGCTGAGCTAATGTTTGGGATTTGTTGAGCAGAGTTAGTGCAAAGAGGAAGCTCAACAAAGGTTTAAAAGAAAATCAGAAGGAAAAAAAAAACAGCACCTCGAAAAGGTCTGGTTGTGATCTGTGGTGAGGGCACTTTTGATAGTTTTTATTATTGTGAGGTGGAACGTCTCAATATTCATGCAATGCTGTGGTTAGAAAATGCCAAGAACACATCTAATAAGAGCCAGCCAGGTTTAAATGTCAATCAGATTTGGAATTGAAATCTACAGCCACCTGGAAGGGAATTGAGTACTTTCCTGCTGGAACTCACAGGCTACCTGCATTCCTGTTGATCTCTGAAATTTGGATTTAATTAGGTCATGATATCCCCATATCCTTATCTTACTTTTTTTAAACAGCATTTATTCAAATCTATATCAAGAGCATCAGGAGCATAGATTATCATAACATTTACAGTGTAGAAGGAGGCCATTCGGCCCATCGAGTCTGCACCGGCTCTTGGAAAGAGCACCCTACCCAAGGTCAACACCTCCACCCTATCCCCATAACCCAGTAACCCCACCCAACACTAAGGGCAATTTTGGACACTAAGGGCAATTTATCACGGCCAATCCACCTAACCTGCACATCTTTGGACTGTGGGAGGAAACCGGAGCACCCGGAGGAAACCCACGCACACACGGGGAGGATGTGCAGACTCCGCACAGACAGTGACCAAAGCCGGAATCGACCTGGGACCCTGGAGCTGTGAAGCAATTGTGCTATCCACAATGCTACCGTGCTGCCCTCAAGAGCAGTCCTCTTTACATTTGTATCTTCTTCAAACAACTTAATCCTGGCTTAAGCAATTTTTCAAATAAAAAACATAGGGCTGGATTTTTGCTCCTGAAGGCAGGGAATTTAAATAACTTGGCAGCTTGACTGTTATACATACCTATCGACCCTTCATGAGCATTTGTTTATGCTCCATAAATTCATGACCCCCACACTGCAGGATAAAGGCCCTTGCTACATTGAAAATGGGGTCTGGCTGGACTCAGCAAGTGAGTTCAAATGACCCTGCTGATTTTTGGTTTCCTTCATGAATGAATTATGCCTGCCTTCTTTCCCCATACTGGTGAAAGTGGGATCTGTCGTAAATGAGGGCAGGACTTTCAGATCTGCTTCCCATTCGCCATTTTTAAAGGTCGATGGATTCTTCATGACTCTACAGAAATCTGACCCATGGTCTTACCCTGAAGTAATTGCAGGGCAAGGTACTTCCCCTCTTCTTTGTGACATGCCAAGGGACAATGATGTGACATTCTGGTGTTGGCCAAGTTTTCCTTTTCACATTTCCCATATCGCTTGAGAGCTGTTGGTTACGACCACTGTTATTTTATTACCCATTTCTGAATCTGCAGCAGTAAACGGATGATTTTCTAATGATCACCCTAAGCTTCTACCAATGCTTGTTGCAATAGTAAAGACCAATGATTTCCTACAGGCCTGTGTGGTATTCTGGTGCAGAGCCACAGCTGCAGTTGGCTCATTGGTGCTCCAGTGTGCTGCGCTGACCATTTCCCTCCGAGTCGCTGGTGCTCAGCAGAATAAACAACCACTTCATTAAATCCAGGCACACAAGTAAGGCTGGGATTTTGCCCTTCTGTGCTCACCAGCTCGTGACTCTCCATCCATTAAAATAAATAGATTTTTTTAAAAGTCACCAATTGGCCAGCTCAAAAGTGGAAAGGGCCAAATTATAAATTTAAATAATTGGCAGCTCTAATAAGTTTCAGTTGCCCAGGCCAACAATTTTAAATTGGCATTTCACACAGCACGGCTCCATAACAAACTGTGATATAATGGTACATGGCACACTCTGATGTTAGTGTTATCTTTATTACTGTAATATTAACCATGATTCTCAATGCTTTAAGAACTTTATTTTAAATCTTATGCGCTACTTATGGTGGGAGTCTGGAACTCACTGCCTGAGGGTGGTGGAGGCAGAGACCCCTTTCACACTTAAGAAGTATTTAGATGTGCACTTCTGATGCCAAGGCATACAAAGCTGTAGCCAAGTGTTGAAAAATGGGATTAGAATGGTTAGGTGGCTGTGTTTAGCCGCACAAACGCGATGGCCGAAGGGCGTTTTCTGTGCTGTGGACCTCGATAATTCTATGACTTCTACTGTTTATGCCTTCATAAAACAGCACTTTTCACTGTCCCATTTTTAACTTTGTCATTATTTTAGATCTTGCACACATCCTTATGCAACTTGTCAAATCTGTTTATACTGACACGGTGGAACTCTCAGCCACTGTTTTGCTCACCCCCATGATTCCACCTTTAAACACAATGCCAATAATATGTTGGGGGCGGCTGCTTGTACAGTGGCTTGACAAGGACAGATACCCAGTGCTGAACAACATGAAATGAAATGAAAATCGCTTATTGTCACAAGTAGGCTTCAATGAAGTTACTGTGAAAAGCCCCGAGTCACCACATTCCGGCGCCTTTTCGGGGAGGCTGTTACGGGAATTGAACCGTGCTGCTGGCCTGCCTTGGTCTGCTTTCAAAGCCAGTGATTTAGCCCAGTGTGCTAAACCATTTTTCAAAGAGCTGATGAAGAGTGCATCCCTGGAAATACCGGCTAGCCCGCAATGATTTAACATTTGGCTGGGTATTAATTGATTAAGGACGAGACCCCTGTCCCCTTCATGACCAATCGAATGGTTGACAGCTAGCTCTGTAGTCCCAGTAATGTCAAGATAGCGTGGCGGTCACTGCTGGGACTACAGCTAGTTCCCAAAGAAGAGGAGCTAATGGAGACCGCACTGAAAGTAGTCCTGGCTGGCAGACCCCAACGAGAAAAATGAGGGAGTTGGACGACCAGGTTTGAGAGGCTAGGGGCGGTGGGTAAAAGGAGGGTGACATCAGCACAGGGGACCTCACAAAGGAAGTACCGTTTCCCCACCCGCCTATGCAGCTAAAACTGCCGAGTTTTCTGCCTTGTCTGGCCTCCCCTCTGCAATTGGTAAAATAGTGGTGAAGACAGGACGAGGCTCTTTAGTGGCCATTAATTGGTCATTTAATGGCCTCAGTAGGAACAAGGACTGGCGAGTCCCCTGACACCATCACGGCCACTATGGGGGGTGGGGGAGGGGTAAAGAAGTAGATAGGGTAGGGCCAGGCGAGAGAGGCTATGATTCCCAACCTCCCATCTTCACACCCACTGGCAGGGTCCTGTAAACCTTTGCCCATTTCAGAGCAACAACAGAAGTCATGGTAGGCTATTCAGCCAAGGCACCATGCAGAGAAATTTGGAACTTCTTCCATCCTTCCATATTCAGCCCAGAATCAAATGCAGATCGAATCCCTCTAGGCTGCAGACATCAGTAACAATGATGACTGATATTTTCAACATGCTGCCGTGTACTGTGTCAAAATTTGGTCTTCAAATTTAAGAAAGGATATACTTGAAGGTGGCACAGCGAAGGTTAACTAAATTGGTCCCAAGGATGAGGGGGTTGTCCCAAGATGAGGGGCTGAGTAAATTGAGCCTACACTCGCAACAGTTTAGAAGAATAAGATGTGACCTCATTGAAACGTATAAGATTCTGAAGGGGCTTGAAGAATAAATGCTGAGAAATTGCTTTCGTTAGTTGGAGAGTTTAAAACACAGTCTCGGGAAAAGGGTTGATAATTTTGGACAGAGATGTGTAGTTGTGGATCTTTGGAATTCCCTATTCCAGAGGGTTGTGGATGTGCCATCGTTGAGTACATTTGGATTGGGTTGGATTGTTTATTGTCACGTGTGCCGAGGTACAGTGAAAAGTATTGTTCTGCGTACAGTTCAGACCGATCATTCCATACATGAAAAGAAAATACATAGGGAAAACAAAAGTTGCACAATACAAATACATAGACACAGGCATCAGGTGAAGCATACAGGAGTGTAGTACTATTCAGTATAAATAAATAAATAATCTTTAGTGTCACAAGTAGGCTTACATTAACACTGTAATGAAGTTACTGTGGAAAGCCCCTAATCACCACATTCCGGCACCTGTTCAGGTACACAGTGGGAGAATTTGGAATTCTCAGCTGGTACGGGAATTGAACCCACGCTGCTGGCCTTGTTCTGCAGTAGAGAAGATGTGTGAAGAAATCAGATCAGTCCATAAGTGGGTTCGTTTAGGAGTCTGGTGTAGCCATCTAAGATAGCCACCTGCAAAGGACCATGGGAATTATGGCCAACCCAGGACTCAGACAGATACACAGCCTTTGTGTATCGAAAACACAGGTAACCAGACCTGACCAAAACCCCTGTTCATTTACATTTTAATGGCCCATTTTCCCAGGACAATAGAACTCCAATCAAGCATCCGGTACAGCCACAGACTGATCGGCGCCACTCCCTTACTCAGAAGGCATAACTGCCAAGGTCAATGACCGCTAAGGACCTGCCCAGCTACCAAGGCACCCACCCCTTTATTGGCCGAATTCGGAGAGAGTATTCAAAGCCCTGTCGAACTATTGGGTCCAAGGTTAAGGACCGCCCAAACAGCACGAAATCCCAGGGGGATAAAAGAGGACACAGCCATGTGTTCTGCCTCTCTTGGATCTGGCCTGTGCCACCCAATTGCAGCACGAACAGCCAGCCAAGTTCAAGACCAATGATCGCTACCTGACGGATGAGCCCAGCAGAGACAGAGCCACTTTCTTCGAACCAGCCAAGTGAAATCCAGATAAAGGCATTATCCATTTGCACAGTGCCAGTCGCCCTGAAGTTAAGTATAGGTTAATGTAGCTGATCGGTGTAGTTTAACGCGTAGTAGATATTGTGTTTGCATGTTGAGATAACTCTTGTGTATGTAAATAAACCATCTTTTGAACTAACTAACTGGTTGTGTGGTAATTTGATCGATATAAGGGAAAGGCTTGTGGTTCACCGAGATAGATAAATAGAGCAACACTGGTAACAGCATGGAAGAAACTGTTTTTGATTCTGTGCGTGTTCTCAGACTTTTGTATCTCCTGCCCGATGGAAGAAGTCGGAAGAGTGAATAAGCCGGGTGGGAGGGGTCTTTAATTATGTTGCCCACTTTCGCAAGGGAGCAGGAGGTGTAGACAGAGTCAATGGTTGGGAGGCGGGTTTGTGTGATGGACTGGGCTATGTTCACGACTCTATGTAGTTTCTTACGGTCTTGGGCCAAGCAGTTGCCATACCAGGCTGTGATGCAGCCAGATAGGATGCCTTCTATGGTGCACCTGTAAAAGTTGGTAAGAGTGAATGTGGACATGCCGAATTTCCTTAGTTTCCTGAGAAAGTCTAGGCGCAGTTGTGTTTTCTTGGTCGTAGCGTTGACGTGGGTGGACCAGGAAGCATAACTAGGAATTAGAAGCTGTCAACAATCTCCACCTAGGCTCCGTTAATGCAGTGTACGACACTTCGCTTCCTGAAGTCAATGAAGCTGGCAGAGACAGACTTTTGGACTCTCATGTAATTAAGGGATATGGGGAACAGGCAGGAAAGTGGAGTTGAAGACCAAGATCAGCCATAATGGTATTATGAAATCCCTACAGTGAAGAAGGAGGACATTCGGTCCAACGAGTCTGTTCCTACCCTCTGAAGGAGCAACCCACCTAGGCCCACGTCCCTGCCCTATCCCCGTAACCCACCTATCATTTTGGACACCAAGGGTAATTTAACATGGCCAATCAACCTAACCTGTACATCTTTGGACTATGGGGCGGAACCGGAGTACCCGGAGGAAACCCATACAGACATGGGTAGAACGTGCAAACTCCACACAGACACTGAACCGAGTTCGGAATTGAACTCGGTCAGGTGCTGTGAGGTAGCAGTGCTAGCCGCTGTGCCACCGTGCCGCTATTGAACAGCAGGGCTGGTATGATATGCCAGCTGGTCCACTCCTGGTCCTATTGCTTGCGTTCTTGTGTCATCTGCAAGCACAGCACCTCACTCCAGGCGAAGATTATAAAAACATATTTCCCATCGTTTTATTTAAATTGGAAGGTTTCTGAATGGAAAAGTAACAGAAAGAAATACAACGTATTCACTTCAATCTGCAGTTTGTTGAAATCCTAACCTCGGAGAAACATTGTGGGATTTCAACCCTGATGACTTTAGTCCTCGATCTTGGATGCACTTTGAGAAATTGGAGAAGGTTTGACTGCACTTTCTGCAGACGGCGTCGAACCATGTTTCTCTTTTCAATTTTTAATGTCTGGTGGCATGACAAAAATGGCATCGTCCATGCTTGTCTAATGTGGTCACAATGGCCATTCAATTCTGGTTAAAATCCTTTGCTGATCAATTCAGTTAAACTCAATTTCAGCTGGGAATCTGTTCTGAATCGTAACAAATCAGCCCTCCTGTCAAAATGTTAAATTACAGCAAGGTTTTCAAATTTAAAAAAATCTGCTGGCGAGTGGGAGTACTATCTGCTTGTACCTGGATGTCTTTTAGGGGATCAAACTCTTTCCCTTTTTACTTTTTTAGTAATCATTTTTCCCAAATGCGACCATGCGTGTCCATTTCTGCTGTATATTATCCGAAAGGTTTTTTCTGAAGGATCAGATATTTCCAGTGAACTGACACAATGAAATCTGTACAGCTAATGTCACAACAGTTAAAGCAGCATCAGAATACCTGTGAGACCCTCTACAGGATAAAGTAAAATAGATCTGCTTCTCAGTATTATGAGCTGACTACCTCCAGGTGTGTCAGCCACAAAATTGGACAGGGCCCAATGTGATGCAGATTTACTCCACACCCATTACTTCCAATGCTGCCAGCATGCACACTTCATGGTGTCTGCTAATTAAAATGGTTTGTTGTGTGCAACCAGCGCTAAACGCACTGTTGAATGGCTGCAGACCAGACCAGAGGGTGCAAATTCAGGAGAGGCTAGCAGGAGTTAAAGCCAGTTCCTTCCAGACTGCCTCCACCTCTTAAAGGAGAGATTCATTGTGAATCATAGAATTATAGAATTTACAGTGCAGAAGGAGGCCATTTGGCCCATCGAGTCTGCACCAGATCTTAGAAAGAGCACCCGATCCAAACCCACACCTCCACCCTATCCCTGTAACCCAGAAACCCCACCCAACACTCAGGACAATTTTGGACACTAAGGGCACTTTTAGCATGGCCAATGCACCTAACCTGCACATCTTTGGACTATGGGAGGAAACCGGAGCACCCGGAGAAAATCCACGCACACACGGGGAGAACGTGCAGACTCCGCACAGACAGTGACCCAAGCCGGGAATCGAACCTGGGACCCTGGCGCTGTGATGCAATGTGCTAACCACTATGCTACCGTGCTGCCCTGTGTCTTGGGGTAGCTGCTGCAAGTTATTTTCCAAACCGATTCTGACCCAGGAAAGACAGAGGAGTATTTCAACCTGTAGCCATCTGGGATGGCCATGTCCCGATTACCAAATGGACACTTGCAAAGAATGCAGGGAAAATTGGACAATGCTAAGAAACAAGCAGGTGCAAGCTCTGTCTGTTGATTAGAACCTTAAGCTCTCAGACAGGACAGAAACTACCAAACAATCTACATACTAATGAGCCATCTCCGGGGACAAAAGGGAAACATTTAGATACACAATGTTAAGGCAGACTCCCCGGCGCCAGAAGAAGCTAAGACAAAGCAGACTAACAGTCACCAGGACATGCCCAGCGATCAGGGACCCACCCCTCTATTGGAGGAAAATCGATACAGATGATTGGGAAAGACCCAATTAGTTGAGGCCAAGTTCAAGTCCCGCCCAAAAGCGCGCAAAGCCCTTTTCAGTATAAAAGGTATCCCCCATGGGAGAATCTTCCTCCTTTGGCTTTGGCTCTCACCGAAGAGAGAGACCTGCCTAGCAGCTGCATCCGACCAAGTAAGTCCCAAGTCAACGTACGCTACGAGATAGACGCTCCTAGTTGCTACCCTGTAAACAGCTCAACCCAGCAGCCTCAGAACCGAGCAACGGCCATTGTTCCTCTGACTGAGTGGGCACCCGAAGCTAAGTATAGGCTTTAGTAATAGTGGTAGTTTAGTTTGTAGAGTTTATGCATGAGTAGATTTGACTGTGTGTAAATAAATGAGCATTGCTTTTGAACTTACTAACTGGTGTATCGAGTCATTTATCAGTATTCGGTTCTGAATCTTGTGGCAGTGTCGAAGGATACCTGGCGACTCTTGAGCAAATGTGATTAAACAGAGCCAAATTAAGAGCCAACCAAAAGTTAGCAACAAACCTGGCAGGGATCAGGCTCCAAAATATTTGGATGCTGTGCTGGAAATCGTGGTATGGGAGATGGAGAGAGGAGAGATGTCAGTTATCCATGGGGGGGGGGGGGGGCGGGGTTCAGAAGGCCCTCCAGACAAACATTGCGAAGGCTGCAGATCCACATAGCCGTGCTGAATGTCTGGAGTCAGAAGTGATCACCATTACCACCAGATGTCACAAAGTGCCACACAGCCAAAGAAGTCCTTTTGCAGTGCTTTCACTGTTATAATATAGGAATCAGAGCAGCCAAATTGCAACAACTTCACATAAATAACAATTAGATAATCTATTTTTGTCATGTCAACTGAGGGATATATGTTGGACAGAACACCAGGGATAACTCCTGTGCTCTTCTGAACATATTCACGGGGTCTTTTACATCCACATGACAGGACAGATGTCCCTGGTTTTACATATCTTCTGAAACACAGCACTTGTGGCACTCCCTCAGTATCAGAATGAAGTGTCAGCCTTGATCTTTGTGCTCAAGACCTAGGACTTGAGCCCACAACCTTCTGGCCCAGTGCTGAGTGTGCTGTCAACTGAGCAATGGCTCCGAGGACCTAGATACATTGCCACAACATTTTCACTGACAAGTAGTCAAAGCCAGTGAATGCATTTTCAGATGCTTTAGCCCACAAAACTGCAACACGAGGCCTCGCACACATCCCCACCATTCACCTACCAACAATCTCGATCAATCCCAGCTCATTCCTAACATTTATAGCTTCACCTGATCCTCATATACAGCACTGCTACAGGCCTCACATTTCACAGCTATCACACACTGTCAGCTATTCAACTGTGACAGTCACATCATTCAAACTCATGGGGCACGATTTTCTGGCCACGCTGCGGCGAAAAGCATCTCGCGCGGCGCAGCATGGCTGGTGAAAGCCAGGAAACCAAGTCCCGAGATCTACCCGACACGCAACGCCTCGCGAGGTTCAACGCAATTTCTCGAGTCATTGCAATGGGGGGGATCACCTTTTGGCCACTCTGCATATTAGAGAGAGGCAGTAAGCCTTACTCTAATGTGCAGATTCTCAAGGTACCTGAAGCTTTGGGATTCAATCCCTTCGCCTCAGGGACCTCAGACGAGCACCATTTGGTACTGGTTTGTTCCCACAGAGACCAGATGGAACTGCACTCTTGGAGGTCTCCATGGGGATCAGAGGCCCCCAGTTGCTTGCCCTTTGAGGATGTTGGTGCCACCTGGGTACCCTGGCAAGGGTAAGCTTCCAAGCTGACATTTTTTCCACATGTGCGATCGGGCCCGGATGTTGAGGGTGCGGGAGGCGAGTGCCGGGGGACCCTTCCATGTTGTGTTCATGCTGGAGGGGGGGAGTCAGGGATTCTTTTGTGGGCCTTGGAGATCGGACGGCGTCCCAATCTCTCATTACAACGGGGAGTTCCAGCGAGTAGACCTTCCCATTGTAAAAAATGGGTCCATGTGTGGCCTCAGCCGTGCGTTCCCCATCCTCCTTTTCACATTCCACACTCTCTTCTGATTTACAAGCTGTGATTTACAAGCTTATTCAAGGCAAGTCGCATTGAATACTCATGTGTTTCACAGCACTGCGAATGCCGGGAAACACTTGGCTAAACACGGTCGCTCCGGGACTCAGTTCCCTTTTGGGAAGATCGGGCCCATTGCATCAAACTCACTGATACATCTCTCCCTCTGGCAAGATGAGGGAGCGCATTTCACCAATGGGGGACAGGCACAGCTGCAACATGCAATCACAGAACTGTTACAAGGCACAGAGAGGCTATTCGGCCCATCAGGCAGGATTCTTCTCCCCCTCGTTGCGTGCTCTGCAGCGGTGGAGGGTAGCTCTCCAATGGCCAGTCGCAGGATCGTCTGGTCCCACCACACACAGCTCGTCGCCTCGAAACCGCCAGCATGAACAGCCATAAAATCCCACCCAACGTATCCACACCAGCTCTCCGAATGAACAATTTACTGAGTGTCATTCCCTCACATTCTCCACCATAACCCTGTGTATAATAGTTTAATTCTGTTTTGAATGCTTCAGTTGAACCTGCCTCTACCACATTCCGACACATCATCCCAACCATCTGCTGTGTGAAAAAGATTTTTCTCATATCACTATTGCTTCTTTTACTAATTACTTTAATCTGTGCCCACTCCTTTCCGATCCTTCCGTGAGTGGAAGCAGTTTTTCCCGATCTACTCTGTCCAGGCCCTTCATGATTTTGAACACCTCTCTCAAATCTCTATGCATGCTCTTATCCTGATAAGATGATGGGA
Source organism: Scyliorhinus torazame (assembly GCF_047496885.1). Lineage (NCBI taxonomy): Eukaryota > Metazoa > Chordata > Chondrichthyes > Carcharhiniformes > Scyliorhinidae > Scyliorhinus > Scyliorhinus torazame. The sequence continues at coordinate 282,216,455 of NC_092710.1, read as the reverse complement.
TTGGCATCAATGTTCCTGCTAGGCTATGCAGGAGCACACTTCACAGCATTTGGGAATGTATCATACAGGAGGCAACAGGCCATGTATAAGCAATGGTCCCTTTAAGATGTGTGCATGCCCTCCACATGGCAATCTTAAAGAGACCACACAGTGCAAGAAATGAGCTGCGCACAGAGAAGGGCAATTAGAGGGATCATTGGTTATTAGCATCGCCATGACAGGGGACCGTGGCCAGAGACAGGCCTCAAACCGTTTAAGATGATGGCATTCTCGTACCACATCCTCCTTTTCACATTCCCCTCATCCCACACTCTCTTCTGATTTACAAGCTGTGATGGTGTAAACTTATGGACCTCACCAAAAGTCTATCCTTGTGCCTTTCACCTCCCAGATACCTAAGAACTGTCACCTGATCAGGCACTGATGGAATGTCACGAGGTGAAGAACAGAAAGACAGTGAAAAAGAAAAGAAAGATTTTAGTTCATATAGTGCCTTTCAAGATACCCAGATCCCTCAAAGTGCTTTACAGCCAATTAAGTAATTTTGATATGCGGTCACTGTAGAGAACACAGCAGCCAAATTGTGCAAAGCGAGCTTGCACAAACAGCAATGTGATAATTACCAGAGAATCTGTTTTTGTGATGTCGACCGAGGGATAATTATTGGCCCAGGCACCAGATATAACACCCTGTTCTTCTTTGAAATAGTGCCATGGGACCTTACACCTGACAGGGAAAGGAGAGGGCTCTCAATTTTCTTAACATTAAATCCACAAGATAGCGCTTCTGACACTGCGACATTTCTTCAGTTCTGCACTAGACTAGAGTTTTGTACTCAAGTGTTGGAGTGAGACATGGGCCGGGATTCTCCGAGAATGGGGTGTCGGACATGCGATGCCTTCGCGCGATTCTCCGGCAACTAAGAATCGCCGCCAGACCCGCGCGCACGCAGTCGACGCAGCACCGGTTGGGGGCCGTTGAAAGAGACACCTGCGGTGATTCTCCGCAGTCGACCAGCCGAGTTCCCGCCGGCATGGTTCCACCCGGCGGGAGCTCGGCATTGCTGCTGCGGTGGCTGTCCTGGTGGGGGACGGGGGCGATCAGTCTCCGGGGGGGGGGGGACTTCACAATGGCCAGGTCCGCGATCAGGGGACACCAATCGGCGGGCGCGCACGATCTGGGTGGGGGGCCTACCTTCTTCTGTGTCGGCCCCCGTGTGGCTCCACCATGTTCCGCGGGGCCGGCCCTGCAGACAGCTGAAACTAGACAGCTAGTTTCCAGCATGCGTGAACCCGCGGCTGGAATTGCAGGAGCTGCGCGGTGCATGTCGGGGCCCTGCAAGCCCCCTTAAAGTTGGAGAATCACTCCAGACTTTTTAGAAAAAAGTCCAGAGTGATTCACACCCGTTTTCTGGCGGGCGTGGGGACATAGCCCCATTATTGGAGAATCCCAGCCATGAACTCAGAATTTTTTGATTCGGGTGCTCCCAATTGAAACACTCCCCCGCAGAGTGAGAAAGTCCCCATCAACTGCCGTTGGCGGAGGCCTTCTGCGCCACTTAGCCCAGGGTTGTGCATCCACTTCCGGTGGTTCTGGGTCGCGTCTGGGCTGGGTCGGGTCGGTTCGGGTGGTTCTGGGTCGGTCGCCAACGCCAGATCCCTCTGTGTCCATGCACACACTTGAACAGCTGTTACCGGTAAGGTGTCCATAAAATTCAATGTCGCAATGGCTGAGGGCATCCAGATGGGCAATACTGGTACCTGAACAGTATTGAAACGTGTACTCATAAGCGGCAAGCAGGAGTGCCCACTGCTGGGTCCTGGCCGATGCAATAGACAGGATGCTCCTATCATCCCAGAATAGGCCAAGCAACGACTTGTGGTCTGTTATGAAATGAAATGGCATTCATATACATATTGATGGAATTTCTTAATAAAATGCCAGAACGTCCTTCTCAACTTGTGCATACCGGCGCTCGGCGTTCACCAAGGTCCTCGAGACAAATGAATGGGGTGTTGCGTGTCATCATCCCACTCATGGGCCAGCTCCACCCCGATGCCATCACATGTTAAATTCAGGGACCTAGTTGGGTCATAGTGTGTCAGCAGTTGTTTGGAAGATAGGCATCTCTTCATGGCTGCGAATGCCTCATCCTGAGATGCGCCCCAACACCATTTTTGGTCTTTCCGCAACAGCACATGCAATAGGACCAGGTTTGCAATAAATTTGCCATAATAATTAATGAGGCCCAAAAAGGACTTGAGCTCACTGTTGTTCCACGGGGTGGAGGCCCCTCAATTGACCGGACTTTATCCTCGACAGGGTATAGCCCATCATTACCCACGAGGTATCCGAGGTGGTCACTGCCTTGCATGGAAAACACATTTACTTTGTTTCAGTTGGGCACCCACATGGGCAAAACAACGGACTACTTCCCGGAGATACGCCATTTGCTCTTGCTCCATGGAACCGGTGTTAAGAAAGTCATCTAAGTAGACGTCCACTTTTGGCAAGGTCTGTAAGATGTTTTCCATCACTCTCTGAAATATCTGGGGATGACGAAGTATATTCGAACAATCCCCAAGGTCTATTTATCGTGGCAAATCTTCTAGACTTCCAGGTTGGGCCCCACCTGTTGATATGCATGGCTCATGTGCAGCTCTGTAAATGTACTAACCGAGCATATATATCCTCGACCCAGGGCATCGGGTAGCAGTCCAATCATGAAGTCGGTTCACGGTAAGCTTGAAGTCCCCACACAGCAAGATGGTTTTATCAGGTTTCATCACTGGCACCATGGGTGCAGCCCATTCCGTAAATTATACAAGTTGAATGACCCCCAGATCTTGTAAACATTGCAGTTCTGCTTCCACCATAGGTAGTATCCCATTCAGAACCGGCCTCGCCCAGAAGTACCGGGTCAGAGCAGTAGGATTGACATAGATATGGGCTCTGGCACCCTTAATCCTGCCCAGACCTTCCTGGAAAACCTCTGGATATTTATTCAACACATTGTAAAGACTGCCAGAGCCCATTTGGAAGGTTTGTTGTCAAACGAATGGAAGGACTTTCAACCAGTGTCTTCCTAGTGAATTCGGAGCTGGATCATGTGCAACCATCAGGAGCGGCTGACTGCCTGTTGCCCATACATCCATACATCACAGTGGTCCCCACAATTTTCAACGGTTTCCCCGTATAGGTTGCCAATTGAGCCTTGGTATCCCGCAAGACCAGTGGCATCATTGCTGTACGCAGCCACAGAAACATCCAGAGGTCTCAATGGAGATAGCAGTCCCCGTGTCCATCTCCATTGGTACTGCGTGTCCATTAATCTGCAAAGTAATCTGAACCGCCGCAACTCGTGGAGTCGAAACACAGTTTAACTGCAACAAGCGTTGTCCTCCTGAGTGTCCATGTGCGAAGCCCTTATCCGGGGCACCTCGACTGCTGTCACAGGTGGCATGCCCTGTGTCACACCGGGTGCTGCTGGCCCTCATGAGGCATGACAGCACAGTGGCCTGCTCTCACCATCATCCTCGGGAGAAATACCCCCTGTGCCGCGGCAGCATCCGAAAACCGAACTCTGCCACAAACCGGCCTCGTTGGTTGCTCTGTCAGCAGAATTCAGGGCAGTCCCGTACCGTCCCATGACTGATATGGCGTCCAAATGGAAGAATGGCCCAAGTTATGCACACCATAACCCATGGACCCTTGCAGTTTCTGTACACCCTTTCCCACGTGTTGGCGAGAAGGGAAAAGTTCAATGGCTCACTTTAAATCCAGCGTAGTTTCCACTAATCACTCCCATTGAGTGGCCGAATTATTGATACCACACACAAGCCGGTCCCGTAACATTTCGGAGAGGGATGGTCTGAACTCACAGTGCACAGCTAAGTGCTATAAATTAATTAAAAAGTCCCCAACTGACTCCCAGGTGGTCGTATCACTGTGTTAAATTTTGCATAATCACAGGCGGCTTGGGGTCGTAGTGGTCCAAACCCATTGCCACGAGTTCACCGAACAACTTGGAATCTGGTGCAGACGGGTAGGTCAAACCTTTGATGATCCCAAATATCTGAGCCCTGCGTGGTCAGAATGAGAACTTTTTGTCGGTCTTCCCCCAATATGTCATTTGCATGGAAGAAGTATCGCATGCGCTCTGCATTCTGATTCCAATCCTCCAACCCCGCATCGATGGCATCCAATTTACCAAACCAACATTTTAAACGATACAATGTACCATACTCAATATGAACTTCCGACAGTTAGGCAAATCGAGGAGCGAGTCTGGAGTTACAGTAAATCCTCGTCACCAGTAAAATACCTCACAAGGAAGCTTTTGTCGTTAACCAAAATTAATTTATTTACATATTTACAATAGGCTGCATAATGCAGCATCTCACTCCCAGTGCAATCCTAGCTGGGAGGATGTGTTACACCAGCCCCTGAGTTGGGCCAGCTTTTATACCTTGTTCATTACGAGCCCCAGGTGGTTGACTTCTGCCCCCTACTTAGGGAGCTCGTATTCCACAAATCCCACAGGGAGTTCAATAATTGTTTCCCCATGGTCCTCGTGGGGGTTCTCAGAACTGTCTTTTGAAGAAGAGAGTTCCAAAGGCATCAACCTTCTGAGAGAAAGAAATCCCCTCATCTTTGTCTTAAATGAGAACTTTTTTTTAAACAGTGACCTCCTAGTTCTAGATTTTCCCACAAGAGGAAACATCCTCTCCACATCCACCTGTTAAGTCCCCTCAGAGTCTTAAAGGTTTGAATCAAGTCACCTCTTACTCTTCTAAACTCCAGTGGATAAAAGCCTAGCCTGTCCAACCTTTCCTCATAAGAAAATCCAACCAATCCTGATATTTGTCCAATAAACCTCCTCTGAACTGCTTAAATAAGGAGACTAATACTGTACCCAGTACTCCAGATTTCATCTTACCAGTGTCCTGTACAACTTTTGCAATCAATTTCCCTCACAAGAAATTATAACATTCTATTAGCTTTCAAAATGGTGGCACAGTGGTTAGCACTACTGCTCTGTTTTCAAGATAAAGATAGATAGTTTTCTAAAGAATAAAAGAATAAAGGGTTTTGGTGTTCGGGCGGGAAAGTGGAGCTGTCCACAAAAGATCAGCCATGATCCCATTGAAGGGCGGAGCAGGCTCGAAGGACCAGATGGCCTACTCTTCTCTTAGTTCTTATGTCATGCACCTAATCTGCACATCTTTTCAACTGTGGGAGAAAACCACGCAGACACAGGGAGAACATTCAAACTCCACACAGATTGAACCCGGATCCCTGGCACTGTGAGGCAGCAGTACTAACTATTGTACCGCTGTGGCGGTATTATGTTCTGATGTTCTTATGCCAGAGATCTGGGTTCAATTCCCACCTTGTGTCACTGGCTGTGTGGAGTTTGTACGTTCTCCCCATGTCTACGTGAGCTTCCTCCGGGTGCTCCAGTTTCCTCCCATAGTCCAAAGGTGTATACGTTAGGTGCATTGGCCATGATAAATTACCCCTTAGTGTTCAAAAGGTTAGGTGCGGTTATTGGTTTACAGGGATAAGGTGGGTTGTGGACCTAGGGAGGGCATTCTTTGAGGGGGTCGGTGCAGACTTGATGGATTGAATGGCCTCCTTCTGCACTGTAGTGATTCTGTGAACTACTTACTGCATCTGCATATTAGGCTTTTGTGATTCATACACCAGGACACCCAATTCAGAGCTCTTACCATTTAGATAATAAGCTTCTTTGTATTCCTCCAGTTAAAATTAACAATTTCACATTTGCCACATTATACTCCATTTATTAGATCTTTGCCCACTCACTTAGTCTTTTTGTAGTCTCCTTATATCCTCTTTACAACTTACTTTCTTACCTATCTTTGTGTCAACAGCAAATTTCACAAAATACATTTGGTCCTGTCATTATCATTTATATAAACTGTAAAATGTTGAGGCCCCAGCACTGATCCCTGTGGCACATCACTCATTACATCCTGCCAACCAGAAAAAGACCCATTTATGCCAACTCACTGTTTCCTGTCAGATAGCTAAGCTTTTATCCATGCCAATCTGTTACATCCTATACCTTACCAAATGCCTACTGGACACCCAGGGCACGATCCAAATTGCCATGCTGGGCCTGAAAGTCAGCTCGCCGCAGTGCCAATAAAAATCAGGAGACCCTGCTCCTGGGATCTACCCGACTCGTAATGCCTCGCAAGATCGCCTTAAACGTTGCAATGTAAATCCCGCCCATTGTGGACAGGATCACTTTTTGGCAAATCTGCATATTAAACTGAGACAGTCAGTCTAACTTTAGTGTGCAGATTCCCGATATACCTGAGGCTTTGGGATCTATCCTCTTCACCTCAGACCTCAGGTGAATGCCATTTGGTATTGGGCTCCACAAATAAGGACCAGAGGGAACGGCACTCGTGGGGGTCGCTCAGGGGATCAGAGTACCTCAGCTGCATGCCCTTTGGGTAGGGTGGTGCCCTTGCACTGCTGGTGCCACCTGGGCCCATTGGCAGTGCCACCTGAGTGCCAGCCTAGCACTGCCAAGGTGCCCATGTGGCACTGCCAGCTGGCATGGCAGGGTGGCATTGCCAAGCTGGCATTTTTTGCACGCACGCTATCAGGCTGGGGTGCCTTGCATGAGTGATGGGGCCCCCCCAACGTGGGGGGGTGCCATAGACCCTCCAATAGTGCGTTTGGGATGGGGTGTCCGGTGTTGCTTCGGGGGCCTTGGAGATCAGGATGTCATTTAAAAATGACCTCCCGATCTCTCGCTATACTGGGGAGTTCGAGCGAGTAGAGCTCTTCAGTGTACAAAACGGTGCTATGTGCAGCCTTAGCCGTATGTTCCCTGCTGAGACCCCTTATATAACTCGAGTCGTGTTGTACAGCTACATGTTTCTAAACGCTCACGCTTTGGCTCTTTGTTGCTAACTAGTTGAATCGCATCCCTAAATACATGAAGTCACAAGACGAAGGAGCAGAAGAAGGCCATTTGATCCACCAAGTCTGTTCCACCATTCAATAAGATCATGATTGATCTAATATTTTAATCCTCAACTCCACTTTCCCGACTTATCCCCATTACCCTGGATTCCCTTACTGATTAAAGATCTGATTATCTCAGCCTTGAACACATTTAACGACCCTCTGTGGTAAATACTTTCTGTCGAGAGAAATGAATATCTGTGGATATATAACTGGCAGAAAATGAAACAGATCCTGGAATTTAACAATCCAACAGAATAATCCGATACTCCGTGGGGGATGTTCCTCCCCCACCACGGCGTATTCTGCAGTGGCAGAGGACAGCGCGCCAAGTCACGCCGCTGTCAACAGGGCTTCCCGTTGAATGAACCCCTCGCTGCCGCGAAACCCGTGGTCAGCGGCGCAAAGATTCCGCCAGCGTGAACGGGCAGAAAATCCTGCCGCCTGAGTTACCATGACAAACATCAAAGGAAACACTTCAGCAGTTAATGTGAATGACCTTTTACATCTTTAATCATCCGTCACTTTCACTACACCTCAAACTTTAACATTGTAATCATTTTTAAAAATGGATGGTTATATGTTAGCTTAAATCAGGCTGAAAGATACCATCATAAATCAATATGGAAAATCTTCGTCCTGAGAAAGGTTATTTTTAAATAGCCCTATTTCTCAGGATAAAGCCCTTATGAAATTGGATTTGCTCCGTTGGTCATTTCATAAGGAGTCTAAAATGTAATTCCACTTCTGTCGTCAACCAAAATATTAATTTTTCTGCCCGAAAGAGGATTAAACCAAGCTTTGACCTCCGAATTGCATTTGGGGAAAAGGTAAGCACAGATCTGGTGCTTGTAAATGATCAATCAGTTTGGAGCTGCCACGTTGATCAGAACAAAAGGTTACAATAAATAGGATACAGACATAGGGTACAGAATAAGAAAATATTCTTCAGTACATTTCTGCATTCAAACAGCCGATGGATCTATTTACTTAGATTCAATTGACAGAATATATTATGAAAGAAATCATACTGTGCATGATTCCCTTGATAATAGAGGAATCATACAAAGAATACTGAGCTATGTTTCCACTGAACTCTTCAAACACAAATGCAATAGAAATCTTTTTCGAAGGACTAAAATTAATATTTTACCTTGCCTTAGAAAAGTCCATATTTAATTAATTTTTGGATCAGCGAAAACCAAGCCACAGCTTTTTCATTGGGTTGGTGTCTGTTAGCGTGTGAAATGCTGCAAAGTAGGGCTAACATTTCAAAAAAAGGACTTTTTTTTTACACCTGAGACAGAAGGAAAATGTTCATTTAATTTTGAAAGCCAATAATTATTAGCACATTTTTTTAAAAAAGGAAAATGTACAATACAAAAGGAGACCATTCAGGCCAACGGTCTCGATACTTCGTTTGGGAGCTGAATTGCACCAATTTTACGATCCACTTGCGGAATACGAGGGCTTCCCAAGAAATCCCACTATCGGGACTCCATCTTGAGAGGGCAACTCTCCTGGCAACGCAAATTGGCCCTGACCACCCCTCTCCGCATTGCAAATCAGCTCCGAACCCCCAGCCCCCCCCACCGTAAATCGGCCCAGACCCGCACACCACATGGGACCCCTGTAATAGCGGGACCTCCCACAGGGGCCCCTGCCTAAAGGAACCCCCTCCATAGACCCCCACACACACAGACCCCCCCCCACACACACACACAAACCCCTACCCACCACTGACCGCCCCCCCCAGAAAAGGGAGCTCTGTCTGGAAACTAAAGAGCAGTCCAGGCAGGGGCAGTGGGAAGGATTATGTCTTGCAGCTCCACATGTTCATTTCTTGAAGAGGAGCATCTGTGCCTGAGTCTGGTTCCCCCTTTTCTGGGGGGAGGAGGGCAGGGAGAATCTGTATGTGATGAGGGGATCTATGAGTGGGAGTTCCTTTGGGCAGAGGGTCACAGTTGGGGTTCCACATTACAGCGGTGCCTGTGGGGGAGTCTCCCTTTCACAGGGGTCCATATGGAGGCTCTCCCTATTACATCAGTCCCTGTGGGGGCTCTCTCGATCACAGGGTTCTCTGGGGGCGTCTCCCTATTACAGGGGTTCCGAGGGGAGTGGGGCGGGTCACCGTGTACACCCAGGCAATCTGTGCTTCTGTGCGGTGCGGGAGGGGGGTGGGGGGGGGGGGTGCAGGAGAGGGGGCGGGAGTTTGGCCTCAGATGGGCTCGGATTGACTCTAACATCATGGCCCTGACATAGTGGAGGCCCATTGCGAGGTCCACTATGGCACAGCCATGATGGAAGAGACCGCAATGAAACCGTGCCCATGTTATTCCTGGCCGCGCGGGGACCAGAGAATCCCGGGAGGGCAGAGCATCGGGTGTCATAAAGACCCATTTGCATTTATTTACATGCTCCCACGTGGAACCTGTTCATGCTCCCAGCAGAGGGTTAGAGCATGGCGTTCGGGTTGGGCCCCGACGCCAATCCTAATTTTGCCCCGACGCCTGATTCACCGTCACATTGGGGAATGCATTCCGCTTGTCCACGGGACGGTGAATCCAGCCAATCGCATGTGAAAAGAGTTATCCCGCCTAATCCAGATTTGGAACTCTTGACCCCAGCGCTGTAACACTCCAGGTGCAAAGATAAGCGTTTTATAAATCAGGTGAGGAATTCTGCCTCTACTACCCTTTCAGGCAGTGAGCTCCAGACCCCCACTACCCCTGGGTAAAAATGTTCTGTTCGGCTTCACTTGAATCCTTCTGAGAATTAATTTAAAATTAGGCCTCCTGATTGCTGACTTAAGGGAAATAGGATCTTCCCATTCCCTCTATCATGGCCTCTCAAAATTTCATACAAATCAATTGAATCTAGCCTCAACCTCTTCTGTTCCAAGCAAGAGCCGGAGCTCAGGACCGTTAACAAGAGGTAGGAAGAAAGGCGAGTGAGTGGGAGCTGGACATGGAGATCTGGGCAGATATACACACCTGACATTGATGGTCACAAGGGGCAGAACTGTTTCTTTTGAGAGTGATACTAAAGGTAAAGTGTGCCAGGAAGTGGTGCAACCAAGATCCATTCATGCTTTGAGCTAAATAGCAGATATTAATACCTGCAAACAACTTTTTGGCCCCTTCATGCAAGACATTGTTCATATTCTGATGCATTAAAACTATTGCACCAGGCTGTGTAACAAACAAGCCATTGTCTCCAGAGCTGCTATCAGGTTGCTGGGATTGGTAAACTGCTTAATGTCCTAACCATAGCGATTGTAAACTATCCAAAAGCCTGTCTGACATTTTCTCATAACTGAAAATCTCCACATCAACATTTGAAATTCCAAAAAGCACTGACAACAGAAAGGGATGTGCAGATAAGACAAAGTTTAATAGATGCTTATTTTCCCGAAAGAAGTACAGAAGGCTTCCTCTTCCCACCATCGTCATCCATTCATGTATATCAGAACTGTGGCTACCTGTCACTATTGTCACTGAGAATGCTGAAAGTACCAGGAGCAGAATAGCTGAAACATCTGTTTGAGTCCCAGTTTCAGGCCTGAAAACATCTCTAGTGGTTATACAGGCTAACAAATTGCCTGGAAATAACCAAACAAAGGGGCAAACTTTCACATTTTATTTTATTTTTCATTTTAAAGATCATTCCTGACCATTTTTATTTTACAAATCTGGCTGACGCTGAGATAAAGAGACAGTTTTATCACAGCCATCATCACTACCACAGGAAGGTTTTAACAACAGGTTTTAACAACAGGTTATTCTGAAGTTAAGTAATAAGCCAAGATTGTTGCAGTGTCGTGCAGACTCCACGGTACATCCAAAATGGTTCTGGCAACCTGGATCTTCGTTTCTGATAAATCCTATTTTCTACCGGTAGGTGTACAGAGGTGGGACGTGTTTCAAAAATTGGGAAATCCAAACTAAGGAAGGCCATTTGAACTCAGTGCTGTGTTTAGACAGACATGGTATAAAAGCTCTGTGGAACTGTCAGGCTGTCAAGTTATTTAAATGGGTAGACCTCGACAGCACGGTGGCGCAGTTGTTAGCACTGGGAATGTGGCGCTGAGGACCCGGGTTCGAATCCCGGCCCTGGGTCACTGTCCGTATGGAGTTTGCACATTCTCTCCGTGTCTGAGTGAGTTTCACCCCCACAACCCAACGATGTGCAGGTTAGGTGGATTGGCCACGCTAAATGGCCCCTCAATTGGAAAAAAAAATAACTGTGTACTTTAAAAAATTAGAAATTAACCGTCAGTCTGTGACTGCAAGTTAAAAAAAACTGTGCTTGCAGTATTTGTTGACACAACTGTAAGTGTTATCATGCTCACTGTTGTGGGATTAAATTCACAGTTTAATTCATAGCATCAATCGGATATTAAAGGAATAATGTGGGTTTATGAAGACAAAGTCCCTCCACTTGGGGTAATTTTTACAGAGGTGGGCGCAGTAAGGGGGTGTTGAGAGTAGGGGAGGGGAATGTTTCAGAGATCTACAAGGAACTGATGGAGTGGGGGTAGCCCCGATGGGGGAGGTGAAGTGAAAATGGGAAGAAATGCTAGGTGGGGAGTTGGAGGCTGGATTAGGGGAGGAGGCCCTGAGGCGAGTCAATGCATCCTTGTCATGTGCCAGGCTCAGTCTAATACAATTCAAGGTGGTCCACAAGGTGTACAAGGTGGTGGCCCGGCTAAGTAGGTTCTTTAAGGGGTGGAGGATAGGTGTGGGCACTGTGCGGGGGGACCTGCGAACAATGTCCATATGTTCTGGGCATGTCTGAGGCTGAGAGGTTTCTGACAGGGGTTTGCTAATATCATGCCAGAAGCATTAAAGGTGAGGGAGGTACTGAGTTCAGAGGTGGCGATCTTTGATGTGTCGGAAGGTCCGGGAGCCGAGGAGGTAAGGGAGATAGATGTTCTGGCCTTTGCCTCCCCGATGGCCCTGAAACAGATCGTACTAGGATGGAGGGCCTCGGAGCCCCCGAAGTCGAGGGTGTGGGCTAACGACATGGCGGGGTCTCTCAGACTCATGAAAATCAAGTTTGCCTTGAGAGGATTGCTAGAGGGGTTTGTCCGGAGGGGGCAGCCGTTCATTGACTTCTTCAAGAAAAATTAAGCTGTCAGCAGGGGAAGGGGGGGGGAGAAAGGGAGGCCCGTAAGTTTAGGAAGACCAGTGGAAGGAGGTCCTATTTGCGTAAGCCATGTTGGCTGGAGTCTATTACTGAGTGGGTGTGTTGTTTATCTTGTTTGTTCCTTTTGATACCTGATGGTTAAAATTGTTAAAATTAGAAATGCCTTAATAAAGTATTTTCTACGAAAAAAGTCAGCCAGTGTTAAAATCAGTGTCATGGATTTCTTGGCAAATATTTTTCCTACTTTAGATGGATGCCAGATAGAATAACACCAGTTGAAAGGATTCTATTTTCCCCAGGCAGATATAAACATGGAGCTGTTAAAGGGGTAACATAGGTTTCAAGGAAAGTTCAAACACCAAAAGCAAAATCATTGGTGCACAACATATACATTCTGATTAACTGTGGCACTGCTATTCATAGCAGCACCATTATGTAGGAAATAATTCTGGCCAAATAAGTATTATTAAATGGATGTATGGTGCTAAGGTCTTCCGCTGTTTGAGCACTACAAGGAGTGTCGCTTAAAGGTCATAGTGGTGCAAGATCACAGGAAAGTCGTATAATGCAGTTGAGAATATACTCACAAGAAGCAGAAAGTTCAATAAATAATTCAAATTGTTTTATGAGTTGCCTTGTTTATAAGAAACAGTTCCTAGTTAATTAAATTATTTTAAAAATTAATTCGTTCCACTGTTGACAGATTAAATTAAAATAAAAACCTGTGGGCCTATTATATAAAATACTGCTTGTTCCCCCGCATATTGTTCATGGAAATGTCTTTAAAATGAGTCTCTCTCCCAGTAATTGTTCCTCTTGTTCACAGAATTGCAGAATTGTTACGGCGCAGAAGAGGCCAACTGTTCCATCGTGACTGCACCAGCTCTCCAAACGAAAATGTTTGTCCTCATATCCCTTCCAAATCTCCTGCCCATTACCTTACAGCTATGTCCCCTGGTTATTGACCCCTCAACTAAGGGAAAAGGTTTCCTCCTATCTACCCTATCTATATATCTATATCCTTCATAATTTTGTACGCCTTAATCAGGTCCCCTCCGCCCCCCCCCCCCCCCCCCGACCGCCCCCCCCCCCCCCCCCCCCCCCCCCACCCGCCTCAGCCATCTTTACTCTAAGGAGAACAACCCAAGCCTAACCAACCTCTCTTCATAGCTGATGTGCTCCAACTCAGGCAACATCCTGGTGAATTTCCTCTGCATCCTTTCTAGTGCATTACATCCTTCAGAACTGCAACCAGAACTGCACACAGTTCTCTAGCTGTGGCCTATCAAGCATTTTATATAGCTCCATCATAACCTCCCTGCTCTTAAATTCTATGCCTCAGCTAATAAAGGCAAGTATCCCATATGCCTTCTTATCTAGCCACCTTATCTAACTGTCCTAAGGCCTTCAGGGCCTACTGACATACACCCAACGTTCCCTCTGGTCCTCTGTACTTCCTAGCGTCCTGCCGTTCATTGTGTGTTCCCTTTTTAGCCCTCCCAAAATGCATTACATCACACTTCTCAGGGTGAAATTCCATTTGTCACTGTTCTGCCCATCTGACTAGCCTGTCCATATCGTCCTGCAATCTAAGGCTTTCCTCCTCGCCATTTACTACACCAGCAAGTTTTGTGTCATCTGCGAACTTACTGATCGTATCATTCCACATTCCCATTAATGTGCACATCAAACAGCAAGGGCCCCAGCACCGGTATCCCCGCAGTACACCTCAGGACACAGGCTTGCAGTCCCAAAACAACCTTCGACAGGCACCCTCTGCCTCCTCACACTAAGCCAATTTTGGACTCATTTTGCCAAATTGTCCTGGATCCCATGGGCTCTTACCTTTTTGTTCAATCTCCCATGTGGGAGTGCCAGGGTGAAGTCCAACTTTGAACGCATAATACAGACTGACTGTCAGTGCAGTACTGAGGGTGAAAAATGTATGAAGTCTCAAACAGCAGTAGTGTCCCTGACCAACATTTATCCATCAAGGAACTGTGAACAGATTGCCTGGTCATTTATATTCCTGCTTTTTGAAAACACTGGCTATGCTCAAATTGCCAACCACGTTTCGTACATTGCAGCAGGAAATACACTTCAAAAGAACGTACTTGGCCTGAAGCACTTTGGATGTATATGGGAGATGCTACATAAATTCAGCACCTTATCTGTTTTTGTTTAGGTACAAACCCTTTCTTTGATCTTATTTTACTCCATTTGTCTCAGAAACCTTGCTTTCCTCTGAAACAACCAAGGCAAGTGTTTCTTACCAACTTTCGTTCCTTTTCTAACCTATGGGAAATCATAAGGCAGCTTTTTAAAAATATATATTTTTATTCAATTTTAGCAAGTTTTCAACAAATTGTCCCATCGTGACTGCACGGCTTACAGAACTCCCTCTTACAGAAAAAAGAAAAGCATAAAACACACAGATCAACATCGTACACTTATATCGCGAATTCCCCCAATGTACAAACCCCCCCATGAAACAAAAATAAACACCTACCCGAAACCTCCCCCCCGCCTCTCCCCCACCTCCTCCCCCCCTGGGCTGCTGCTGACCACCTCCTAACGTTCCGCTAGAAAGTCTAGGAACCGTTGCCACCGCCTGAAGAACCCTTGCACAGACCCTCGCAAGGCAATCTTTACCCTCTCCAATTTAATGAACCCTGCCATGTCGCTGATCCAGGATTCTACGCTTGGGGGCTTCGCATCCTTCCACTGGAGCAGAATCCTCCGCCGGGCTACCCGGGACGCAAAGGCCAGAATACTGGCCTCTTTCGCCTCCTGCACTCCCGGCTCGTCCGATACCCCAAATAATGCTAACCCCAGCTCGGCTTGACCCGGGTGTTCACCACCTTAGACACAGTCCTCGCAAAGCCCCTCCAAAACCCATCCAGCGCCGGACACGCCCAGAACATATGGGCGTGGTTTGCTGGGCTCCCCGAGCACCTCACACACCTGTCCTCTACCCCAAAACCCTACTCAACCTCGCCCCTATCATATGCGCTCTGTGAAGAACCTTAAATTGTATCAGGCTAAGCCTGGCGCAAGAGAAGGAAGAATTAACCCTACCCAGGGCATCAGCCGACAGACCCCCATCTATCTCCTCCCCAAGCTCCTCCTCCCATTTACCCTTTAGATCCTCAACCGAGGTCTCCTCCTCTTCCTACATCTCCTGATAGACCACCGAGACCTTGCCTTCTCCAACCCACACCCCCGAGAGCACCCTATCTTGAATCTTACGTGCTGTGCTGGAAGCAATGGAAATTCCCTCACCTACCGTCTCACGAACGCCCTCACCTGCATGTACCTGAAGCCGTTTCTGGGTGGCAGCCCAAATTTCTCCTCCAGCGCCCCAAGTCTCGCAAACGTCCCATCTATAAACAGGTCCCCATTCTTTTAATTCCTGCCCGATGCCAGCTCAGAAACCCCCCATCCATTCTCCCCAGGACGAACCGATGGTTCTCTCGGATCGGGGACCAAACCGAGGCCTCTTTCTCACCCCTGTGGCACCTCCACTGCCCCCAAATTTTATAAGGCAGCTTTTTAAAAGGAAGAGGGGCGATCATTGGAAAGGTAATCCAATATCCTCTGGAATCAGCTGCTTTTTACTTGTGAAGTCCTGGAGGTTTACTGATTGGAGCTCATGCCACCGCTCACCTTGGGAAACTTGAGCCATTATAATGAACCAGATGTTAGTCTTGATCTCACAGGAGTAGCAATTGCTGGTCACTCAGTGGCACACTCCCCCTCCCGTCACCCCACTCACACTCAACTTACCTTTTTCTTTCTCCTGAGTTTTTTCTGGCTCAGCACCACTACGGATTGTCCAATCCTTTCCAATCCCCTCAGAGATATCCAGACTTGGGCAGACATGTGGCAAGTAACATTTACACCACACAAGTGCTAGATAATGATTACCTCTGACAAGAGAGAATCTAACCATCGCCCATTAATATTAAATGGTATTACCATCACTAACTGCCCAACTATCAACATCCTGGGGATCTCCCATGACCAGAAATTGAACTGGGCTATAAAATACTGTGGCTGCAAGAGCAGGTCAGAGGCTAGGAATCCTGTGGCATGGAATTCACCTTCTGATTCCCATAGTCTGTTCACAATCTAAAAAGCCACAAGTTAGGAATGTAATAGAATGCTTTCCTGAACGACTGCAGCTTCAACAACACGGAAGGCATTTGACAACATCCAGGACAAAGCAACCCGCTTGATTGGCGTTCCTTCCACACACATTCCACTCTCTCCACCACCAATGCACAGTAGCAGCAGTGTGTATCATCGACAAGATGCACTGCAGGAACTCAACAAGGCTCCTCCACCAGCACCTTCCAACCTCATGACCACCACCATCTAGAAGGGCAAGGGCAGCAGACACATGGGAACATATATTGCGGTGCCTTCACTGTCGCTGGGTCAAAATCCTAGAACTTCCTCCTTCACAGCACTATGTGTGTACATGCACCACATGCCATGTATATGTGTGTGTATGATCTGCTGCAGGAAGGCCCGCCACAGGAGAGTTGGATAGAGGGCCTTTGATTCGTGGGGGCTGGAGAGAGATTGTCATGAACAAAAATAATGTAAATGTTAGTGATCAGACCCTGCCTCCTCCCACCCCATAACAGTATAAATCTGACCCTATATCCAGTTCTCTCTACCTCTGACGAAGAGCCATCCAGACTCGAAATGTTAGCTCTATTCTCTCTCCACATATGCTGTCAGACCAGCTGAGATTTTCCAGCATTTTATGTTTTTCTTCAGATTCCAATATCCCCAATAATTTGCTTTTATCTGAGACTTGTGGGTAGTTCAACAGGATCTTCTGATTGTCTGGTGTGAAGTTTCTGAACTTTCCTTCAGTGCAGCAACAACCAGGTTTCCAAGACACATGCAAATTGGCGCAAGAGGACACAGATCAGATGAGTTAACACATGGGCCAGGATTCTCCCCTACCCGGCGGGGCGGGGGGTCCTGGCGGGATGGAGTGGCGAGAACCACTCGGGCGTCGGGCCGCCCCAAAGGTGCGGATTTCTCCGCACCATTAGGGGCCAAGCCCTCACCTTGTGGGGCTAGGTCCGCGCCAGAGTGGTTGGCGCGCCACCGGCCAGCGGGAAAGGCCTTTGGCGCCATTGCCAGCCGGGGCCGAAAGGACTTCGCCGGCCGGCGGAAGTCCGCGCATGTGCGGGAGCGTCAGTGGCTGCTGACGTCATCCCCGCGCATGCGCAGGGTGGGGTGTCTCTTACGCATCGGCCATGGTGAAGGCTGTGGCCGAGGTGGCGGGAAACGAGTGCCCCAATGGCACAGGCCCGCCCGCGGATCGGTGGGCCCCGATCGCGGGCCAGGCCACTGTGGGGGCACCCCCCCGGGCCAGATCGGCCCGCGCCCCCCCCCCCCCCCCCCCGCCCCCCCCCCAGGACCCCGGAGCCCGCCCGCGCTTCCTAGTCCTGCCAGTAAGAGAGGTGGTTTGATTCTCGCGGGCGGGACAGGCATTCCAGCAGCAGGACTTCAGTCCATCGCAGGCCGGAGAATCGCTGGGGGGGTCCGCCGACCAGCATAGCGCGATTCCCACCCCCGCCGAATATCCGGTGCCGGGGAATTTGGCGATTCTCCGACCCGGCGGGGGGGGTCGGAGAATCCTGCCCATGGTGTGGGAAAGAGGGGTTCCTTTTCATGAGATGCTGGCACCAGTACTGAGACAGGCAGGATCTGTACTGTTAGCACAAGCTGCACCTGACCCAGGATAAGATCAATGTCCTAGAGGAAAAGGAACATAAGGAATAGGAGCAGGAAAGCGTGATTTGAGGCAAAAGATTTAAACTAAACAGGGAGAGTGCAGAGGGTGGGGGCGGGGGGGGGGGGGGGGTGGTTGGGGGGGGAATGTGTTATACAAGAAACATAAACAGGCAGAATGTAAACAGAACAGGGCAGAAAGGCAGAAGGGAGGACATTGATGGCAGGGGAATAAGTTCAGTTATAAAAAGATGATGAAACAAAGCGAGGGGGAATCCAACTAAAAATTAACTAAAATGTCTGTACAGCAATGCACATAATGAGCGGAATCTTGTGCCCTCCCTGGTGTTGAGTTTGGTGGTGGAGGGGCCCTTTGATTAGGCGGGAGGATGACAATATAGACTCCGAAACCCTCCAGTCTCCACCCCAATTAAGATTGTGGTGGGAAGACACACAGAAAGCCTACCAGCCTTGGCAACCCACCATGAATTGAGGTCCTAAAGGACAGAATGGTAGGGTGACATGATGGTGCAGTGGTTAGCACTGCTGCCTCACGGCGCCGAGGTCCCAGGTTCGATCCCGACCCCGGGTCACTCTGTGTGAAATTTGCACACTCTCCCCATGCCTGCGTGAGTCTCACCCCCACAACCCAAAGATGTGCATGGTAGGTGGATTGGCCACGCTATATTGTCCCTTAATTAGAAAACATTTTTTACAGAAGGAGAGAATAGAAGAACATCTGGAAAAGAGAAATATATATAGTGAATTATCAGCATGGGTTTCCAATTGCTATTGAAGTTTTTGAGGAGGAACAGGGAGAGTCAACAATGTTAATGCAGTAGATGTAATTCTTCTGGAATTTCAAAAGGCCTTCGATAAAGTGCCCCATAATAGACCATAGACTAGGTCAGAGAATCTGCAGTCAGGAGAAAAGTGGCAAAGTGGATTGCTAGCTGCATTCAGCACAGAAAGCAAGGAGTGAGAATATGCATTCAGAATGGAGAAGGTGGGGAGTGGCGTTCCACCAGAATCAGTGCTGGGGCCATTGTTATTCGCAATTTGCATTCACGATTCAAACTCTGGAAACAGTTTGCCATGGCACCATATTGGCTCACAGTCACAATTGATCAGGATTACAACATGTTACAGGCGGACATGAATAAACTTGCAGAATTGGTAAAAAAAAACAGGGTGTGAAGTTCAACACAGATAAATGTGAGGGTCGGTGCAGACCTGATGGGCTGAATGGCCTGCTTCTGAACTGTAGGGATTCTATGGTCCCAGGTTCTGATACATTTTGGTGGGAGGCTTAAGGGGGTCACATGTTACTTGGAAGATGCAGGTCTAGGTGGAGTGCAGGAAGAAAGGGATCTCGGAACACAAATACATTAATGGCTAAAGTTTGCCCCACAGGTTAACAAGGCCATAAAAAAGCAAACCAAGCACTAGGTTTTATTTCTGGTGAAATAGAATTGAAAAGTAGGGAAGTTATGGGAAATTTGGAACAAACTTTCATTGGAACACAATACAGGTACATGCAGGATAGGTTGCCATATTATAAAAAAGATATAGAAGCACTTGAGAGATTGCAGTGAATGTTTATAAATCCAGAAATATATGTGCAGACATATCAAGAAAGAATTGACAGAAAGCATCTCTTTGCTCTCAAACAAAGATGTCTTAGGGTTGACCTAACAGAGGCTCTTAACATTATGAAGGATCGAGTGGATGCAGAGAGAATGTTTCCTCTCATGTGGAAAAACATATTTAGAAGAAACCTTTTCACCGAAAGAGTGATGATCATGTGGAACTCACCACCACAGGGAATGGTTGAAGTGAATAGCATATATGTCCTTAAAGAGAAGCTAGACAAGCATATGAGGGAGAGGGAATAGTTGGTTCTGATGATAGGTATGGATTAGAAAAAATGGAAGGAGGCTTGAGTAGAGCATAAGCTGAATGGGCTGAATGGCCTGCTTATTTGCCATATATGGGCAACACAGTGGCACAGTGGTTAACACTACAGCCTCACAGCACCAGGGACCCAAGTTCGATCTGGCCTTGGGTGACTGCGTGTGTAGAGTTTGCACTTTCTTCCCGTGTCTGCGTGGGTTTCCTCTGTGTGCCCCGTTTTCCTCCCACAGTCCAAAGATGTGCAGGTTAGGTGGATTAGATCTGATCAATACGATGATAGGGCAGGGGAGTGGGTCTAGATAGAGTGCTCTTTCGGAGAGCTGCTGCAGACTGGCTGGGCCAAGCGGCCTCCTTCTGCATTGTAGGGATTCTATGCATATTCTTTGTACTCAAATGGAATTCTCTGCTGAGAAGGATGAAAGAAAACAGGTTAAGTACCCAATCATCGCATAACTGTTTTGGGGATCTTACCACATACAATCTGGCAGCCATCTGACAACAATCACTGTCATTTAATTATTGTGAAGAACATTGATTGTTGTTATGTGATGGCCATTTTGCATTTAATGAGATCTCAGAATATATACATTTGAGTCTTGCATAGTTCATTCCCTTCTCTGATTTGCAATGGGGTATCAATATGATTATACAAGTAGATCATATGAACAAAAAGTATTGTAAATCATAGAATTCACAGTGCAGAAGGATACCATTCGGCCCATCGAGTCTGCACCTTACAAAGAGCACCCGACTCAAGCCCATGTCTCTACGCTATCCCTGTAACCCCCACTTTTTGGACACTAAGGGCAATTTAGCAGGCCAATCCACCTAACCTGCACATCTTTGGACTGTGGGAGGAAACCGGAGCACACAAAGGAAACCCAGGCAGACATGGGGAGAACGTGCAGACTCCGCACAGTCAGTGACCCAAGCCAGAAATCGAACCTGGGACCCTGGAGCTGTGAAGCAACTGTACTAACCACTATGCTACCGTGCTGCCCACTAGAATGAAAGAATTTGTGTTCATATAGCCTCTCTGGAGCTGTTTAGCACAGGGCTAAATCGCTGGCTTTGAAAACAGACCAAGGCAGGCCAGCAGCACGGTTCGATTCCCATAACAGCCTCCCCGAACAGGCGCCGGAATGTGGCGACTAGGGGCTTTTCAAAGTAACTTCATTTGAAGCCTATTTGTGACAATAAGCGATTTTCATTTCATTCATTTTTTCATTTCTCTCACTATCACTCCAAAGCACTTTACAGCCAATGACGTATCTTTGAGGTGCCTGCAGTGTTGCAAGGTGGGAAATGCAACAGTCAATTTGCAGACAGCAAGCATCAACAAACACAATTGTGATAATCAGATCATCAGATTCTGATGAACGGTCATCAACCTGAAATAATGGGGGCGATTCTACTGCCCCCCCCCCCCCCCCCCCCGAGCAGGTGCAAATCGCAGAGACTCTCGCGAGAGGGCCATAACATGATTTGTGCTGGCGAAAACTCATCTTCAGGTTCTACCTCCCAGCCCCTGGCCGGCTAGGTAATCTGATTCATACTCTCACTGGGCGTAAACCAGATTAACATATTTAAATTTAAATTAAATATCTGAAGACCCGCACATCCAGACATAGGAACAGTTTCTTCCCCACCGTTACTAGACTCCTCAACGACTCTCCCTTGGACTAATCTGTTCCCTGTAAGAACACTATTTACGATGCCCTATGCTGCTCTTGTTTGTCCTTGTTCCACATTGTAACCAATCACTATTTGTTGATGTGCCATTGTCAATTTACTCTGTTGATTATTCTTTGTGTCTACTATATACGTACTGTGTACGTTCCTTTGACGCAGAAAACTACTTTTCACTGTACATGTGACAATAAATATCAATCAATCAATCAAATATGTAGAATTGGCTTTAAGCCAAATTCACTTGGCTCCTTAATTCTCCCACCCATCGGCAAGAATCACTACTGGTCTCCAAATGCAGAGACCCAACGTGATGACCAGGCCAGGGTGCTCAAAGGCCATTGAAGCCCGTGGGTAGTCAGGGACATGGTTGTAAAGTGCCTGGGACAATCCCCTGTCAGTGTCAAGTTGGCACTGCAAAGGGGCAGGCCTGAAAGGGGAGGGGGGGGGTGGTTCTGAGGATCGGAGGCTTGAAGGGGTGGCTGAAGGGGAGGCCCTCAAAGAGGGGCCTTTGTTGACCCCATAGCAGTGTGTCCTGCACTGAGGGGTGGGGGAGGAGATGCTGATGACTGAAATTGGAAGGTGGCCTGTAGAGTTGTCTAAAGATCGGGGTGCCCTTCCGATCTCAGGGGAGCCGGACCTGCCAGCACCTTTAGGTCCCTCACACCTCTTCACAGCGCAAAACAGCCCACCTCTGAAAATATTTTTAAGTGTGGGTGGATTGCAATCTGGATGGTGCCGACCCACCCAACGGGAATCGCACCATCTTTCACCCCAGAGACCACGCTTTGACACTCTGGGGGAGAATTCCGCCCTCTCCTGGCCTGCTGATTATTTCCAGCATTTTCTGTCTGTACATCAGGTGGGACTGGATTCCTCAGTCCCCCAGCTGCGTGTTTCTGGGCGGCGTGCCGTTCCCTGGCAGCGGGATTCTCTACTCCCACCACTTGTCAATGGAATTTCCCATTGAACCCACCCCATGCCGCCAGGAGTGGGAGTAAGCTGCTGGCGGGAAAAGACAATTCAATGGCCTGGGGAATTCTGGCCTAGATTTCCAGTACCGGGAGTAATTTGCTTTGAAATCTGCTTTGTGTGATGGTTGGGGGATAAATATTGGCCAGGACACCAGGGATAACTCCTCTGGTCTTCTTTAAAATAGCCTCATGGGATCTTCTCCATACACCAGGAGGTGCCTCGGATTAAGTGTCTCATCTGGAAGACAGGACGTCCAACATGCCCTCATTACAATAAACTTATTGCTTGTTTCCTTTTCTCAAATCCTGAAGTAGAATGTGAACCTACGACCTTAAGACTCAGAGGCAAGAGTGCTACTAACGAAGACTAGACTGATATCCTTTATCCTGAGCATAAATAACCCTTTATGTAATAGAACCTTGCACTAGCTGCCATAAAATTGCTATTAATATTTTTGCTTTCACATGTTATTCAACTGATGAGGCCCTGGGTTGAGTTTCCAATTGCCTGTCTGTTGAACTCATGACAACATTATTGGAATGCAGCAGAAAATCTATTATATTTCCAGGAGTCTTGCATCAAGCGGGCATTCATCATACTTCAGACATCACCCTTCACAAAGTTCAGCGCTTTCTTAAGATAAATAACAAAATGTCCACCTACATATGTACAATCATGAAAATGGCGCATCACTCACAATTGCTGTGTCCCACTTCAGCCCTGAGTCAAGGAACATCACCTCAGGTGATTTATCTGAAGAGATTTCTCCAAAAAGGGAAGAATTCAGTATATAAGGGATGCAAAAATCAAAAACAAGATAGAAAGATATTGGAGAGACGGTGGTGTAGTAGTAGTGTCACTGGACACGTAATCCAGAGGCCCAGGTTAATGCTCTAGGGACAGGGGCCCAAACCCCAACACGGTAGCTGGTGGATTTTAAATTCAGTTGATAAAATCTGGAATTGACAGCTAGTCTCAGTTAATAGTGACCATTGCAGCCATCTGGGATGGCCACTTCCCGATTACAAAATGGACACATTGCAAAGATCGCAGGGAAAATGGACAATACTAAGAAAGCAAGCAGGTGCAAGGTTTGTCTGTTGATTGGAGCCATAGCTCCCAGACAAGACGATACTGCAAACCATTTCCATACAATGAGCCATCCCCGGGAACAAAAAGGTAATATTTAAGTAAACAATACCAAGACAGACACCCCGGCGCCAGACCAGAACAAAGCAGGCCACCTAGGACACGCCCAGCCATCAGGGCACCCACCCCTCTATTGGAGAAAATCGATAGGAACGATTGGGAAATGGCCCAATTATTTGGGGCCAAGTTCAAGGCCCGCCCAAAAGCACACAAAGCCCCTTTTGGGTATAAGAAGAATCTCCCAAGAGAGAATCGCTCTCTTGCGGCCCTGGCTCTCACCAAGGAGAGACCTGCCCAACAGCAACATCAGAACAAGTAAGTCCAAGGTCAACGCACGCTACGAGACAGACGCTCTAAGCTGTTATTCTGTACCAACTCGGCCCAGCAGCCTCAGAACCGAACAACGGCCATTGTTCCTCTGACTGAGTGGGCACCCGAAGCTAAGTATATGCTTTAGCAGTAGTGATAGTTTAGTCTGTAGAGTTTTATGCATGAGTATATTTGACTGTGTGTAAATAAATGAGCATTGAGTTTGAACATACTAACTGGTGTATCAAGTCTTTGATCAGTATTCGGTTTTGAACTTTGTGGCGGTATCGAAAGATACCTGGCGACTCTAGAGCGAACGTAATTAGAATTAAGCAAGGCGACCATATTGGCGCCATCTTCAGAGCCAAATTAAGAGAAACACAATTAGCAACATTTACTGGCAACTCTGGTGGGACTCGACCTAGAAGTGGCCGAACCATTCAGAGAGAACCCAAAATTTGAATTGGAATCCAACTAGAAACAGAAAAACCACAGGTGTAAGAACAATACTGATCAAACCTCCGAGTTTCGGAAGTGTGTTAATGCATGCGTACTAACAGGGATATAAGGAAACCTGAGAGATTTTGTCACGTAAAACTGTCGGGAAATTTGTAGGTCGGAAATTAGTGTAAGCCGTACCCGTGTTTACATCACCACTTTATCACCCCCTGTTCCAAATTGAGTAGAGAACCCAGATAGAGGAAATGGCAATGAAGGCAATGGAACGCCTTATGAACCCCCAGGAATTCAAGGTCGCAGCGACCAGTAGAGTAGGACAGTGTCCCGTATGGGAAGAGGAAATCAGAAAGTACCTCAAAGGGAAAGGATGGCCCCTTTGGAGCGAATTCTGCGTGAATGATGAAACAGGTCCCGGGAGTATAGGACATACTTGGTGGGAGAACCTGTCAGAGATCCCCAAGAAGAGCTTAGGGAAAGCTCGCAAGCCGATGGCAATCATGTCCTGCATGACACAATTGATGGCACAAAGGAGGTAGTTAGGACGCTCCGTAGAGAGAGAGAGAGACAGAATTAGTGAGGGAGATGTGAGTGAGCTTGAGAAAGAGAATAAAGATTTGAGAGAACAGTTAGCAGCGAGGGACAGCCAGGTGGATGATGCCAAGAGGGCACACCAGTCTTGTCTCGCCCATTTGAGTAATTTTCAGACCCAATATGATAAGGCCTATCAGGACACGCAATGTGGGTTCTCGGTAAGACAAGAAACTGAACAACAGGTAGAGAAATTGCAGAAACAGTGCAATGATTTGAAAGCAGCCCTACGAGCGCTCCACACTTCCACGACGGACAAAGGCAGAGCTCAGTAGATCACGCAAAGTGCCGGAAGCAAATGACAGAATTGCAATCTCGAGGACTTCCGGTGACGGCGGGCGAGAGGCGGCCGCACAATGGAGGGCTCCCGTTCGGGAACGGCATTTTCGGGACTTTAAGCCCGGTCCCAGGGTCCGCGGAGGCGGCAGAAGCAGGGAGAAGGCACGGAGGAGGCACAGTGAAGACACAGGAGGCAAAAAAGAACAAAGAAAAATGTCGAGGGTGAGCAAGAAAACGGCCGGAAAAAAAACAGCTGGAGTTCCGTCGGGGAGTGGAAAGGTCACCGCGGGGTCACCAGGAAAAATGGAGGCTGGAGCACCAGGGAGGGCCGCACTGCTTATGGCTGAAGAAATAACTAAGGTGATGGCTGCGGAATTTGAAAAGCAGTTGGCGCAGATTGGGAAATGCATGGAGACGGTGAGGAAGGAGATGAGGGAGGTTTTGAGTGTGCTGGTGGAGGAGGCGGGTTCCCCGGTGAGGACGGAGGTGGCGAGCGCAATGGCGGAGGTGCGAGCGCAAGAGGAGGTGCTGAAGGAAGTGAAGGAGACGTTATTGCAGCACGGTGATCAACTTGCCTCGATGGGGAAAGAGATGCGGAAAGTGATGGATACTAACAAAGATCTGCGAGGAAAAATGGAAGACCTGGAAAACAGATCCAGGCGACAGAATTTGAGGATTGTGGGGCTGCCCGAACGAGTTGAAGGACCGAAGCCGACTGAGTATTTTGCCGCAATGCTGGCAAAACTATTGGGGGAGAGGGAGGATCCCTCCCGATATGAACTGGATCGGGCTCATCGGTCGTGGTGGCCTGTACCAAAGGCGAGTGAGCCGCCAAGAGCAGTGACTCTGTGCTTCCGTAGGTACAGGGTGAAGGAGAAGGTCCTGAGCTGGGCCAAGCAGAAGCGGGTGGTGCAGTGGGCTGGAGCTGGTATACGTGTATACCAGGACTTTACGGTGGAGCTGGCAAGGAGGCGGGCTGCCTTCAACCGGGTGAAGAGGGCACTGTACATTAGCAAGGTGCGGTGCGGCTTTCCCCATCGAGGCAAGCTGAGGGTGACTTACAAGCTCAGGGACTTTTATTTTGGAAAGGCAGAAGCAGTGGAGGAGTTTGCGAAAGCAGAAGGACTGTGGCAGAACTGACAAATTGAGGAATGGCCATGTGCCGATGTAATCTCAGGACTCTATTTTCTTCTTTTTTGTATCACTGTGTGCGGGTGTAGAGATTAAAGGAGCCAAGGTGATATATATTTGGACAAGGGAAGGGACGGGACTTACACTCGAAATGAGAGTTCTTTGGGTGGATATGCGGGGTTTGTGTGCTAAAGTGGGATCATTGGGCTTTCCTAGGGCCGGGCAAGTGGGAAAGGGACCCGGGCGGGGGCCTCCACGCTGGCCGGTTTAAGCCGGCCAGTGAACGGGAATGAGGTGGGGGGAGGGGCTGCGGCCATCGGAGCCTGGCAGAACAAGGTCCGAGTGGTCTAGCCGGGGTGGAAAGTTGGGGGGAAGGAACCGAGGTTGGGAAGAGAAGTTTTACAAGAGGCAGTGGACGGGAGGAGCTGGAGACCTGGGGTGGGGGGGTTGGGGGGTGGGGGGGGGAGTGCTGTGTAAGATTAAGGGTGACTACGGGTAATCCCTGATTCCTTTTTGTCATTTGTTTATGTAGAGGTTTGGGGGTTGGTAGGTAAATTGGATCGTTGTTATTATGGGGACTGACATATCTTGCTGATTATTGTTTATTGTTGATGGATGTAAATGTGGGAGAAAATGTGAAAAAGGAGGAGAATAAAAAAAAATTTTTTTTTAAAAGAATTGCAATCTCTGCTTTCTGTCCAGAATGGGTTTCAAAATACGTTTGGACCCCAATTAGACCAGGAAAACAGCCCCGATTGGCAGGAGTTAAATGAGATTGCCCACAGGTATGTACATGACACATGTACGCAAGAAAAACCCCAAAAGAGGAAAGCACCCCAACTCCCGACCGAACAGACACCACCATGAACCCTGTAACCACACACCGCAGGGCCGCAGCAGAAGGAAACACAGATTTCCTGTATTCAACCCCGTTACATGTGACCCAATTACGGGACGCGTGTGGAAAGATTACACCGTTCCTTCCCACATCAGACCCCCTCCAGTTTTTCGCTAGTTAAATAGCAGGCTACCAGTATGGCCTGGACGAAAAGGAGCACGTGAAGCTCACAGGTTTAAGCCTCGACCCTTCAGTCGTGGCAGCCCTTCCCGACCCACAGAATGTAGGAGGAGGCACACTCCAAGAGATGCACACAGCGATCCTTGATGGGATCGGCTTTAACAGAGGAGACCCGGTAGAAGGCCTAAACAAGTGAAGGCAAAAGAAGACAGAGCACCCCACAGTGTTTGCTGGACGCTTGTGGATACACTTCACAGCAGTTTTCGGAGAATTAGCCCGCGCCCATTTGTCCCCAGATAACATGGCCAAATGGACTTGAATCCTAGTCTCTCACGCGACAGATGCGGGACACAGAGCTTGTGCAAATTACGATCCCTCAGACGAGGCCCACAACGGGAAATGGGTTTCGAAGAGATTGTCCCGCGCTTGGGAGCAATCAGTCCAAGGCAAAACCGCATTTGCGAAACCCGAGGAAGAGCAGGCAGATATGAATCCAGTTAAAGCGCACCAGAACCCCACATGGGCAAATGAGGGCAGGAACAACCCACCACAGCAAAAACCCAGGAATGTTACAATTGTGGACAGTTAGGACACTTTGCACGAGAGTGCAACGCGCCCCAAAAGCAGCAGAGAAACCAACGGACAGGCACCCTAAATAAGAATAGGGCAAAGCCAATCCGTAGCGTTCGTGCCCGTTCAGAGAACATAGACATGAACAGCACCGACTGACGGTGTTCGGGCTCCCCAACTTGGGTCTGCGACACCCTTTGGGACAGGTCCAGTATACCGACCCCTTCAAGATCACATACATCAAATCCCCTGACCCAGACCCACCGCCCGACGATTACGGATTACAACCTAGCAGCTCCAACCTCGACACACGATTCTGGCACCAAACAACATGAAACTATCATCCATTGTCATGATCACCCATCTGGTTCTAATGGCCATTTCTGAAGGGAATCTATATCCTTACCTGGTCTGGCAATGTGGTTGACACTTTGCTGCTGAGCAAGCAATTCGGTTCAAGTGCAATTTTGGATGAGCAATAAATACTGGCCTTTCCAACAACACCCACATCCCATGAGAGAAATACGGGGAAAGAAACCCATTACTAAATGCTTAAAGACTTTTATTTTACGGATTCATGGAACCTGTACAGTGCAGAAGGAGGCCATTTGGCCCATCTGCACCAACTCTCTGAAAAGTACCCTACCTAGGCCCACACCCCCACCCTACCCCTACAACCCCACCTAACCTCCACATCTTTGGACACTAAGGGGCAATTTAGCATGGCCAATCCACCTAACCTACACACCTTTGGACACTAAGTGCCAATTTAGCATGGCCAATCCACCTAACCCGCACTGTAGGAGGAAACTGGAGCACCCGGAGGAACCCCATGCAGACATGTGGATAACGTGCAAAGTCCACAGTCACCCAAGGCCGGAATCAAACCCGGGTACTTGGCGCTGTGAGGCAGCAGTGCTAACCACTGTGCCACCGTGTAGTTAATTATGAAAATAGCAAAATGCATGACACAGATTCCAGAGGAAAAAAGATGAACTATCGATAAAATACATTGTGAAATACATTTCTGCCACCATCTTGTTTATTGCATTAACATGAAGGCTTAATATTGGAAATCAGGAAGGCAGTCTTCACACGCAGCATTTATCAGACGGATGGGGCATGGGTTCCTAGCCATCCTAGTGAGAGTGGGGGGCACTCATCATTTCCATTGCTGGGCTTAATTTAAGTTGAATTGGGAAGACATAGTGCCAATTGTGCTCGTTATATGCAGGTCGCTGATTGGAAGGAGAGAAAGTCTTTAACTTAAAGGCAGCCTGCAGTCAAATCAACATTTGGTGTGAATTTCCTATTTTGAAACTAAGTGCTTCCGTCAGAGGGAATACCGGAAAGGTTACCGCTGGCGCGAGGAATGTCACAGAGGTGGGATTCCTTCACCTTCAGTATGCTAAAGGATTCATAGGGTAACACACCGGCCAGATTGCAGTTTGTGATTTTTGGGGTAGCGTTCGATCCCAGCGCCCAGGGCCAGTCTACCCTCCACCACCCCCCCCCCCCCCTGCCCGCCCCCCCCCCCCCGCCCCCACAATGGAAATGGTGACCCCCACTGAAAAGGGGAGCACCCCCAACCCTTCAGCAATGAGTGGTATTCTCCCCCCCACCCCCCAGCATGGAAATAACAGGTCACCCTCCTCACCCTTTACCACATCATGCACAGCTGAGGGTGTTCCAAATCAGCCCCCCCCCCCCCCCCCCCCCCCCCGCCAAGGACTCTATTCAGGCCCCACCCCTTGCCATTGCCAGTGATTAATTTCCCCTTGGCACCCTGGCAATGTGACCCTGACCTGGCACAATGGACCTCGGGGGGGGGGGGGGGGGGGGGGGACAAGGAGGTAAGTCCATAGCCCATGTGCCCCTCGACCCTGGACAATCTGAAGATGTGCTGTAAGGGAAAGTACTTGAGGCTTCCTGGCATGTATCTCAATGAACTGTTTAATCTGCTCATCAGCTGCCAGGCAGAGCAGCTCAGATTGAACAGGCCACTTCAAAGTTTTCACAGTACACAGACAAGGATGGTGATTTGAATCAGAGAGCTGCCTGGGTCATGTGAGAGTATCTTTAAGAAATGGGAGTTTAAGAAACGTACCTTTAAGAAATGGGTGTTTATCAGTGATGTCAGAGTGTGGGTGGAGCTGGGCTGTCTTGTCAGTTTTTTACTTTTGTGTTAGGCTGTTTGCTGCAGGGTGTGTTTTAGTTTTGTTTTCAGTGTTGGAGCTGAAGCCAGACAGAGCAGGTGTACTGTTGATCTCTCTGCCATGAAAAGACTATCTCTTGATCATTTGGTGAATTCAGAATTATAAATGTTCTCAGTAGTGAATGTAAACCTAATGTGCTTCTGTTAAAAGCTGTTTCTTCTGTCTTCTGGATGTTGTTTGGGAAGTTATTAAGGATTACTTAGTGTTGTATTCTTTGAGGGTTGTATTTGAATTGATGATTACTAAGATGTCCACTGTATGTTTTAAAAAGGTTAACTTGAGTTCATAGAATAAACATTATTTTGCTTTAAAAAATACTTTTCCATTTCTGCTGTACCACACCTGTAGAGTGTGCCGTGTGCTCCCCATACCACAATCTATTAAAAGTTGTGGGTCAGGTGAACTCCATGTTACACTTTGGGGGTCTCTAAACTCTGGCCCATAACACCCGAAACCACCATTCCAAGAGTGTTCTTCAGGTTGCCTATGGCTAGAAGGGGCAGTCCAGCCACCGGACCCCCAACCTGGTAGAGTCCTGGCGTCAACCCCTTAACTACATTGCAGTGTTAATGTAAAGCTACTTGCGACACTAATAAAGATTATTATTATTATTACCCCAGCTCGAGCCCACCCAATCCCCAGGACCAAAGGCAGACCCTCCCTCTGCAGCCTGGCAGTGACACAGAGGCACATGGGCTATGGACTTACCTGCTTGACCCTCCTCGGGGTCCAAAGTTGGGTAATGAACCAGGACAGGTGTTAGATTTGGAGGTAGGTGAGCACTTTGGTGATAGTGACCAAAATTCGATTACGTTTACTTTAGTGATGGAAAGGGATAGATATAAAGGGCAAGAGTTATATCTGGGGGAAAGGCAATTATGATGCGATAAGGCAAGACTTAGGATGCATCGGATGGAGAGGAAAACTGCAGGGGATGGGCAAAATGGAAATGTGGAGTTTGTTCAAGGAACAGCTACTGCGTGTCCTTGATAAGTATGTGCCTGTCAGGCAGGGTGGAAGTGGTCGGGCAAGGGAGCCGTGGTTTACGAAGGCAGTCGAAACACTTGTCAAGAGGAAGAAGGAGGCTTATGTAAAGATGAGACATGAAGGTTCAGTAAGTGCGCTCGAGAGTTACAAGTTAGCTAGGAAGGACCTAAAGAGAGAGCTAAGAAGAGCCAGGAGAGGACATGAGAAGTGTTTGGCAGGTAGGATCAAGGATAACCCTAAAGCTTTCTATAGATATGTCAGGAATAAAAGAATGACTAGGGTAAGAGTAGGGCCAGTCAAGGACAGTAGTGGGAAGTTGTGCTTGGAGTCCGAGGAGATAGGAGAGGTGCTAAATGAATATTTTTTGTCAGTATTCACACAGGAAAAAGACAATGTTGTCGAGGAGAATACTGAGATTCAGGCTACTAGACTAGAAGGGCTTGAGGTTCATAAGGAGGAGGTGTTAACAATTCTGGAAAGGGTGAAAATAGATAAGTCCCCTGGGCCGGATGGGATTTATCCTAGGATTCTTTGGGAAGCTAGGGAGAAGATTGCTGAGCCTTTGGCTTTGATCTTTAAGTCATCTTTATCAACAGGAATAGTGCCAGAACACTGGAGGATAGCAAATGTTGTCCCCTTGTTCAAGAAGGGGAGTAGAGACAACCCCGGTAACTATAGACCAGTGAGCCTTACTTCTGTTGTGGGCAAAATCTTGGAAAGGTTTATAAGAGATAGGGTGTATAATCGGGCGTCATTCTCCGACCCCCTGCCGGGTCGGAGAATGGCCGTTGGCCGCCGTGAATCTCACCTCCGCCCCCGCCGAAGTCTCCGGTACTGGAGATTGGGCGGGGGAGGGAATCGGGCCGCGCCGGTTGGCGGGACCCCCCGCTCAATTCTCCGGCCCGAATGGGCCGAAGTCCCGCCCAGAAATTGCCTGTCCCGCCGGCGTAAATTAAACCTGGTATTTACCGGCGGGACCAGGCGGCGTGGGCGGGCTCCGGGGTCCTGGGGGGGGGGGCGCGGGGTGATCTGACCCCGGGGGGTGCCCCCACGGTGGCCTGGCCCGCGATCGGGGCACTCCTTCCCTTCCACCTCCGCCACGGTCTCCACCATGGCGGAGGCGGAAGTGACTCTCCCCACTGCGCATGCGCGGGAAACTGTCAGCGGCCGCTGACGCTCCCGCGCATGCGCCGCATTTCCGCGCCAGCTGACGGGGCAACAAACGCCATTTCCGCCAGCTGGCGGGGCGGAAATCCCTCCGCCGTCGGCCTAGCCCCTCAATGTTGGGACTAGGCCGCCAAAGATGCAGAGCATTCCGCACCTTTGGGCCGGCGCGATGCCCGTCTGATTGGCGCCGTTTTTGGCGCCAGTCGGCGGACATCGCGCCGTTGGGGGAGAATTTCGCCCATCATCTGGAAAGGAATAATTTGATTAGACATAGTCAACACGGTTTCGTGAAGGGTGGGTCGTGCCTCACAAACCTTATTGAGTTCTTTGAGAAGGTGACCAAACAGGTGGATGAGGGTAAAGCAGTTGATGTGGTGTATATGGATTTCAGTAAAGCGTTTGATAAGGTTCCTCACGGTAGGCTACTGCAGAAAATATGGAAGCATGGGATTCAGGGAGATTTAACAGTTTGGATCAGAAATTGGCTAGCTGGAAGAAGACAAAGGGTGGTGGTTGATGGGAAATGTTCATACTGGAGTCCAGTTACTACTGGTGTACCACAAGGATCTGTTTTGGGGCCACTGCTGTTTGTCATTCTTATAAATGACCTGGAGGAGGGCGTACAAGGATGTGTGAGTAAATTTGCAGATGCCACTAAAGTCGGTGGAGTTGTGGACAGTGCGGAAGGATGTTACAAGTTACAGAGGGACATAGATAAGCTGCAGCGCTGGGCTGAGAGGTGGCAAATGGAGTTGAATGCAGAAAAGTGTGAGGTGATTCATTTTGGAAGGAATACCAGGAAGACAGAGTACTGGGCTAATGGTAAGATTCTTGGCAGTGTGGATGAGCAGAGAGATCTCGGTGTCCATGTACATAGATCCCTGAAAGTTACCACTCAGGTTGAGAGGGTTGTTAAGAAGGCGTACGGTGTGTTAGCTTTTATTGGTAGAGGGATTGAGTTTCGGAGCCATGAGGTCATGTTGCAGCTGTACAAAACTCTGGTGCGGCCGCATTTAGAGTATTGCGTGCAATTCTGGTCACCGCATTATAGGAAGGATGTGAACGCATTGGAAAGGGTGCAGAGGAGATTTACCAGAATGTTGCCTGGTATGGAGGGAAGATCTTATGAGGAAAGCCTGAGGGACTTGAGTCTGTTTTTGTTAGAGAGAAGAAGGTTAAGAGGTGACTTAATTGAGGCATACAAGATGATCAGAGGATTGGATAGGGTGGACAGTGAGAGCCTTTTTCCTCGGATGGTGATGTCTAGCACGAGGGGACATAGCTTTAAATTGAGGGGAGATAGATATAAGACAGACGTCAGAGGTAGGGTGGACAGTGAGAGCCTTTTTCCTCGGATGGTGATGTCTAGCACGAGGGGACATAGCTTTAAATTGAGGGGAGATAGATATAAGACAGACGTCAGAGGTAGGTTCTTTACTCAGAGAGTTGTAAGGGTGTGGAATGCCCTGCCTGCAACAGTAGTGGACTTGCCAACACTAAGGGTATTCAAATGGTCATTGGATAGACATATGGACGATAAGGGAATAGTGTAAATGGGCTTTAGAGTGGTTTCACATGTCGGCGCAACATCGAGGGCTGAAGGGCCTGTACTGCGCTGTAATGTTCTATGTTCTATCGTGCCAGGTCTGCGCTTGTCAAGACTTGCACCAAAGCTCATCCAATAGAGCTCCCGCTGGAGGTGGTGACGTATAGCGGGAGAGCGTAGCATCAGGGTTTCAAGCCCGCCAACGAAATGGGAATTAAGGGTTTTGCATAATTATAGGCTTCTCACCCACTCTGGTCGGGAAGCTACTTGGGCTGGCAGGATGGGACCTATAGAAGCTTTTACAGCCCGTTTCTAAGTTTCAAGCTCGTTTACTTTCATATTCTATTTTCTCTTTCCTTATCACTTTCTTGGTCCTTGTTTGCTGAAACCTAAAATTGGCCCAATCCTCAAGCTTACTGCATCTTCAGCAACTTTATTGGCCACTTTCGTCAATCTGACATAACACTTAACTTTTCTTGTTCTCTCTGGTTGGATCACATTTCCTGCTGGGCTTTTGTGCCTCAAAGGCATGTGTATTCGTTGTACACCATGCATTAATTTAAATGCTAGCCATTGCCTATCAACCATTATACTATTCAATGCAGTTTTCCAACCTACCGCAGCCAACTTGCCTCTCACACCTTTGTAATTACCTTAGTTTAGATTTAAGACTCTAGTTTTGGATTGTACGATATAATTTTCAAACTTAATGAAGGATTCTACTATATTATGGTCACTGTTCCCTGATGGCTCGTTTTCAACAGGATTATTAATTATTCCTTTCTTATTGCATAATAAAAGATCTAAAATGTCCATTTTTATGTTAGTTCCTCAACAGACTGTTCTGGAAAACCATCTCATACGCATTCCAGGAATTCATTCGCCACAGCATTAGTGCTAATTGCACTCACACCCTCAACATTTGCTGTTGTTCACACAAAATTCTTCTCTTGGCTGAAATGATACTGCCGCCCCCCCCCCCCCCCCCCCCCCACCTGGTTTAGGGTTAGATTACCTCCCAATCCCAGCTCGGCCTGCCAAAAAAAGTTGTGAAGAAATTTAGAACCTGTGTCGACACCTACGTTTTCTAATTTGAACTTTCTTCATTTTGGATTCTTTTGTTTATCCCAGGCTACAGACAACTTGCTCACAGGAAGTATTTCCTCAGGGAAACAGTGGCCTTAAAGGTTAGGGCTGGTTGAAGGGTGCCATCTTGGTAGCTAAGTATCATCAGCAGTGCTCATTATCAATCCCTTGGGAAATTGGCCAGTTTTGTATTCATAATACCACTTTCATCAGAATAATGCATTTTTTAATGCAGGGCTCTAACATCAGAACTTTTGAAGTTTATGATTTTTATTTATTTAAAATATTCAATGGGGTTGCACTGTAAAAAACTCAGAAAGATATTTAGTTCCAAATACAATGAAAAGAAAATCCCTATGAAAGCCACTTGTACAAGGTCCAGTTCGTAGCACTCTCACCTCTGAGAAGAGGTTCTAATCATAGATATCATAGAATTTACAGTGCAGAAGGAGGCCATTCAGCCCATCGAGTCTGCACCGGCTCTTGGAAAGAGCACCCTACCCAAGGTCAACACCTCCACCCTATCCCCATAACCCAGTAACCCCACCCAATACTAAGGGTAATTTTGGACACTAAGGGCAATTTATCATGGCCAATCCACCTAACCTGCACATCTTTGGACTGTGGGAGGAAACCGGAGCACCCGGAGGAAACCCACGCACACACGGGGAGGATGTGCAGACTCCGCACAGACAGTGACCCAAGCCGGAATCGAACCTGGCACCCTGGAGCTGTGAAGCAATTGTGCCAACCACTATGCTACCGTGCTGCCCCAAACTCCAAACTTTAAGCCCCACTCCAGTGACTTGAGCACACAATCTAGAATGACTCCACAGTATTAAATGTAAGCCTAACGTGCTCCTGTTTAAAGGTTTGTTCAGTCTTTTGGATGTTAAAAGGACAGCTCAAATGATTACTTAGTGTTGTATTCTTTGGGGGTTATCTTTGAATTAATGGTTGCTAAGATACTCACTGTTTGTTTTAAAAAGGTTAACTTGAGTTCATAGAATAAACATTGTTTTGTTTTAAAAACCACTGGTCCATGTCTGCTGTACCATACCTGCAGAATGAGCCGTGTGCTCCCCATACCACAATCTATCAAAAGTTGTGGGTCAGGTGAACTCCATGATACACTTTGGGGTTCTCTAAACCCTGGCCCATAACAATTGGGGGCTCGAGGGGGATAAAAGTCTATCTATTGGATTGGCTTAGTGAACTTAAAGACAGTGAGGGGTGAGCATATTGTGGTTGCTTTTCAGGTGTGGTATTTTAGTTTAAGTGGGGAGTATGTTGTGGACAATGGCTCTTTCAGAGACTCAGAAGTTTTTGGGGGTGGAGACGGTCACACGCAGTACCTTATGGACAGAGACTAAAAGCAGACTGTTAGATTTGGCAAAAACATTGCAGTCAACATTACCTGCCAAAAATCGAAAAGATAAGTTAATTATGGCGGTGGCTAAGCTTTTAAAGTTGCCTGTGATACAGTTTGACTCATTGGAAATGGAAAAAAAAGTTGCAAATTACACAAATGTAACATAAGAAAGAATTAAAGCAGCTTGAATACGAAAGAGAGAACGGAAAGAGAAAGAGAGAGCAGAAAGAGAGAGAGAGAGAGAGGAAAAAGAAAAGGAGAGAGAAGAAAAGAGTGCAGAAAAGATTTACTAGGATGTTACCGGGACTTGATGGTTCGAGTTATAAGGAGAGGCTGGATAGACTGGGACTTTTTTCCCTGGAGCGTAGGAGGCTTAGTGGTGATCTTATAGAGGTCTATAAAATAATGAGGGGCATAGATAAGGTAGATTGTCAACATCTTTTCCCAAAGGTAGGGGAGTCTAAAACTAGAGGGCATAGGTTTAAGGTGAGAGGGGAGAGATTCAGAAGGGCCCAGAGGGGCAATTTCTTCACTCAGAGAGTAGTGAGTGTCTGGAATGTGCTGCCAGAGGTAGTAGTAGAGGCGGGTACAATTGTGTCTTTTAAAAAGCATTTAGATAGTTACATGGGTAAGATGGGTATAGAGGGTTATGGGCCAAGTGCGGGCAACTGGGACTAGCTTAATGGTAAAAACTGGGCGGCATGGACTGGTTGGGCCGAAGGGCCTGTTTCCATGCTGTAAACTTCTATGATTCTATGATTCTATGATATTCTTCACTGTCGGAGTGCCATCTTTCAGAAGAGATGTTACACCAAGGCCCCATCCACCCTCCTGGGGGGGGGGGGGGGGCAGGAAACATTCCATGATATATTTATTTTGATGAAGAGAAGGGGTGTTCTCCGCATTGTCCTATTTCACTAAAAGCAATTGTTTGATTATTATCAGTTTGCTGTTTCTGGGAGGCCGCTGTGAGTAAATTGACTGTCATGTTTCCTACATTTCAGTCGTGACAACATTGTAAAAGATGACCTGATTTGTAAATTTTTCTTTCATTCATCCAGAACAATGGGCAGTAAAACTCCACCACTGACCTCAGCCCATTGCAATCTCTTTTACTCTCAGTTGGTGTACCCCCGTAAATGTACTTCACCACGTCTTCTTTGGCGGGCTTCCACTTCTTCATCTGTCTGGTGATGTTCATTCTGTTGCTACTCTTGCAGGAGATACATTTGTGTCCTTTCAACATCAGCTGTCTCTTTTTTTACAATATCTTGCAGGAAATGCTTACATAGGCACTGCTTGTAAAAGATATCCAACTTTGCTGTTCTTTTACATGTCTCTCTGGCATAGATTGCAGTTGGTCCTGCTGTTGACATGGTTCACAGATTCATGGTCATGTCAATGGGTGTTGGCTGCCCAGACTGTGTACGGCCACTAGAAGAGTAATGCTTCTTTGCTGATTCTTGAGTGGACATAAATCTGTACATCACTCTCCCTGGAGATGTTGCTTCCTCTGGCCAATGTCCTCAATGTTCTGTTGCCCGTCAATGGTGGAAGGACCTTGCTGCTGTTCAATCATCGTTGTGTTTGTTTCCTTGCAGCCAATTCGTAGACCAATCATGGAGCCACTGCTCTAAATATTATTGGTCATGCTGTGGGGTGCATTATTCTTCAACCAACAGGGAAATATCATCTGTGAAACTTTCAACCAGTGGTTATCAAAGTTTGCACCCACCATTGCCTTCCTCATAACAAAATCAATGGTGAAGAGGAGGAGAAAGATCATTTCTACCAGTACACACTGGACGAAGTACCCAGCTGTGATATCAAGCTATTGGTTGGTGACCTAACTGTTAAGTTTGATGGCAACTGGCCAGGACACAACAGTGTGATCGGACCCCATGAGTCAGCAAGTATGCTCAAGGGAAATAGCGAGAGTATAGTCACCTTCTGCAACAGCAAAGGGCTTCACATTGGGAATTCCTCATCAAACACATGGACATCCAGAAAAGACATGGAGGTCACAAGATAACCGAGATTGACTATATATGCATCAGCAACAGTTGGAGGACAACCGTGCAAGATAGCTGGACTTGTCAAGGTGCTGATGTAGGACTAGACTCCTTGTTATGTTGGCAAGATCCACCTGAAGAGGGCAATATCCATGAAGTCACAACAGCCATTTGCAACAGAGAAACTGAAGGACACATCAGCCAATTTCCAGCTGGCCCTCTCCAAATGATTCAAAATACTTCTGAGGTTGAGCAACATGAAGGAACTGTGGAAAATCTTCAAAAGAGGGGTAAGGAGAATGCAGAAGTCACCATCTGGCAGAGGAGAGGAACCAATAAGAAATGGTGGATCACTGAAACAACATGGGGTTTTAGTGATGAAAGAAATCTGGTGAAGAGAAAGAGGTATCAGGAATTAAAATCATTGCGCACAAGATGAGAAGATGATGAGGAGAATAGAAGACTGGTTAAGCCATGTAGAAGAGCTACAGTGGAGACAAACGAGGATGGATAGGGTTTAAAGGCAGGGAGGCACAAGAAGCTGAATCTCAGAATGTCATCAAAACTATGCAAGATTGCAGGAGCTGACTGATGCAAGATGTAAGAACAACCAAGGGCAAGGATGCCAGGATGCTGTTGATGGATGAGGAGCAAGAGGCAAAGTGGATGGAACACTTTTGAGAGGTCAGCTAACAGCCCATCCCCAGTTACACGTTTGAGTTTGATGACAGCGCAGCATCTCAGCTGAAACATCTGAACCTCGACCTGGGAGAAATTGTCAGATCAAAGGTCCAAAGAGCTATCAAGAGCCTGAAGAACAACATGCATCTGGTACTGGTCAGATACCAGCAGAGCTGTTGAAACAAAAAGCACCATCACAACCGAGCACATGGACCTGATCAACAGGATCTGGACTGTGCAGGACGTCCCGGATTACTGGAGGCGAGGAGTAATCATCACAGTGCCAAAGAAGGCAGAACCCCAGCAAGTGCATGACACTGCTGTCAGCCCCTGGCAAGGTCTTCAGCATGGTCCTCCTCAACAGATTGATAGCAGAATTAGACAGTGTCCCCTGTGACGACTAGGCAGGTTTTCAGGGTAGCACATATGCTGCGAGCAGGTCTTTACACTCAGGGACATTCGCGAGCAGGGTCGGGAATATCAGAAGCCACTTGTTTTCAACTTCATTGATTTCAAGAAGGCTTTTGGCAGCACCCATCACCAGTCACTTTGGTGACATCGCAAGACAACAATACAGCATCCCAGAGTGATATATTAACATCTTCAAAACCTTTCTACCGTGACTCTCGCTACAGCAGAAGACCAGCACGGGTGCCATGGACTCCTTCAACAGCATCACAGGGGTACTGCAAGGCTGTCTACTCACCCTATTGCTCTAAGTACTAGGTATGCTGAAATATATGCAAAACATGCTGTAACTCAGACATCAATGTCCCTCAAGAATGCCGTCAACGCTGAACCTTTTATTACACCCCAGGGTGACTAGGGAATTTGAGTGGATTGAAGTGCCATGTACCATTATAGCTGTGCCACAATGTTTACTTACTGAGGAGAAATAAAATTAAAAATTTAAAGCAAAGCCAGTTCATATTTACTTATTTAGCATTTTAGCAGTGCCCTTTTTTTAACAAAGTCCTCAGGCAAGTATTTTGAACCATCGTACAGCTCGAAAGCTGGAAATGTTTCCTTTCTCGTTCACTTAGTGGAAGCGATTCATTTGCCTTCATGTAATGACTTCCAGAAAGGTTTTCAGCAATGTGGTCGAATTAGTTTTACAGTAGTTGTATAAATCAGTGCAACTAAACTCTTCTTGATTACAAGATCGCGCCATTGTTAAACTTGGGACTCTCAGCAGGTCTATTGTGAATGCTCTTTCAGAATTCAAGCATGCACTGCACATGATTTCATGATCATTGATTTTAAATGATTTGAGAATTACATGCAGCACATGACCAATGGCGGGATTCTCCAGCCGCGCCCGCCCGGCGACTGAAAATTTCCACCCGAGGTCAATGGACCCTTACATGGTCCACGTCCCGCCCGTGGCAATCTTGCAGTGGGTGGGGCGGAAGAATCCAGCCCCAAATATCCAATACTCATTAAGATACAAGCAAATTACTCAGGATACTGGAATCTGTGGTATTCTTTGTGATTCTGTTATCAAGATAGATGGCGCAGTGTTCACAAAGACCACATCACCAAAGTTCATTAATAAAGCTACCTTTTATTTACACTACTTATTAAAGCTCAACCACTTACTCCTGCAGTGAACAATAATCTAGTAATCTACAATCTACACTCTACTAACACTTGTCTCGACACTATCTATAACTGTACCCTACACTCTCTCACTGCTCCTCTCCAGCCTTCTCCCAGAAGCCTGTATGTCAGTGCTTTATATAGTTCTGCATCCAGCTCCATCTAGTGGTTAATTATGATATGAAATTAACCCTTTGTATTCTGAACATTTCACACAATGTCACAAAATCTGAAACAAAGACAGAAAATGCTGGACAATCTCAGAAGGTTTGACAGCATCTATGAAGAGAGTAGGGAGCTAACGTTTCGAGTCTGGATGATTCAACTTTGACAAAGAGTCATCCAGACTCGGAACGTTATCTCCCTTCTCTCTCCACAGATGCTGTCAGACCTGCTGAGCTGGCCCAATATGCATTTGTGTATTGGATATCATTTCTTTATGTATGAGGCTTGAGTTATAAGAGGTCAGCTCACTGGCTTTATCACACATTTCTTGCCTCCAGCTCCAAAAGAACACGTATCACTGGTGTACACCAGAACATGCATCAGGTGATTGACATTTTTAATAAGACTCCGCTAAGATCAGGACTTCTAACAAACTCTACTTGCCTAATCGCAAGCCAAAAGCTAACTGTATTTCTACAGCTCCGTGCTATCCACTCTGCTGTGATACTATTCCAACATGGTCCAACGGTTCTCTTGCAACCCCAGCTGCTTCAGGCCTACTGCTCTTCTTAATGTTCCTTTGGCTTGTTTGTGCACAATGATACCAGCTGCCTCTACTTGTTGTTCCTCTGATTTTACCTGACCTACATTACAGGAGCTTTAAATGTTTGGAACATTTCTGCACTGCTATTGGCAGATCCACTATGGCTACACAGAGAGCAGCCCTTCACACGTGGCTGGTAGTGCAAAATATAGATCAGGTACAACATCGAGACAACTAATCGAAGCATTGAGACACAGCAATTCAGAGTCTACTTGTTCATTCACAATAAAATGGAGTTATGACAAAATGCCCACCCACATGTTGTTACGTGATAGTCATTTTGTGTATCACAAAATCTTTCCTCCCAAACAATGCCATGGGTTCTTTTACATCCACCCGAGAGGGCAAGTAGGCTCTTGGTTTAGCAGTTCATTCAAAAAAAAATACCTCAACTCTAGTCCTCTAGGGTGGGACTTTCAACTCAGAGGTAGCTGTTACAGGTCACACATGGCAGCATATAAATGAGTTTTGCATAGACTTTTGACTTTTCGAAATGGGTGCAAATGACATCGGCTGTCTAGTACTCTCAGCTGGTAATAGGTAAAACCAGTAGTAGGGACTGTAATGATATGTATATAGGCAAACTAGTGAAGGGTTAATTATTGCATCTGTGTAATTCAAACACTGGAGGGCACCACCACTGCTCTGTATATAAATCAGACCTCAGGGAATGCTGGGTAGTGCTAGTGAAGGAGAGAACCTGAGAACAGCACTAGGAGAGTATTTGATTGGAGAGAGTTAACAGGAGGATATTATTAGTGACTATTAGATTATTGATTACTGCGAGACAGCTTCAATATTACTTTATTATGAACTATAGCTCAGTAACGTGTGTAAACTTCATTTAATTAATCGTCAGACAATAAATTAGTTTTATTTCAATCTAATGATTGGTGGATTCTTTGTCATCAACTCGATTGACCATTCTGGAACAAAAGACGCAGAACACAACATATTACCACTAAGGGTAATATAACAGGGACCAGTTGCGACGAAGGAGGAGTGAGGTGGGATGGGGTGCGACTACAGGCTGACAGTGGTCCAGAAGAGCTTGCTAGGCCCATAGGAGAAATCAAGCAAGCTGCTTTGTCCTGGATGGTACTTCTTGTTGCAGGTGCACTGATCCAGGCAAATGGAGAGAATTCCATTACACTCCTGACTTGTGTCTGTAGATGGTGGGCAGGCTTTAGGGAGTGAGGGGGGGGGGAAGGGGGCGGTGTCAAGAATGAGTTACTCACTATAGGATTCCTGGCCTTTGACCTGTCCTGGTAGTCACAGGATTAATGTGGCTAGTCCAGTTCAGTTTATGGTCAATGGTAGCCACCCAAGATGTTCATTGTGGGGGATTCAGCAATGGAAATGGTCAGATCCTTTTTTGGAGGAGATAGTCATTGTCTGGCACGTGTAAGACACAAATGTAACTTGCCACTTGTCAGCCCAAGCCTGGATATTGTCCAGGTTGTGTTTCATTTGGACATGGACTGCTTTATCATCTGAGGAGTCATGAATGGTGTTGAACATTGTGAAGTCCTCCGTGAACATCCCCACTTCTGATCTTACGATGGAAGGGAGGTCATTGATGAAGCAGCTGAAGGTGGTTGAGCCTAGGACACTACCCAGAGGAACTTCTGCAGTGATGTCCTGGAGCTGAGATGATTGACCTCCAACCACCACAACCTTTGTGCCAGGTATGACTTCCACCAGTGGAGAGTTTCTCCCCTGATTCCCATTGACTCCAGTTTTGTTAGGGCTCCTTGATGCTGTACTTGGTCAAATGCTGCCTTCATGTCAAGGGCAGTCACTCTCACCTCACCTCTGGCATTCAGCTCTTTTAACCAAGGCTCAGAGTTGTATAGCATTTTTCCTTTGTTTTTGATCCATTGCTGTGAACAGGTCCTGCCTGAACATGGCAGTGACTAAGGATAGCTGCCTAACTCTTATTTGTCAAATGACTTTTCCAAGATGAAAAAATGAAAATGAAATGAAAATCGCTTATTG
Organism: Scyliorhinus torazame; assembly: GCF_047496885.1. Classification (NCBI taxonomy): domain Eukaryota; kingdom Metazoa; phylum Chordata; class Chondrichthyes; order Carcharhiniformes; family Scyliorhinidae; genus Scyliorhinus; species Scyliorhinus torazame. Next base: position 282,173,028 of record NC_092710.1, on the reverse strand, counting down.
TCACAAGTAGGCTTCAAATGAAGTTACTGTGAAAAGCCCCTAGTCGCCACATTTCGGCGCCTGTTCGGGGAGGCTGGTACGGGAATTGAACCGTGCTGCTGGCATGCCTTGGTCTGCTTTAAAAGCCAGCGATTTAGCCCTGTGCTAAACCAGCCCCTTGAACCAGATCTTCGCACTGACCATTTATAATTTATTTTTTTCCTGCCTGTCCCTGTAACTTAGAAGTTTCCTTTTAAAATACAGTATAACCTACTTAAAGGTGACATGGTCTGTGAAAATGTCGATATGATCAGGATAAATGGTTCAGAATGGATTGTTTTTGCTTCATGCTATTATAGCCAGTAGCACTGCTAACTTAAGGCAGGGTCTCACATTGTCAGCAGGCAGTGTCCGAGGATCTTTCTGAATGATTGCACTGAAAAATATATGGAGTAGATCTGTGCTATAATGCACTACTTGGCAACAGGCCATTACATTTGTTACAGTGAGATGTAAATTATAACTAAAAGCATGGCTGTAGTGATCCAGCAGGGAGAACTCTAGGTCATAATACATTTGCATTTAAAGGCCATGTGAAAATCGCTGTTTAGCACACTGGGCTAAATCGCTGGCTATTATTAAAGCAGACCAAGGCAGGCCAGCAGCATGGTTCAATCCCTGTGCCAGCCTCCCCGAACAGGTGCCGGAATGTGGCGATTAGGGGCTTTTCACAGTAACTTCATTTGAAGCCTACTCGTGACAATAAGTGATTTTCATTTCATTTCTTATAGAATTACCATAATGAAAGTGTTTAAACTGGATGCAGTTATTTAAGAAACCAACTCTTTACATTTGAGACTTGGGTTGGAATCCAGGTCAGGTTGTCGAGGGATGAAAGCCTCGCCCCTTTTTTCTGGTGATAAGGAACCAATGTGAAATAAGTTTCAATAGTCTCAATCTAGGTTGAAGTGTCTTGGGGCTCAAAACGCAAGTCCAGTACCTAACTGGGTGCTTAACTGTAACATAAGAACTAGGAGCAGGAGTAGGCCATCTGGCCCCTCGAGCCTGCTCCACCATTCAATGAGATCATGGCTGATCTCATGGCTGACTGCTGATGTTTCGGAAAGATGTTTCTTGCAATTTTGAATGAACAGGTATAGACTGCATTGGATTGAAATGAAAGAAATGAAAATCGCTTATTGTCACAAGTAGGTTTCAAATGAAGTTACTGTGAAAAGCCCCTAGTCGCCACATTCCGGCACCTGTTTGGGGAGGCCGGTACGAGAATTGAACCCGCGCTGCTGGCCTGACATGGTCTGCTTTAAAAGCCAGCTATTTAGCCCTGTGCTAAAGCAGCCCCTTTGTATGTAGTTCAAAGACGCCACATGCAATTTTTCCTCTGCAAAGTACCAGGACCGCTAATTAATTTTAACAACAAGGAAAAAACACTTCTTGAACTTGAAAAGTTGGATTCTTACACAATACCCCTTTGCTTAGCTTACCAATTGCACACAGATATTCGATGAAATTCTCTGTTTGATTATCATCGTAGAATTTACAGTGCAGAAGGAGGCCATTCGGCCCATCGAGTCTGCACCAGCTCTTGGAAAGAGCACCCTACCCACGGTCAACACCTCCACCCTATCCCCATAACCCAGTAACCCCACCCAACACTAAGGGCAATTTTGGACACTCAAGGTAATTTATCATGGCCAATCCACCTAACCTCCACCTGACTGTGGAAGGAAACCGGAGCACCCGGAGGAAACCCACGCACACACGGGGAGGATGTGCAGACTCCGCACAGACAGTGACCCAAGCCGGAATTGAACCTGGGACCTTGGAGCTGTGAAGAAATTGTGCTATCCACAATGCTACTCTTGAGAGAGTAAATGCTGACGCCGGGACTGAATCACGAGTTTTCTACTTTGACAAAAGCGGAGCTGGTCCCGGAGCTGATGGGCTAGACCCGGCATCACGTGGAAATAGTGCAATTCCAACACATGACGGCATCTGATTCGCTGGGGTCAGGATTGACACTCGACAGGCTGACCAGCTGCAGCCAATATAAGCAGTCCACTCCCCACACACCCTCATTCCAGCCAACAGGGTGGCACCCCACACAGTGGCATGCCATTTCACCGATGCGGAGCTGGAGACCCTGTTGAACACCATGGAGGAGAGGAGGGGCACCTTGTTCCCCAGGGTGGGAAGGCAGCTGCAGAGACTGGAAACGCCTTGGGTTCCACCACCATGTCTGGCCAGCAGTGTCACAAGGAGCTGCACAACCACCTCACGGCAGCCAGGGTGAGTAAACCACCCACCCCTGGCACCCCCCCCCCCCCCGTCAGACATGTGGGGGTGCCGGCAATGTGTGCGACCCAGGCCAACACCGCACGGGTGGTGTCCACGGTGCGCAACGGTATCGGTCATGGGTCAAGATGCCAATGCCCGGGGAACACTGTGCGGGTGATGGCCAAGGCACAGGACAGGACAGCCCTGTCACAGCCAGACATGTGCCAGGGCCAGCTGGACATTGCAGTGGTGCCCCTGAGCTTGGCCAGTCACAATGTGCCATGGCTGCAGGCGTCGGCGGCATTGGCCTGGAGCTGAGCCAGTCACAGAGGGAACTGGCATGATCACTGAGTGACGTGGCACAGTCCCACAAGGACATGGCACAATTACAGAGGGACAGGACACACCCTGTGCTCCATGGTCACGAGCACTGAGACCCTCATCAAGATGAGAGCGGGCCTCCAGGACTGACAGAGCCAGGTGGTGGGAGAGCCTCTGGAGCTCTCTCCAGGGGAGCCATCGGGCACCCTAAGGGAGGAGGAATTGCTGGGTCCCGTCCTGGTGACTCCCACAGGAGAGGTGCTGGAATACCATAGCGCCTCTGAACCCCTTCCTGTCCCTGGTGCATCAGATGGGCAGCAAGCAGAACAGGGTGGCACCACAACACCTGGGACACCCACAAGACTGCCAGGCCCAGTCGCTCCAGAAGGCGGCCACCAAAGGGGACTCACTCCCAAAAACATGCTTTAAAATTTTCTCTCACAACAATGCTTTCCGTTAGTGGTTTGCATTCCGAAATTCAGGCCAGGTTTTCGAAATCACATGTTTAAACAAAGCTTCCACTCCATTTTTAACAGGGAATCCAGTTCAGGATTTTACACCAACACCTTTCGGCTTTCTTTGTCTTGACTGCTGTACAAACTGTTAACAATTGTGTTAACGCTCTATTCCCAAACTGTATTAAAATGGCTGCCGTCTGGTGTCCCACTTTTATCGAGTTACTGCATCTGTCTCTTTCACTCAGAACACTTTATTTACCCTTCCTTGAATTCTTCTTGGTCTCTGTTCATTAAATTCAGTCGTATTAAAGACTCTCTCTGTCCCAATTCCATGGTTATCTGGACTGTAAATTGTTTCTTCGGAAAACTGCAACTTTGCAACTCCCTTGTCCTGTCCAGCTTCTCATGACAGAGTTGAGAGATATTCATCCCCCCCCCCCCCCCCAGTGTACTGTCTCTGACTGCAATATATCCAGCTAAAACTAAAATTTAAAACTTTTTTTTATCCTTACAAAGGCCGATCACTGCTAAGCAACCACTGCTAGTTCTGTTTATATTTCATGCCGTAACACTCTCCAACCATGACAGGATCACAGTTGAAACTTAATCAGACCTCACACATTGAAACACCTTTGTCCAGCATGAATCTAACTATAGGTTTTACCATTCTAGGCACAAAAACATTAAATTAAGTCCACTTAAAACTATAACTTTCTAATGTTTATCAATACAAATATAAAGCTCTTAAAACAACCTTTGATTTCCTAATATTGGGGATGGCATAAAATGGAAATTAGAGATGCATGTGATGAAGGAAAATCTGTAATTATAGGTGACTTTAATCTGCATTTGGTTGGGAAAAACAAATTAGTAAAGATACCACAGAGGAAGAATTCCTGGAGTGTGTATGGGATGGTTTCTCGACCAATAGATTGAGGAACCAATGAGAGAACAGACTACCCTAGATTAGGTTTTGTGTAATAAGAAAGGAATAATATACAATCTTGATTTACAAGGCCTCTTGGGGATGAGTGACCATAATATGGCAGAATTCTTCATCAATTTAGAGAGTGATGTAGTTGATTCTGAAACTAGGGTGCCGAATCTAAATAAACAAAACTACGATGGCATGAGGTATGAGTTGGCTATGATAGATTGGGGAGCATTACTTAAAGGGATGACGATGGATAGACAAACATTCAAATAGCACATGGATGAACTGAAACAATTGTTCATTCCTGTCTGGCACAAAAATAGAACAGGAAAGCTGGGCGAACCATGGCTTACAAGGGAAATTATAGATAATATTAGATACAAGGAAGAGGCATACAAATTGGCCAGAAGAAAAGTAGGCCTGAGGATTGGGAGCAGTTTAGAATTCAGCAAAGGAGGACAAAGGGATTGATTAAGAAGGGGAAATAGAGGACAAGCGTAAGCTTGAGGGGAACATAAAACTGACTAAAAGCTTCTATATGTATGTGAAGAGAAAAAGATTAATTTTTTTTAAAATAAATATTTTATTGAAAATTTTTGGTCAACCAACACAGTACATTGTGCATCCTTTACACAATATTATAACAGCACAAATAACAATGACCTATTTTATATAAGCAAAAAACAAAAAATGAATAAATATTAAATAACAAAAATGAAAACTAGCCCTAATTGGCAACTGCCTTGTCACAGGTTACACCCCCCCCGCCCACCCCCCCCCACCCCTCCCCCACCCCTCCCCCACCCCCCAAATCCTGGGCCGCTGCTGCTGCCTTCTTTTCCCCTTCCATCTATCTATCCGCAAGGTATTCGACGAACGGTTGCCACCGCCTGGTGAACCCTTGAGCCGACCCCCTTAGGACGAACTTAATCCGCTCTAGCTTTATAAACCCCGCCATGTCATTTATCCAGGTCTCCACCCCCGGGGGCTTGGCTTCCTTCCACATTAGCAATATCCTGCGCCGGGCTACTAGGGACGCAAAGGCCAAAACATCAGCCTCTCTCGCCTCCTGCACTCCCGGCTCTTGTGCTACCCCAAATATAGCCAACCCCCAGCTTGGTTCGACCCGGACCCCCACTACTTTTGAAAGCACCTTTGTCACCCCCATCCAAAACCCCCGTAGTGTCGGGCATGACCAAAACATATGGGTATGATTCGCTGGGCTTCTCGAGCACCTCGCACACCTATCCTCCACCCCAAAAAATTTACTGAGCCGCGCTCCAGTCATATGCGCCCTGTGTAATACCTTAAACTGAATCAGGCTTAGCCTGGCACACGAGGACGACGAGTTTACCCTACTTAGGGCATCCGCCCACAGCCCCTCCTCGATCTCCTCCCCCAGCTCTTCTTCCCATTTCCCTTTTAGTTCATCTACCATAGTCTCCCCTTCGTCCCTCATTTCCCTATATATATCTGACATTACCATCCCCCACCCATGTCTTTGAGATCACTCTGTCCTGCACCTCTTGTGTCGGGAGCTGCGGAAAATCCCTCACCTGTTGCCTCGCAAAAGCCCTCAGTTGCATATACCTGAATGCATTCCCTTGGGGCAACCCATATTTCTCGGTCAGCGCTCCCAGACTCGCGAACTTCCCATCCACAAATAGATCTTTCAGTTGCGTTATTCCTGCTCTTTGCCACATTCCATATCCCCCATCCATTCCCCCCGGGGCAAACCTATGGTTGTTTCTTATCGGGGACCCCCCCAAAGCTCCAGTCTTTCCCCTATGCCGTCTCCACTGTCCCCAAATCTTCAGTGTAGCTACCACCACCGGGCTTGTGGTGTAGTTCCTCGGTGAGAACGGCAATGGGGCTGTCACCATAGCCTGCAGGCTAGTCCCCCTACAGGATGCCCTCTCTAATCTCTTCCACGCCGCTCCCTCCTCCTCTCCCATCCACTTACTCACCATTGAAGTATTAGCGGCCCAATAGTACTCACTTAGGCTCGGTAGTGCCAGCCCCCCCCTATCCCTGCTACGCTGTAAGAATCCCTTCCTCACTCTCGGGGTCTTCCCGGCCCACACAAAACCCATGATGCTCTTTTCAATCCTTTTAAAAAAAGCCTTCGTGATCACCACCGGTTGGCACTGAAACACAAAGAGGAATCTCGGGAGGACCACCATCTTAACCGCCTGCACCCTCCCTGCCATTGACAGGGCTACCATATCCCATCTCTTGAAATCTTCCTCCATCTGTTCCACCAACCGCGTTAAATTTAACCTGTGCAGTGTGCCCCAATTCTTAGCTATCTGGATCCCCAGGTAACGAAAGTCTCTTGTTACCTTCCTCAACGGTAGGTCCTCTATTTCTCTACTCTGCTCCCCAGGATGCACCACAAACAGCTCACTCTTCCTCATGTTCAATTTATACCCTGAAAAATCCCCAAACTCCCCAAGTATCCGCATTATTTCTGGCATCCCCTCCGCCGGATCCGCCACATATAGTAGCAAATCGTCCGCATACAAAGATACCCGGTGTTCTTCTCCTCCCCTAAGTACTCCCCTCCACTTCTTGGAACCCCTCAGCGCTATCGCCAGGGGCTCAATCGCCAGTGCAAACAGTAATGGGGACAGAGGGCATCCCTGCCTTGTCCCTCTATGGAGCCGAAAATATGCCGATCCCCGTCCATTCGTGACCACACTCGCCACTGGGGCCCTATACAATAGCTGCACCCATCTAACATACCCCTCTCCAAAACCAAATCTCCTCAACACCTCCCACAAATAATCCCATTCCACTCTATCAAATGCTTTCTCGGCATCCATCGCCACTACTATCTCTGTTTCACCCTCTGGTGGGGCCATCATCATTACCCCTAACAGCCTCCGTATATTCGTGTTCAGCTGTCTCCCCTTCACAAACCCAGTTTGGTCCTCGTGAACCACCCCCGGGACACATTCCTCTATTCTCATTGCCATTACCTTGGCCAGGACCTTGGCATCCACATTTAGGAGGGAAATAGGTCTATAGGACCCGCATTGTAGCGGGTCCTTTTCCTTCTTTAAGAGAAGCGATATCGTTGCTTCAGACATAGTCGGGGGCAGTTGTCCCCTTTCCTTTGCCTCATTAAAGGTCCTCGTCAGTACCGGGGCGAGCAAGTCCAAATATTTTCTATAAAATTCGACTGGGAATCCGTCCGGTCCCGGGGCCTTTCCCGTCTGCATGCTCCTAATTCCTTTCACCACTTCTTCTACCTCGATCTGTGCTCCCAGTCCCACCCTTTCCTGCTCTTTCACCTTGGGAATTTCCAGCCGATCCAAAAAGTCCATCATTCTCTCCCTCCCATCCGGGGGTTGAGCTTCATATAATTTTTTATAAAATGTCTTGAACACTTCATTCACTCTCTCCGTTCCCCGCTCCATCTCTCCTTCCTCGTCCCTCACTCCCCCTATTTCCCTCGCTGTTCCCCTTTTCCTCAATTGGTGTGCCAGCAACCTGCTTGCCTTCTCCCCATATTCATACTGTACACCCTGTGCCTTCCTCCATTGTGCCTCTGCAGTGCCTGTCGTCAGCAAGTCAAATTCCACATGCAGCCTTTGCCTTTCCCTGTACAATCCCTCCTCCGGTGCTTCCGCATATTGTCTGTCCACCCTCAAAAGTACTTGCAGCAACCGCTCCCGTTCCATACTCTCCTGCTTCCCTTTATGTGCCCTTATTGATATCAGCTCCCCCCTAACCACCGCCTTCAACGCCTCCCAGACCACTCCCACCTGGACCTCCCCATTGTCATTGAGTTCCAAGTACTTTTCAATACATCCCCTCACCCTTAGACACACCCCCTCATCCGCCATTAGTCCCATGTCCATTCTCCAGGGTGGGCGCCCTCCTGTTTCCTCCCCTATCTCCAAGTCCACCCAGTGTGGGGCGTGATCCGAAATGGCTATAGCCGTATACTCCGTTCCCCTCACCTTCGGGATCAATGCCCTACCCAGCACGAAAAAGTCTATGCGCGAATAGACTTTATGGACATAGGAGAAAAACGAGAACTCCTTACTCCTAGGTCTACTGAATCTCCACGGGTCCACACCTCCCATCTGCTCCATAAAATCTTTAAGCACCTTGGCTGCTGCCGGCCTCCTTCCAGTCCTGGACTTCGACCTATCCAGCCCTGGTTCCAACACCGTGTTAAAGTCTCCCCCCATGATCAGCTTTCCCGTCTCCAGGTCCGGAATGCGTCCTAGCATCCGCCTCATAAAATTGGCATCATCCCAGTTCGGGGCATACACGTTTACCAAAACCACCGTCTCTCCCTGTAGTTTGCCACTCACCATCACGTATCTGCCCCCGTTATCCGCCACTATAGTCTTTGCCTCGAACATAACCCGCTTCCCCACTAATATAGCCACCCCCCTGTTTTTCGCATCTAGCCCCGAATGGAACACCTGCCCCACCCATCCTTTGCGCAGCCTAACCTGGTCTACCAGTTTCAGGTGCGTTTCCTGTAACATAACCACATCTGCTTTAAGTTTCTTAAGGTGTGCGAGTACCCGTGCCCTCTTTATCGGCCCGTTGAGCCCTCTCACGTTCCACGTGATCAGCCGAGTTGGGGGGCTTCCCACCCCGCCCCCCTTGCCGATTAGCCATCATCTTTTTCCAGCTTCTCACCCAGTTCCCACGCAGCTGTATCTCCCCCAGGCGGTGCCCCCCCGCCCAACCTCTCCCGTACCCGCTCCCCCCTTTCCCCAGCAGCAGCAACCCAGTAATTCCCCCCTCCCACCCCCCCCCCCCGCTAGACCCCCCGCTAGCGTAATTACTCCCCCCATGTTGCTCCCAGAAGTCAGCAAACTCTGGCTGACCTCGTCTTCCCCCCGTGACCACGGCTCGCACCGTGCGACGCCCCCTCCTTCCTGCTTCTCTATTCCCGCCATAATTATCATAGCGCGGGAGCCAAGCCCGCGCTTCTCCCTTGGCCCCGCCCCCCATGGCCAACGCCCCATCTCCTCTCCCTCCCCACCTCCCCCCATCACCCCCTGTGGGAGAGAGAAAAGTTACCACACCGCAGGATTAGAACATAAAACCCCTCTTCGCCCCCCCCCCATTCGCCCCACCACTTTGTCCAAACGTTCTTTTTAATAATCCACTCATTCCAGTTTTTCTTCTACAATAAAAGTCCACGCTTCATCCGCCGTCTCAAAGTAGTGGTGCCTCCCTTGATATGTGACCCACAGTCTTGCCGGTTGCAGCATTCCAAATTTTATCTTCCTTTTATGAAGCACCGCCTTGGCCCGATTAAAGCTCGCCCTCCTTCTCGCCACCTCCGCACTCCAGTCTTGATAAACGCGGATCACCGCGTTCTCCCATTTACTGCTCTGAGTTTTCTTCGCCCATCTAAGGACCATTTCTCTATCCTTAAAACGGAGGAATCTCACCACTATGGCTCTGGGAGTTTCTCCTGCTCTCGGTCCTCGCGCCATAACTCGGTATGCTCCCTCCACCTCCAACGGACCCGCCGGGGCCTCCGCTCCCATTAACGAGTGCAGCATCGTGCTCACATATGCCCCGACATCCGCACCCTCACACCTTCAGGAAGACCAAGAATCCTCAGGTTGTTCCTCCTTGCGTTGTTTTCCAGTGCCTCCAACCTCTCCACACATCGTTTCTGATGTGCCTCCTGTATCTCCGTCTTCACCACCAGGCCCTGTATATCGTCCTCATTCTCGGCTGCCTTCGCCTTCACGACCCAAAGCTCCCGCTCCTGGGTCTTTTGTTCCTCCTTTAGCCCTTCAATCGCCTGTAGTATCGGGGCCAACAGCTCTTTCTTCATTTCCTTTTTTATCTCTTCCACGCAGCATTTCAAGAACTCTTGTTGTTCAGGGCCCCATGTGAAACTGCCACCTTCCGACGCCATCTTGGTTTTTGCTTGCCTTCCTTGCCGCTGTTCCAAAGGATCCGCTGCAATCCGGCCACTTTCCTCTCCTTTTTCCATCCGTGTCCAGGGGGAATTCCCTTCTGGTTTACCGCACGGTGTTTTTAGCCGTTAAAATTGCCGTTGGGGCTCCTATCAAGAGCCCAAAAGTCCGTTTCACCGGGAGCTGCCGAAACGTGCGACTCAGCTGGTCATCGCCGCACCCGGAAGTCCCGAGAAAAAGATTAATGAAGACAAATGTAGGTCCCTTACAGTCAGAAACAGGGCAATTTATAATCATGAACAAAGAAATGGCTGATCAGCTACATACATACTTTGGTTCTGTTTTCACAAATAAGGACACAAATTATGTACCAGAAATGTTGGTGAACACTGTTTAGCGAGAGACAGGAACTGAGGAAATCAATATTAGTAGGGAAATGGTGTTGGGGAAATTGATGGGATTGAAGGCTAATAAATCTCCAAAGTCTGATAATCTACATCCCAGAGTACTTAAGGAAGTGGTACTAGAAATGGTGGATGTATTGGTGGTCATTTTCCAAGATTCTATAGGCTCTGGAAAAGTTTCTAAGTGTTGGAGGGTAGCTAATGTAACCCTTTTATTTTAAAAGGGAGGTAAAGAGAAAACGTGAAATTATGGACCAGTAAGCCTAATGTCAGTAATTGGGAAAAAGCTGGAGGCCATTAAAAAGATTTAATAACAGAGCCCTTGGAAAACGGTGGCATGATCAGACAGTCAGCATAGATTTATGAAAGGGAAACCATGCTTGACAAATCTACTGGAATTCTTCAAGGATGTATCTAGTAGAATTGATGAGGGGGAGCCAGTAGATGTGATTTATTTGGACTTTCAGAAGCCTTTCGACAAGGTCCCACTTAAGAACAAAGAACAAAGAAAGTTACAGCACAGGAATAGGCCCTTCGGCCCTCCCAGCCTGCGCCGATCCAGATCCTTTATCTAAACCTGTCTTCTATTTTCCAAGGATCTATTTCCCTCTGTTCCCAGTCCGTTCATATATCTGTCTAGGTGCATCTGAAATGATGCTATTGTGCCCGCCTCTACCACCTCCGCTGGCAAAGCGTTCCAGGCACCCACCACCCTCTGCGTAAAAAACTTTCCACGCACATCTCCCTTAAACTTTCCCCCTATCACCTTGAAATCGTGACCCCTTGTAATTGACACCCCCACTCTTGGAAAAAGCCTGTTGCTATCCACCCTGTCTATACCTCTCATGATTTTGTAGACCTCAATCAGGTCCCCCCTCAACCTCCGTCTTTCCAACGAAAACAATCCTAATCTACTCAACTTTTCTTCATAGCTAGCACCCTCCATACCAGGCAACATCCTGGTGAACCTCCTCTGCACCCTCTCTAAAGCATCCACATCCTTCTGGTAATGTGGTGACCAGAACTGCACGCAGTATTCCAAATGGCCTAACCAAAGTCATATACAACTGTAACATGACCTGCCGACTCTTGTACTCAATACCCCATCCGATGAAGGCAAGCATGCTGTATGCCTTCTTGACCACTCTATCGACCTGCGTTGCCACCTTCAGGGTACAATGGACCTGAACTCCCAGATTTCTCTGTACATCAATTTTCCCCAGGACTCTTCTATTGACCGTATAGTCCGCTCTTGAATTAGATCTTCCAAAATGCAATAAAAGGGAATTAAAGGATTAGCGTATACAATTAAATTGCATGGGATTGGGGGAAGTGTATTGAGATGGTCGAAAAACTGGTTGACAGAAGGAAACAGGGAGTAGGAATAAACAGGTCTTTTTCCAAGTGGCAGGCAGTGACTATTGGTGTAACTCAGGGCTCAGTGCTAGGACCCCAGCTGTTGAAAATGTATATTTATGATTTAAATAAATATAAATAATCTTTTTATTATCATAAGTAGGCTTACATTAACATAATGAGGTTACTGTGAAAAGCCCCTAGTCACCACATTCCGGCGCCTGTTCGGTTACACAAAGGGAGAATTCAGAATTCTCAGCCAGTACGGGAATTGAACCCCGCTGCTGGCCTTGTTCTGCATTACAAACCAGCTGTTTAGCCGATGATGATGGCAATACATGGAATATCTCTAAATTTGCAAATTATCCAAAGCTGGGGGGTGGGTGAGCTGTGAGGAGGATGCAGGGATGCTTCAGTGTGATTTGGACAAGTTGAGTGATTGGGTAAATGGCAGATTCAGTATAATGTGGATAAATGCCAGGTTATTCACTTTGTTTTTTTAAAATAAATTTAGAGTACCCAATTCATTTTTTTCCAATTAAGGGCCAATTTAGCGTAGCCAATCCACCTAGCTTGCACATCTTTTTGGGTTGTGGGGGTGAAACCCATGCAAACACGGGGAGAATGTGCAAACTCCACACGGACAATGAACCAGAGCCGGGATCGAACGTGGGACCTCGGCGCCGAGAGGTCGCAGTTCTAACCCACTGCGCCACCGTGCTGCCGTAAGTTATTCACTTTGATCGTAAAATTAGGAAGACAGCAGATGGCGAAGAAGGCAAATGGTATGTTGGCCTTTATAGTGAGAGAATTTGAGGGCAGGAACAGGGATGTCTTGCTGCAGTAATACAGGCCCTTGGGGAGACCACATCTGGAGTATTGTGTGCAATTGGTCTCCTTCTCTGAGGAAGGATGTTCTTGCGATGGAGGGAGTGCAATAAATGTTTACCAGACCGATTCATGGGATGGCAGGACTGACTTATGAGAAGAGATTGAGTCAGTTAGGATTTTATTCGCTGGGGTTTTGAAGAATGAGGGGGAATCTCATAGAAAACTATAAAATTCTAACAGGGCTAGACAGGGTCGATGCAGGAAGGATGTTCCAGATGGCAGGGGAGTCCCGAACCAGGGGTCTCAGTCCAAGGATGCGGGATAAACCATTTAGGACTAAGATGAAGAGAAATTTCATCACCCAGAGTGGTGAACCTGTGGAAACTTCTACCACATAAAGCTGTTGAGGCCAAAACATTGTATGTTTTCAAGAAGGAGTTCGATACAGCTCTTGGGGCAAAAAAGGATCAAAGGATATGGGGCAAAAGCGGGAACAGGTTACTAAGTTGGATTATCAGCCATGATCATAATGAATAGCAGAGCAGGCTCGAAGGACCAAATGGCCTACTCCTGCTCCTATTTTCTATTTTGCTATGTTAACATTCAATTAATGAACAAGTCTAGCTAAAAGGAAACAATCCATCATTGATTTGGAAGTTGTCTGATCAACATCTTCACCTGTCTGAATGTCGTCTATGACAATGCATTAATTACTCTCAGCCCGCCCAGTCACATTATTAACATTTTTGTTATTAATTGCTTGCTGGACAATTATTTCTTTTTGCTTTGTGTATTTCAACAAAATGATTTTGCTAATCCTGCCACATCAACATTTGGCCATGCAAGTGAGCATTTTTTTCTCACATGCAATTTATCACATGCTTAAAATCCATTAAATATGGTTGATGAGCTGGATCAGATTTTTTTTTTCCGAATGAGAGGATGGCATCTCTCCTTCACTCACATTACTTATGGCATATTATTCATTTGCTTGTGGGGATCCAATAGGATTTTGCTAATATCAGCTTTTCCACAAATATTATCTAGGTGTGCACTCTTTTCTCTTTGCAATATGGCTCTGACTCGATCATCTATTATCCAAACTATAATTTTGCCTTTAATGAGACTTTACTCATAAGACTTGGCATTCATTTGCAAATCGATTACATCTTGATGAATATTTTCGCCTTCAACTTGAGACTTGATACTAAATATATGTCTTTCATGCATAATTGGGCAGAATCTGCTGGCATCCGGCATTTTTAAAAAGTTTGTTCACGGAATGTGCGCATCACAGGCTAGGCCTGCATTTATTGCCCATCCCTAATTGCCCTTAAGAAGCTGGTGGTGAGCTGCCTACTTGAACCGCTGCAGTCCATGTGGTGCAGGTACCCCTGCAGTGCTGTTAGGGAGGGAGTTACAGGATTTTGACCGAGTGATAGTGATGGAACGGCGATATATTTCAAAGTCAGGATGGTGAGTGGTTTGGAGGGAAACTTGCAGAATTCACCGTGGGTTGAATTTTTTTGCTAATCTGTCATTTTGAAAAATAATTGTTTAGCAAACCATTGGAAATGTAAGCTGATAATGTTGTAGTGAGGCAACAGGACATCTAAGACCTTGGTCAATGATGGGACCGACAGTCCATTTCCTTAATTAATAGGATTTAAAGATCGAGAAAGAAGGAAAGTGAATGATAGACAATTAAATCGACTGAATTAGTCAAATCTGATACAGAAAGAAATAAAGAGAGGGAATGAAAGGTTGGATTAGGAAGGAAAGAAATTAAAACCTCTCGGGACAATTTACTACCTGAGGGAATGAGGCCCAAGTTTCAATAAATCTCTTTCTGGGTGTCTGAAGTTGACTGACACTGTAGGAACATAAATCTGGTCAGTGAAGGGTTTTTGCACCAGCCATAATTTAATGCAGTGAGTTTAATTTATAAATACAGCATATAGCCAGCAGTTTCTTTAAATTCACCAAGAGATTGAGGATAAACCACTCTTTTTATCAAAATATTTGAACACATTTTTTTAAAGTTCATATGATTTTCTCCTAGGTTTCTTGTATCAGTGTTCAGGGAATTATTGTTAATTCATAGAATCATAGAATTTTCAGTGCAGAAGGAGGCCATTCGGCCCATCGAGTCTGCACCGGCCCTTGGAATGGGCACATTACCCAAGCCCACACATCCACCCTATCCCCATAACCCCACCCAACCTTTTTGGACACTAAGGGTAATTTAGCAAAGCCAAGCACATCTTTGGACTGTGGGAGGAAACCTGAGCACCCGGAGGAAACCCACGCAGACACAGGGAGACCGTGCAGACTCCACATAGACAGTGACCCAAACCAGGAATCGAACCTACGACCCTGGAGCTGTGAAGCAACTATGCTAACCAATATGCTACTGCGCTGCCCTGGAGATTCCAGGGCTATCCGGGTGGAGTTTCGCAAATCTAGGATCCATGTAGCCATGAGTTGAAACAGAGCTGAATAAATGACTGTGTCTTCCTATGTTAACAGCAATACCAAGCAAGCTAAGAATTCCCTGAAACAGAGAACAACTAGTCACCATAAAATTTAAATCCCTGATTTTCAGAGGATTTCCAGTCTCGGAATCTGAAGTTGATCCATGACAAGAGGAGCAATGTTGAGATTTCCGAATTGAATTGAAGAGAGGCTAATCTCCAAAGTCACAGAACATTTGAGCCTGCTAACCAGAGAAAAGAAAACCAATGTAGAGGCAACACATCAAAGTCACCAAGGAAGTGAAAAATACCAAAGATTAGTAAGGAATATCGTGTTTCGGCCAAAGTGCATATGTTGTAAATTCTTCTCTCTCTTCCATTAAAATGCTTCTTAAATCTACCGCTTTGGTCAGGCTTTTGGTTACGGATCCTAATAGCTCCATACACAGTGCAGTATCAAAGTTTGACAATGCACCTGTAAAATATCTTAGGATCTTTTGTAATGTTGCCAATGTCATAAAAATGCAGGTTGTTGTTTTAGTTTGCATTGGCCTTTTCCATTTTAACTGTGGATATTGGAATTTACAATGAAAAGGATGATACAAAGAAAAAAGCCATCGAGAAATAAGGATTTGCTTTCACGAAGTGCACACCGTTGTTGTAAGGTGATCACCAATAGGGAACACATGGAGTAATGAAAACACAGAATTCCTAGCAAACATTTGCAGAAGTTTGGGACCCATATATTTGATTTTAATTCAAATTAATCACTGTTGACTGCTTTTCGATTTTTTTTATTTTTAACTCTCTAGGACAGATTTCCATGGAATCCCTACAGTGCAGAAGGAGGCCTTTCGGCCCATTGGGTCTGCACTAATCCGGAAGAGCACTCTACCCAGGTTCACTTCACCGGCCAGCCCATCCTATCCCCTTAACCTAAGCTGAACATCCTTGGACACTAAGAGGCAATTTAGCATGGCCAATCCACCTAATCTGTACATCTTTGGACTATGGGAGGAAACCGGAGGAAGCCGCACAGACACAGTGAGACAGTCGCCTAAGGCCAGAATTAAACCCGGGTCCCAAGCACTGTGAGGCAGCAATGCTAACTACTGTTGCCTGCTGCACTTCGGCATAAGGAGTCAACTAAGCAGAGAATAAACAGAGATGTCAGACGGGTTATTTCACATGCATCTAATGCGCCCAGTCTGGTTTGCTGTCTGAGCAAAGCAAATAGAAAATTCTGCACACAATCTGAAGCTGAGATTGGTCAAAGTGAATTTCAGCTATACGGCACAATCAAAGTTTATCTGTATGATAATGTCGTGTGATAATAGTCATTGTTGAACCTGCAATCACACCCAGAAGCTTTCATTTTTGCTTCTTTCATCGTGTATTTATGACATCAATTTTCCATCCAATGTGCACTTGCACGCATCTGCATTCAACTTCATACATTTAATCCAACTCCTTTTGCAAGACTCTGACTCCAACTGAAAAAAAAGCATTATCTGAAAATCTAACAACGTTGATTGGATGAATGAATCCAAATCATTAGCATGCATGAGCAGGAGATGGCTCAACAACAATCTGTCACATTCTACTCACTACTTCCTTTCACAGTATCACTCCTCTAGGTTCCCTCTTTTCCTTCAGGCAATTTCCTGTTCATGCCTAGATTTGCACGGTAGCACAGTGGTTAGCACTGTTATTACACAGCGTCAGGGACCCGGGTTCAATTTCCGGCTTGGTCACTGTCTGTGCTCAGTCTGCACATTATCCCCGTATCTTTGTGGGTATCCTTCAGGTGGTCCGGTTTCCTCCCACAAAAGTCCCGAAAGACATGCTTGTTAGGTGAATTGGACATTCTGAATTCTCCCTCAGTGCACGCAAACAGGCACCATTGTGCGGTGACTAGGGGATATTCACAGTAACTTCATTGCAGTGTTAATCATTGAATTATAGAATCCCTACAGTGCAGAAGGCGGCCATTCGGCCCATCAAGGTCTGCACCGACCATTTGAAAGACCACCCTAGACAGATCCAATCCCCGCCCGATCCCTGTAACCCCGCCAAACCTTTGGATACTTAGAGGCAATTTAGCATGGCCAATCCTCCTAACCTGCGCATCTTTGTAATGTGTAAGCCTACTTGTGACACAAATAAAAATTATTATTATAAATCATAAATTACCACTCCAAGCAGTTTTCCATGAAACACTTCATCAGATACAGAACAAATAATATAGATTTCCATTGTACACTTGGAATGACACATCCTCAGAAATGTGAAGGTTCGTCAAGTCAGATCATGCCATGTGAAGCTTGTAGGAAAATCCATATAACACTGTAGGTCATCAGAATCAATGTCATTATTTTCTCAATGTTGAAACAATGGTTGATGGTAATGGGTCTGTGGGTCCCTCAACTGGATTAAGCTCCCTACTTTGAGTATCAACACTATATTATTTCTAACATATTTCTAGTCACCCCAATATTCAATCACTCCTATTGATGATTCTCAGCACTCAACAAGTTTCATCCCTAATCTCTCCCAGTATCCTGGGATAGAACCCATCGACTGCTGGAGATTTGTTGGTCAAGCTTTTTAAACCTATTTAGAGCTCGATCTTGTTGATGTCAGAGCTGTAAATCTGCGTAGATTATCCCCTTTGATGGAGGGCACGTCATTGTAATCTTCTCTAGTGAGCACTTAAAGTAAATAAGCATTGAGTATATTCCCTAAACTCTACTCATTATTCTCAGTTTCAGCTCGACTGGCAAAATTGAAGTTTTTTGTCTCTTCTCTGACCATCCAATTCTTCACAGTATTGTGTTTAGTGCCTGCAGCTGGAGTCATTTCTAGTTATTCCTTGATTCTCTCTCCTGCAAATCACTCTGGTTAAATATTTCTGGAGTTTTCATCCCCATGGGTATCTCCACTCTACTCTATAAGCTGTTTGAAACTCATTTTTCTTTCTACTTTCATTCCTATCACTTTATTAAGCCATTAGATTCATATTTTCAAATCACATTTGGGTCACTTTTACAATGGATTTGTTCTTCATTTTCCTCAGGACACCTTTGAAGATCCTCAGTTGAGCTGTCAATAAATAATTTCTATCAACTAATCTGTTTTACCGCTTCTCTTCTCGCCTTCTTGTTCGCCTTGGGAAATTATATATTTTGACATTGGTCCTGAGCATTGAATCCCCGGATGGCAAAGTGGCGCAATGGTTAGCACTGCTGCCTCACACCGCTGAGGACCAGGGTTCGATCCTGGCCCCGGGTCACTGTCCATGCAAACATTCTCCCCATGTTTGCGTGGGTCTCACCCCCATGGCCCAAAGAGGTACAGGGTAGGTGGATTTGCCACGCTAAATTGCCCCTTAATTGGAAAAAAAAGAATTGGGCACTTTAAATTTATTAAAAATTAAAAAAAGCATTGAATCCCAAATCATGTCAAATTCAATCAGGTTATAATTGCCATTACCCTGCGATGTCACAATTCCTATTTGTTGTATGCTGTAGGAGTCACATTCTATGACTCAAACAAATTCGCAGCCTTGTGCAAGCTTCGACACAGCGAACCATGAGACAACTTTGCATTGTATTGCGTTTGCTAACTCAAGACTCTAAGCCTCTTGGACAGTCACATTTTATATTTGCACAGTTGAAATTCCACATGAGTAGAACCTTCTTATTTTAAGCATATCAAACTTCATAAATTATTCTGTCTTCCCTTTTATTCTGAGCTAAAAGCCGGTCACAATCAATGAGTGCTATTTTCGTTCCCTTTGCACCATGAACTTCCAGCTCATTTTGTACACTGGCTGAGGTTGGTAATTCCAGAGGGGGCTCTTAAGGTTTCTCTTTCCACAGCATCTACTTCCTTTATTTCCCAGCTGTTACCTTTGAAAACAAGATTCCTCCATTCCTATCTATTAGAGTCATAGAAGTTTACAGCATGAAAACAGGGCCCTCGGCTCAACTTGTTCATGCCGTCCAGGTTTTACCATTAAGCTAGTCCCAATTGCCTGCAATAGTCTATCTGTTGTGCTTTTCATTGTTACTGCGTTTAGCTTGATTTGTGTTCCCTTGAGTGCAGGAGGTCGAGGGGTAAGCCGGATGAGCTGATCGGGTAGATACAAAGAAACTGCTGGGGAATCAAAAGCTTAACATTCGAGCGAGGCCATTCAGGAGTAAAATCAGGAGGGGTCTTTTGCAAATCTCTTTCTCCAAAGACTGTGGATGATGTTACCAGCACCTGACAAGTATACGTTAATAAGGATCACTCTGGCTTCGGGCAAATGTGCTTGAGCACATGAAAGTTGGAACCTATTTGTGGCATGAACAAATGTGGTGTATGTGGGGATGAAAACTCCAGAAAAATTTAACCAAAGTGATTTGCTGTATGTGGTGCCAAGGGCGAGGGTGAGGACGAATGATATGAGCTCACAAAGCTTTGGCTTACACAGGGGTATGAGGCAAGGGTGCCCAATGTCGCCGTTGCTGTTTGCACTGGCCATAGAGCCATTGGCGATGGCTCTCAGGGGGTCGGTAGAGTGGCGGGGGATTATGAGGGGACAGAGCATCGGGTGTCGTTCTATGCCGACGACCTCTTGTTGTATGTTCAGATCCGTTGGAGAGTATGGGAAGGATTATGAGCCTGTTGGGGAGGTTTGGAGGGTTCTCGGGGTACAAACTGAATGTAGGGGAAAGCGAAGTATTCCCGGTGAATGAGCTGGGACTGTGGGCTAATTTAGGGGGGGATGCTATTTACGGTAGCGAGGGATAGGTTTAGGTATTTGGGGATACAGGTAGCGAGGGAATGGACGGGGCTCCATAAGTGAAACTTAACAAAGTTGGTGGAGGAGGCCAGGGAGGATCATAGGAGGTGGGATACACTGCACTTAACATTGGCGGGGAGGGTGGTGAGCGGGTGGTGAAGGTCAAGGAGAAATGGGAAGTGGAGTTGGGAGGGGAGATCAATTGGGGAGTGTGGAGTGAGGCACTGCGAAGGTTAAACGGGACCTCTTGTGCAAGGATGAGCATTATACAGTTCAAGGTGGTGCACAGGGTGCATATGACTCGGGCGAGAATGAGTGGGTTCTTTCAGGAGATAGCAGTTGAGTGTGAGAGGTGTGGGCGGGGGCCAGCGAATCACGCGCACATGTTTTGGGGTTGCGAAAAATTGGGAAGATTCCGGGCAGGAGTGTTCGCGGTCTTAGCCAGGATAGTGGAGGAGGAGGTGGACCTGGACCCTTTCCTTTTGACCAACTGTGCTGAAAAACGATATTCCATTGGCACTGGGTTCCACTTTCTCCGTCTGGTTAATATTCATCCTTATGGCCTTGTACTGGAAGCAGTTAACTCTCTGTTCGCCTCCAAATATTTTAAATGGTTCCATGATAGTTTCCCTGGCGCTTTCCATCCATTTCATTACTTCTGCAGCCATCCTTCCTTTAATCAGATCCCCTTTTCTAGAAACAGATCCAGTTACTTAGAAAAATGTCACCAGTACTGCCAAGCAGTTTGTCAGCTATACGTATTTACCTGGAGGAGCCATAGATTATGTCCAATGATGTTGCACAGCATAGTGACCAAAGGTTTTGCAAGCTCCATGCTGAGTTCCATGCTGAGCAATAGAATATCCTGCTGCTCGCTATGGAGGAAATGTCAGAGACACCATAACTGAATCCTCAATGAGTTAGGGTTTCTGAGTCGATCTGCAAAGCTACTTTCCATGTGGCTCTCTCTCATCTGGGGCCAACGACCCAGTCAACACTGATTGCAGATCATGGAGAATGTTGCGACCAGAGTTTGTCGATCCTCTTCAGGATGATCACCAGCGAGTAGAAGTCTTCCTTCAACAGCTGCAGGACATCATGTTACAAAGCTTTGGACATTTTATAGGCTGTTTTTCCACACATTTGAGAAACAAATGTAGCTGCCAGGCCTCTGGAACAATGCATCAGTCAATCCTTAATACCAAAGTTGAACCAAAACTACTTGTAATCCTCCTGGAAAGGCCCAGCAGCTCAAGAAAGAAACTAAATCAATGATTGCTGTTACATTAATAGCCACAGGCATCGGTGTTGGAGGCACCAATGTTCCTTTTTACTTTGCAATCAATGTTTTACCTTTCTTAGTAATTTCCTCAAATGTATCTCCAAACTTGCTGTCAAGCTGAACATTCAAAGCTTGTAGGGTCTGCCCTGAGGTTACAACCTTCTTTTGCAGCCTTTCATTGCCCATTTTACTTATTTCTCCTCGGTAAAGCATTGGCCACTGTATAAACATCTGGATTGCCATTGCCTTTTGCTTTGGCGTTTGTCAGTGGTAGCAAACCACACTCAGTTGTAATTTACAGTACTGACATAAAAACAATTTTAAAAGTCTAGAATATGTAGAGTTAATTAAACTAATTGGATTTACCTCCTGATAATTGGCTTTTTGCTGGTTCAGTTCATTAATGCCGAGTTAAAACAACATTGGAATATGCAAAGTGGCATTAACAATGCTCAAAGTACTTAGACTCGTAATTAACTAACCCGCTGAATGTTTGCCCCATAATTCTTATCATAGGATTGCAAAGTTTACATTTGAAGTCCTAAATAAAGCTCCCTTAAATCAATATTTTTTCAGTTATGTGTCATGTGAATTTTTTTCAATGTTTCTCAAGCTTTATCTCAGATGGATACAGATTTGCTCAATTGTGACTTTGCTTCATACCAGATAACACAGCAAAGAACATTAAAACAGCCAACACTGGCTCAATTCTGAGTGTACATTGAGGTGGGGAGTAGTTAAAAAAATGTTAAAAAAAGAAATGTAAAAAAAGTTTATAAAAAGTTAAAAAGAGGTAAAAACAGCCCAAAACCTATCACATTTCAATCTCTCTCCAGATCTGATGAAGAATCATATTGGACTTGAAATGTTAACTCGGGCCTGAATTTTACACCCATCGGGCCAGCGCACTTGGGTGGGCATGGAAGCGGAATTCCGGCCGCAATCAGTCCTGGAATGTGGTTTTACGTCCATTGGCCAATTATCGGGGGTTAACAGGGAACTCCAGACCTCCACAAATAAAATGTGATGACAAAAGACAGCAAACTGTGTTGAGGCGGAGCATTCGATCACCTGACAGCAGAACGCAGAAAACCTCAGTCCCCAGGCACCATTTTTAATTGTATTTCAGCCCCGACATTACATCCAGCCCTGTATCAAGCTCCTAACTAAACCTTGAAGGCCTCCTGGTCAATTGGCCTGCCTGCCAACCATAGATGTAGACAGGCCGTGTGAAATCACTTTTAGTGTACTCCTTAATGGGCCTAAATTAATTATTTTTTAAAATTTGTTCATGGGAGGTGGGTGTCGCTGGCTGTGCCAGCATTTATTGCCGTCCCTAATTGCCCTTGAGGGGGTAGTTAAGAGTCAACCACATTGCTGTGCGGCTGGAGTCACATGGAGGCCAGACCAGGTAAGGACGGCAGATTTTGTTCCCTAAAGTGCATTAGTGAACCAGGTGGGTTTTTACAACAATCGACAATGGTTTCATGGTCACCATTAGACATTTTTACTGAATTCAAATTTCACCATCTGCAGTGACGGGATTTGATCCTGGATCCCCAGAGCATTACTCTGGTTTACTAGTCCAGTGACAATACCACTATGCCACCACCTCCCCGCGTACCTGTTGGCCGTTGCCTGCACTCGCCCGCCGACTGAAGTATAATGAGTGCGCGATGACGTTAGGACGCATGCTTGACGTCTTCTTGTTCGTTTACATACACTTTTGGTTCGGGTGTAAAATTCTGGGCCGGGATTCTCCCCTACCCGGCGGGGTGGGGGGCCCCGGCGGGATGGAGTGGCGGGAACCACTCCGGCGTTGCACCGCCCCAAAGGTGCGGATTTCTCCACACCTTTAGGGGCCAAGCCCTCACCTTTAGGGGCTAGGCCCGCACAGGAGTGGTTGGCGCTATGCCGGCCAGCGGGAAAGGCCTTTGGCGCCACGCCAGCTGGGCTGAAGGGACTCTGCCGGCCGGTGGAAGTCCGCGCATGCACGGGAGCGTCAGCAGCTGCTGAAGTCATCCCCGCGCAAGCGCGGGGGGGGGTCACTTCCACATCGGCCATCGCGGAGGCTATGGCCGAGGCGGAAGGAAAAGAGTGCCCCCCTGGCGCAGACCCGCCCGCGGATCGGTGGGCCCCGATCGCGGGCCAGGCCACTGTGGGGGCACCCCCCGGGGCCAGATCGCCCCGCACCCCCCCCCCCCAGGACCCCGGAGCCCGTCCACACCGCCAGTCCCGCCAGTAAGGGAGGTGGTTTGATTAATGCCGGCGGGACTGACATGACAGCAGCGGGACTTCGGCCCACAATTGCCGGGTGGGGGCCACCGACCGGCGCGGCGCGATTCCTGCCCCAGCCGAATTTTCGGTGCCGGAGAATTCGTCGGCCAGTGGGGGCGAGATTTGTTTTGTTATGTTTCCTTTGTAACATAAGCGGCTTCCTTGTGTTGCATTTGTCAAGGAAGGTCGAGACGTGTAAATAACTTCAACTCATTTATTTACACGATGTACACTTTTATAACTTGAGTTCGACACTACTGCTAATCCTATTTTAGCTACCTAAACTGACTAACCTCTTCCACGAGGTGGGTGTGATAATGAATCAACCCTGTGCCTCTCCTCACTGACAGTCTCCACTGGCCAAAGGGGGCTGATCATGTTTGTGGTGTCCTTTATGTATGGGTTGGTGTAATGCCCCCCTGTGGTTGTGTCACCTCCTTGTGTATCGTGAATGTCCATTGGTCGAGTGTGTATGTGTGATGTTTCTGGTGCTCCCTCTAGTGTCTGTCTAGCTTACATGTATTTACAGTGATGCACATCACCACAGGATTGACGCCGCCCCCCCCGGCGATTCTCCGACCTGGCAGAGGGACGGAGAATCCCGCTCCTGGTCTCTGGTTCGCTTTCAGACCTTATGAGCTTTCCCAGCATTTTCTGCTTTTATGAAAAGCGTGGCAATATTTCTGGTATAATTTTATGTTTAATAACGTGATATTATTATTTATATTCTCCACTTCATCTCTCAGACCTCCAATGCGCAAACTGTTCCTGTCCTGTGGGGAAAACTGTCCAGGGGCCATGTTCGATACAAGGAGATATGCAGAATTCTCTGGCATTTCTGTTTTGAATGTTTTCTCTTTAAATTACAATTGTCACTTGCTATTTTCATAGACATAAGAGTATTAGTGCTAATTCTATCCCACTATAAAATTGTGGGATGATTAATCCACCAAAGAAAATTGGAAAATTCCAAGCCACTAAAATGAATAATCTTAATGGAACATGTGAATGTATTCATAAGATATTTTGTTGGAAGAGGCTAATTTAGGCCATAATTAAAAAATTCAGCAAAAGAGAAAAATCTAATAAAATTGCAATTTCTTTTAAGGTGTCTCCAAATAGACAGCTTCACTATTTCCTGCGTTATTATTTTGTGGTAAGCTATTACATTTTTTTCATAGATAGATATGAATTTAAAGATTTGATGGTTACACAGCGATGCTAATTTTCGAACACTCACTCTTACCTGGCAAAATCATCCGCCAGGAGCACATATTGGAAATGAGAGCACATACTGACCACAATTTTCATTTTAATGGTTATAAAGTTATGAGCAGAGCCTGCCTGAATTTTCTGATATGCTGTTATGTCTTCTAGCTACCATAAAATAGAAATAAGCACACTTTAACTCAAAATGCTGGACCGACATCAAGTTACTTCTCCACCTTTACCCCATTTTTATTTCTATCAATTTATTTTCATTCCTTCCGTTGATCTGTTTTTCCTTCACTATTGTTCCCCCTTCCCCCACCCCACGTGGGCCAACTGTTCCCATCACACACTCTAATCTCTTTATGTGTCACTGTCAGCACCCTTGTTAGCCTTAATCACCCCCATTTACATTCCCTGGGCACGATTCTGCAATGCCGCACCGTATGGGAGAATCGCCGTTCGCGCCATTTTTTCCCGCGGCACCGGTCCGACACCAGCAGGCAATTCTCCGAGGAGCGGAGAATTGGCGCCATTTGCGCCAGCGCGTTTGGCGCGACGCCAGTCGCGAGCCGCTGTCCACGGTCAAGCCGCCGATTCTCCGGCCTTGTTGGGCCGAGCAGCCGTGCGGAAAAAGCAGAGTCCCGCCGGCACCGTTCACACCTGGTCGCTGCCGGGAGGAACCTTGCGCGTAGGGTCGGGGGGGGGGGCGACCTGTGGGGCGGGGACAAGCACTCCTTCACCGGGGGGGGGCCTCCGATGGGGTCTGGCCCGCGATCGGGGCCGACCGATCAGCGGGCAGGCCTCTCCAGCCCCGGCCCTATTTTATTACGCGGCCGGCCCCTGTACCCCCACGCCATGTTGTGTCGGTGCCGGCACGCTGAAGAAGTCCCCCACGCATTCGCATGTTGGCGCGGCCCAACTGCGCATGCGCGGGTTGGTGCGTCGCCCATTTGGCGCTGGAAAGGGAGGCTGGAGCGGCGTGAATCGGTAGTGCCCACGCTCGTTTCGCGCCATTGTGAAACGTGACGGCGTTCAAGACAGCGCAAACACTCTGTCTCCATTTCGGAGAATCGCGCCCCCTATTTCTCTCCGTCCTTGACTTCTTTGTCAATTTCCACATATCGCTGGCCCCCTATCCAGCCCCACCGCTTCACCCCCCCCCCCCCACTATAGTATAAATCTGGCCCTATTTTTAGTTCATTTCAGCTTTGACAATCAGTCATCCAGACTCAAAGCGTTAGCTCCCTTCTCTCTTCACAGGTACTGTCAGACCTGCTGAGATTGTCCAGTATTTTCTGTTTTTGTTTGAGTTATTTCTTGCTGCTCTCAAGGTGGCTGATGGTTATTCGGCACATGACTGCAGTGTGACAGTGAATGTGGCACCTCAAGATATATATTTACATGACAATGAGTTCCTGGACTGAATTCTCCGCCTTCGGGCTTCTCCGTTTTGCCGGGGTTTCCTGACAGCTACAACACTCGCATCTATCCAACAATGTGGAAAACTGTCCAGGTGTGTCCTGTACACAAGAAACAGGAAAATCCAACATAGCCAATTACCACCCTATCTGTCTCCTCTCCACCATCAACAAAGTGATGGAAGGAGTCATTAACAGTGCTATCAAGTGTCACTTACTTTGCAATAACCTGCTCACAGGCGCTCAGTTTGGGTTCCGCCAGGGTCACTCAGCTCCTGACCTCATTACAGCTTTCGTTTCAACATAAACAAAAGAGCTGAATGCCAGAGGCGAGTCTTGACATCAAGGCAGCATTTCATTCAGTATGGCATCAAGGAGCCCTCGTAAATCTGGAGTCAATGGGAATCGGGGCAAAACTCTGCTGGTTAGAGTCATACCTGACCAAAGGAAAATGGTTGTGGTGGTAGGAAGTCAACCACCTCAGCTCCAGGACATCACTGCAGGGGTTCCTCAGGATAATGCCCGAGGCCTAACCATCTTCAGCTGCTTCATCACATTTTTGCCCTTTGTCTTTCCCTTGTCTACTAGTAGCTGGCAAAAGAGTGCCATTAATCAAGGGCTCGCATCAAGGCTCCTGCCCAGCCAATTGGCTCAGGAAGCAGCACAAGATTCAGTGAGCCCTAAAGACAATTTGCTAAAAGAACGCACAAAACAAATTACTACCAGTATTTAAGGCATATCAAAATGATTCCTATATTTATGAAAAGATAGCATGTCAGTAAAATTCTAACTTTCGATTAATTGAGCTGCGAAGAGGGATGTAAGAAGCCAAGTTTATTCTCAGCAGATGAAAAGTTTCGGAGATAAAAGCATAGATTTTTAAAAATAAACTGACGTGACGGACACAGATAAACCTTTTGTGTAAAGGTAGGATGGAACGAAATGCAATTGTAAGGAAGTCACGTGCAGCATTTATTCCACATGGACTGCAACCATTTAATCTTAATCTTCTTCTTAATCCTTATTATTATTGTCACAAGTAGGTTTACATTAACACTGCAATGAAGTTACTGTGAAAATCCCCTAGTCGCCACACTCCGGTGCCTGCTTGGGTACCCAGAGGAGAATTCAGAATGTCCAATTCACCTAACAAGCACGTCCTTCAGGACTTGTGGGAGGAAACCAGAGCACCCGGAGGAAACCCATGCCGACACGAGGAGAATGTGCAGACTCCGCACAGTGATCCAAGCGGGAATCGAACCTATGACCCTGGCACCGCGAAGCAACAATACTAACCACTGTGTTACTGTGCTGCCACTCACCACTACCTTCTCAAGGGTAATTAGGGAAGGGTAACAAATGCCAACAGAGCTCCTTTCCCATGAAATTTCCAAAGGAACATCTGCTGGGAATAAATATGCGAAGTAAATTTCTCAAGCTTGAGGTTATTGATTTATTTACCAGGCTGCAATCTAATACAGTAAATATGTGATAAGTATGACTATCCAAAAGTGAATTGACGCTATTGGACTAAACCAAGAAAAGTGAAATGTGGGTTGAGATAGCAAAGGAGAAAATGGTCCGATCAACCTTGAAACATACCCAGGATAATTGATTGCGCAGCACATGCAGAATAGCCTTTTTTCTTATCTACATTCTATTTTATTTAATGCTCTTAGCGTAGGTGTCATCACCGGCTTTAACGGCAAAAATGTGAAATTTCAATAGTGAAAAGCACGTCATTGTGCTTTTGATAAATAAATGTTTAGGGCTCCTCTATATAAAGACAGATCTTCAGGTCTCAGCCTCAGCTGCAAGTTAACAAGATCACTATTTCAGAGCGAAATGGGGCTGTTAAGCACACTGGGCTATATCGCTGGCTTAGAAAGCAGACCAAGGCAGGCCAGCAGCATGGTTCAATTCCCGTAACAGCCTCCCCGAACAGGCGCCGGAATGTGGCGACTTGGGGCTTTTCACAGTAACTTCATTTAAAGCCTACTTGTGACAATAAGCGATTTTCATTTCATTTCATTTCAAATGTTTGTTTGTATCCACAGTCAGGTTTTCTACTTACCTGTTTAGACCAGGGGAACACAATTGTTACATTTTATGAAAATATAGCCGGGACATTACTATCTATATAGCAACACATAAATTTTCCTTTGTAACACGGAGGGGGAGTGGAGCACACCGTCAGTGTTCACATACACCCATTGGCACCAACTGCAGCTGACTCTGGCAGACTTTGTGAGGCTGGGGTGAGGTTCCTTGCCAATGAAAAGTACTCACAAGATAGCAGGTACATTTATTATTCCTGTCAAAGTGGTTGAAAAAGTCTGATCGAAGAGTCTGCTTGGGTTGCTGTCCAGGTCTCCACCCAGAGAAGGCAACATCTATCCCCAATGGACACCTTTGTAAATATCTGTATCAGAGCTGTGTTGAAGACATTGGCCACTAAAATTAAGCACTTGCAATATAAAAAAAACAATGAAAATGTTCTCTCTTTTAAAAACAAAAACAGAGCAATGTTTCTATCTTGACTATTAAAACAATTACATTTTGGACTTTCTCGATTCACATGTTATGAGTTTAAGGTTATTTCTTTAAACCTATGGATCAAATTTGCTTCTGTATCAGAAGAGCTTTAAAATCAGTTGTGCACATAGTCTCGGCCGAGTATTTTTTTTTAAACTCCACGGTTTCATCAGGAATCTCAGCCATGATCTCAGCCTGGATCCAAACGTCTGTCCATTGGTAAATACTGATGCTTGGTCCAAGCGGACATATTCGCACTAACTACTATTGCAGATGTAATTATTTTCTTCTAAATACTGTGATCTGTGTGACAAAGCCGGCATCTATTACTCATTACTGGCTGCGCCAAGCTTGACACAACAGAGTGGCTTGCTAGATTACATCAAAAGGCAATCAAAAGTCAACCCTGTTGGTCTGAGAAGGAAGTCACCTGTAGGCCAGACTGCCGAAGTTGAGCAGGTTTGATATCAAAAGAACATTAGTGAGTCAGTAGGGTTTTTCCAACAATCCAATAACCCCATGGTTGCTTTATTACAGGCAACAGTTATTTATTACCAGGTTTTTTAAAAAACTGAATTTAAATTCCAAAATGCCGCAGTGGAATTTGAGTTTACGCTATCGTACTAGCCCAGATAAATCGCAATACTTACCGGGCTGAGTTTCCCATATTTCAACAAACCCCCACCAATACTGCAGCAGGGGTCTAAGGAAAAGGAGAAGGATTGCTGATCGGGTGCTCAGTCTATTGCAATCATGGAAACTCAGAAAAGCTATCAAATTTGAACTGTGATGTAACTGAAAATCTAGGAATCTTGATATTAAATGTGGAATATGGCTCGACTTTACACTATCCGACAAGGTATTGGTCTACAAAGGACCAGAGACATCGCTCCTCATTCGACAGAGAAAATGTATTACATAGCGTGAGGGGCACCATTCTGCAAGCATGGAGCAAGTCAAGGAGGCAGGCCTTCATGACGGACCACAGCCCGTATAAGGATAATTCTATAGGCACCTGAGCTAACCAGCCTCCAGGTACTCATAAGAACATAAGAACTAGGAACAGGGGTAGGCCATCTGGCCCCTCGAGCTTGCTCCGCCATTCAATGAGATTGTGGCTGATCTTTGTGCACTCTCCGGCCCGTACACCATATATTGGTAGTAAACACAGATTTAAGAATGAGAAGAATCCTGTGGTCTGAAGGGCAATGAGACATCACAAGGTCAGCGAGCTGAAGGGAAGATGATTCAATGCAAATTGCATTTGTAAAATATTTCAAATTGGCCTCATTCAGCAAATCAAAATTTTCTCCCCGATGTTTGGTAAGTTTATCAAGTGAGGAGCTAATCGGGAAGATTCTTTCCTCGTGATGAGTGCGACAGCGCTTTTATGGTTTGACAGTTCCAATGAATGTGTGCATTAAAAAGTGCATAATCATGTTCATTCTTAACAACCCTAAAGGATTCCTTATCTCTCCCAAAGGGTACCTTACCTCTCTCAAATTTTGCCTTTCCTCTCCAAAAGGGTGCTTTCCCTCATGCAAAGGTGCCCCAGGATCGTTTGGAGGTGCTTGCTGGCTGTCCAAAGGAATCAATCAAGCACAGACCCGCATTTACCTGTTCTAATCTGCACAAATTCAGATTCCACACTTCTGTTCTTCCAAAATCCCACATCAGTGGAAGCAGCTGGTGATTTAAATAGCCAGCTGCCTCAGAGAATTATGCATGTGTGAAACCAACTCTGGTCTTGCTCCCCTCACGGATATGGGAAACGCAGGGTTCAGGAGCGAGACTGACTTTTAGTCCATTTTCGAGATTTTCGCCATGGTGGAGAGGCTCTCTGCTGTGCCAAAAATCTGGGATTTAATTCATTGCTAAATGCTTTGAGACATCCTGAGGTTGTGGGAATAAGCACAAATTGTGGGATACCAACAGAGAAATGCTTCATGCCTTCTTTCGAAGTTTCTCTCTTTGGTGTTTGAGCAGAAATGTTAACCCATTTATTTAAAATGAGTTAACGCATCCACTAAAATTCAGAAAAGAATTTCAAATCAGCTTGCTGAGCATTCCTACACTAGCAATTCGCACTGTAACATTGTGTCCAATATTCTGAAGAAGCACATTAGTTGAGAGGGAGCAAGCCCCATCCGCTGGTGACAACTTAGTATTAATATTTCTCAACAGCTCTATTTGGAATCAATACTCCAGTTCGCTAGTTGGGGTCTGCTTGCATCAAAAGAAAAAGTTTCAGGCACTCCAAATCCATTCCACTTTGAACTTTTTTTTTGATTATATCATTTTATTTTCTCAAGTCAATGCCATGGGGTGAATGGTATGTGCTCCATGAGACACCCCAGAAATGAGCAAGGAATTAGCAGTCAATCAGTGATGGATGGGCAGCTAAAGAATGAAGAGTTTGCATCTGGGATCACTTGCTTTATTGTTCAGGTAATTTGTGAGCTTGCCCCAGTATAATAACTGTGCTGTGCACTAAATGTCAGCACTTGGGAGTGGTTTTGAGCAAAACCAGTCACAGCAAAGGAAATTGAAATCGGAAGAGGCACAAAAATCATTTTTTTTGCTGGCTAGTATTTACAGCGGGATTAACAGAGTGTAGGCCTGAGGGCCTGCAGCCAATAAACTTTGCAATTTTGTATTTTTGCATGTTTTTCTGCTTTGTTCTTGATTTTAAGCCTTTGGTTAATATTCAAAGTTATTTGATATTAAATCTTACTTGGCAGACATTGATCTTAACTCAGCCATGATTGTGATTTGGGTTAGTTTATGAAAAATAATCAGTAGTGGCATGTTTTCCACACCTTGAGGAGATTTCTCCCATCTGGGCACCAAGTCCCTTGGCAAGGAGGGGAAAGGGGGATACGTCAAAACGACTCCACTTTCCCACTGCAGCGGCCAAATCTTCCCACCCTACCCCATTAATTATGCGACCGTGTGGTTTGCACCCGATGGCGCGTAATCTGCTGTCGTAACCGGGTGTCGTTTGAAAATGCGACATGACTGATCCACTTTCGATGGAAGAAGGTGGACCTCGTGAAAATAAAGATGGGTCACCTGGAGCCTGCTGAGGTTGAAAGATGGCTGTCTTGAGAAAAAAGGTAGATCTTGAGCAACATTCCGAGGCTGAGAGGCGCACCGCCTCCAGGACACCAAATCAGGAAGGCCCACCCTGTAGACGCTTCCCCCACCCACTGCGGTGGTGTTCCAGAGTCCAGGGTTACCAGCAGCCTCCATCCCAAAGTCTGGAGGAAGCCCAAGCATTGTTCAGGTGAGTCCTGACATCTGCACGCTACATTGATCCAGGCATGTTTTGCACCACCGTGTTTTCCCACTGGCACCGTGGAGAATTGAGCGTGGGTGGTTTGGCATTCATCTGCGTCCCATTAGCGGGATGCAGCCGCCAGCAGTTTCTCCGATCCATCATGGCAGGCATCAGCAGAAGATCCCACAGTAAATTCACATTGGTTTTGGGGCCTTTCGGGTGGACTATTTGAAGATGGAATGGAGCTGTACGTGACTTGTTTCACAACAAACTCTGTCATGATATGTAGACACACACATAATGATATACAGACAAGCAGCTAATGGACACAGAGAACAGGACATGACCAATAAGCAGGCAGGACACTCAGGGGTGGGATCTGACTATAAAAGACACGAGGCGCTCACACTCCGCCTCTTTCCACTGATGAACATCTAGAGAGTCAGTCAAGGGTGTTGTTATAATCTCAAACCTCCACCACGTGGCTAAGAGCTAGTCTGGTTCAGTCAGACAGAGTAACCACAATTAAGTTAGCAGAGAGTCGAACTCACAGAGAACTGTGCTAACTGTGCTATTAGTTCAATAAACCTGATTGAACTAACTTCAAGGTCTGGAGTATCTTTCTGATCTAAGCTGCATCCAGTTGCAGCCAGTGTTAGACCAGTGTACCTAACACGACATGATACCAGGAGACGACTAATTTAAGGTGGTTCACCTCAGTCCGTTCCGTGACGACCAGCAAATGTATCCCGGCACCATGGAGAAGATTCAGGCTCCTCACCAGCTCAGGATCTCCAGCAATCTCAGTGCCAACTGGCGGATATTCAAGCGAAAGCTTCTGCTGTACATCGAAGCCTCAGACCTCAGCATTGAAGACAGCAGCCATCTTGCGCGCTTTTCCTGGAACCCCACGCATGCGCGATGCGAACGGGATAACAAAGCGGCCGACACCCACACTGCGCAGGTGCAGACGTCTGCCGACCGCACTGTGCATGTGCGCCGACATACACCGAGTCACGACGCCAACGTCATGACACGCCCGAACTGTGGCAACGCCCACTTAAAGGGACGCTGCCCTGCAGGAGGCAGGCGATGTTTAAACTGCGGGAAGCCTGGACACTATGCAGTCTTATGCAGGTCTGCACCACCAGTCAGAGGCCAGCGCTCCCAATTCCGACGACGGCGCATCCAGAATGTACAACGACGTATGTACTGCCCCCCGTTCCTATGTTGTGCGTCTGGCTGATGGTTCTATTGTGCGACGAAACAGGCAGGCACTGCGCAAAGTTGCCTGCCCACAACCACATTCTTCTCCGTTTCCTTCTGTTGTTTTGGTACCTCCTGATACCTCGACTCACGAGGCCACCAGTCAGGCTTCAATCCCGCCCATCAAGGCGCTGTCGTCCCCACCACCACCTCTCCGGCGGTAGACCAGGATCAGACGCAAGCCACAGAGACTGGACTTATGAACATTTGTTCTGTTTGCTATGTTCTGTGTCTCGCAGTAGACAGCTGTTTTCACATGTACATCTGTTCACATCCACTGCATGTATATATATTAATATTGGCCTATTCTTGTAAATACATTCACATATGTCATCCAACCATAAAAAAGGGAAGATGTCATGATATGCGGACACACACATAACGATATACAGACAAGCAGCTAATGGACACAGAGAACAGGACATGACCATTAAGCAGGCAGGACACTCAGGGGTGGGATCTGACTATAAAAGACACGATCCGCCTCTTTCCACTGATGAACATCTGGAGAGTCAGTCAAGGGTGTTGTGTCAATATCACACCTCTACCACATGGCTAAGAGCTAGTCTGGTTCAGTCAGACAGAGTAACCGCACTTAAGTGCTAACTGTGCTATTAGTTTAATAAATCTGATTGAACTAACTTCAAGGTCTGGAGTATCTTTCTGATCTAAGCTGCATCCAGTTGCAGCCAGTGTACCTAACATGACAAACTCAACACACAAAGGGCATGGTAGTGCAGTTCGTGCACAATTTATGTGATCGCACTGTGCATCAATAAATAATGGTCAGATTACCATGACAATGCTGGTCCTTAGATAGTTTCAAACTATCTGGAATGTCTCGTGGGAAGTTTATACCGTGTTGAACTCAGTTTCATATTGCCACCGTGACCATACCCTATGAATTTATTTCATCTGTTTTACAGATAAAAACATCAGAGCAGAATTCTCTAATATTACCATCAATTATTCCCATCGATCAAAGAACATTGCAAGGCAGAAAATGTGTCACATTTTTACCAACCAAGCGGCATTCAATCACAAATGTCTTAAACAGCTTACTTCTAATTTTAACACACTTCAGGAAGGATTCACTGGCATTTGGCCGGGTTATACATAATATCCATGAAGCTGGCAATCATAAATGAGCTTTGCAAACCTTGTTGCTGCAGATAAGCAGGCAGGGGATTGTAAAGCAAATAAAGTCAATTAACTAAAACAGAGTTTTCCAAACCAGGGGAGCTTAAGGAGGTTATCAGAGGGGAGTCGCAAAGAGTACAAGCTCTGAACCATCTTTCATTCTTCCATTTACGGGTGGTCACTTATTTTTTATAATCTCAATCAACAGGGAAACAAGGAGATGACCCATATAAGAGATGGTGCAGTGAAGTGCAGAGCCGGAAGGTGTACTGCAGAGGGAGGAGCCGAGTTGTTGCATTTCGCAGTGGCCAGCATTGCTAGGTATTCCACCCAACCTCAGTTAAAATTCATCCCAGCATTCATTTGGGACAATGAGGTATGATCAGAATTTGCTCTCAAAGTTTATTTAAATGTGAGGAAGTAAACACTTTGGGCTGGATTCCCCATTTCAGAGACTAGACTCCGGTACAGAATTGGTGGACTTCTACGACAGCAAAATTGGCATCGCTCCCGGAGCAATTCAGAACCCGTTAATGGGCTCGCACCGGCACCACGTAAAACTCAACCGATTCCAATGAAAAACGCTGTTGGATTCACCGGGATTGGGATTGACACTCGAGTGGCTGACCAGCTGCAGCCGCAAATTAGCACCCGACTCCCCGCACAAACTCATCTCAGCCAACTGCTTAGCACTGGTTGCACTGGAGTGCACCTATCACATTGATGGGTTGGCTGGGGGGGGACCCCCATACAACTGTGGCACTAAATTCACAGTGGGTAGTCAGAGGTGTGCGCAGCTGCATGGCTGCCTTGTAGGCCGCGGCGATGGTGTTCCATGGCCGCCCACCCCGACCCAATCCTGGCCGTCCCCTGCTACTCTCCCTGCTACCCCCCCCCCCCCCCCCCCCGGGCTCTGGCAGAATCCCTTGGTCAGTGGCACAACTGTCAACACAATGACAATGTGGGACACTTTCCGCACCCACTCTCTATCCCTCAGCAGCTACGGAACCTGTTACCCGATTTTTGAAACCACAAGTGAAACTCGCCGTCAATAATTCCTCCTGACGGAGGTGGAGCAACGCGGAGGCCCCGGAGAATACCAGGTCAGGCCCACTAATGATCTGCCAACGGCATTTACTGTACGTGCAGAGTAGAACGCATTTACCCTGCTGTCGAGGCACCAGGGCGTGACTTTCTGGCGGGGGCCCGGCGCCGGCCACAATTTTGGCCTCACAACCAATTCTCTGCCCAATCGCCTTTCTCGATTTCGGCCGACGGAGAATCCCGCCCTTAATTTCTAATTAATGTTTCACAAAAGAACATAAGAAGTAGGTTGGCCATTCTGTCCTCGGAGACTGCTCCGTCATTCAAAAAGATCATGGCTCATCCACGACATCAACTTCACCTTCCTCATATCCCTATGGGTTAAAATTGGGCTAAATTAGAATTTGTGTGTAATTATGGGCTGTGTACCAGTACTAGTTGACTCCTAAAACTAATGCAAAAGCAAAATAGCCCAGTTGATTGAAACCCAAAATAAAATCAGAAAATGCTGGAAACCCTTAGCATTGAGGAAGATACAGACCCAACAGCCCCGGTCAGGTTCTGATGAAAGGCACAGACCTGAAACATCTAGGACATGCACTTCTAATTTTGTTGCGGCAAAATCCTGAAAGGCAAAGGCAAAATAGGTTAAGCCAGTGATGATTTTTGAGTTGCCCACTTGATGCGGCATCTTCACAATCAAGTGAAATGTCTGCAAAGCAATTTATAATCAAATCCAACATTAAAATGGTCTAAATTTAACATCGCTGCACCCATTTAATGGGCTGAAAACAGACCTAACAATAGCCAATCTGGCTGAGCGGAGGTTCATGCCTGGTTTACATGGAGGTTCTGGCCACGACTAACTTGGTCACAGTCTGTCATTCAAATGACCCTGATCTCATCAATGTTCAAATGAGGCTCCTGTCCTCATCTCAAGCACAGACTCCTAAATTCACTTGCACTGGTTGGAAATTGGGATGGAACTTGTATTGAAACCAACCCTAGATATAAATGTCAATTATGCTGAACCGTCCCAGCCAGTAATTTGATTAACAATTTTTTTTAAATGCACTGAATTGAAAAAGAAGCAAAATATTAATATTCGAGTAGTGACTTGAGCAGAAGGGGAAAAATCTCCACTAAATGGTGCGGGTATCAAACAGTAATTTAACAAATGATAGAAGTAGGAAAAGTGGTTTTGTTAAATGTTTAGATTTTCAATCAGGATTTCCCAGTCCAATGGAAAATTTGACACAAAAGCCAAAATTCTGATGACTTCAGGTGGAAATTTCTCGTCCCAGAGTGGGCGGAACTGGAAATTCACAGCCAATTGACAAAGGCAGTCTGAATCTGATCATGTATCTGGGCATGTACAGAGGCAGACAACAAATAAAGGATAGACGGTGAAAGCACCTTGAACACCTGCAGAATAAAAGATATATGAAATATAGCCCTGTCCCAAAATGTGTTCAATCGATGATAAGCAATCCCAAGGAATACAATTCCTTAAAAACGTTGAAGGATAAGGCCAATTTTACCATTTGCAATTGAAAAATTTGAAAGGCTGTGGAGATATATCGGAGTTCAGGCAATCCACAACGTGTGTAATAAAATGGAGATGACTGAATGGTTCTTGATGGAACAAAAGAGCTGATTCCAGCACTGTTGTTACATTAAAACAGCAATATGTACCATTGCTATTGTTGAGTTGCTCCAGCAAAATGTTTATTATATTCATTATGTTCATCCATTCCAGACTTACGGAAAATTACAAAATTAATTCACCTCGAATGGAAAAAACCCAAAATGGCTGAGCAAAAAAATCTAGACGCAATAGACCTCTTGTTCATCCTTGACAACCATTCCACAAAGATGATGCAAATAACAACTTTATGGACTTTCAACAAGCTTTCAATAGTGATTTTAGAAACAGATTCTGAACAGCGTTATAAGGCTGTGGAATTGATGGGGAAACCTGTGCATCGAGGCATGGGGGAACAAGGTCGGGGATTGGAAAGTTTTTCCATTTTTGGCTTCAACTGTCGGCATTGCCAGATGCAAACATAAAACCCACTCACTTACCCTGTGAGATATCGTTGCAACACCCTGCTCCGCACTGTGTCCTAACGACCCTTCCAATTTAGTGTCGTAGGATTCATAGAATCAAATACCACAGAGGAAGAGGCCACTCAGCCCGTCATGCCTGGGTGTTAATGAGGAGGACTTTTCAGATAGTGCCTTTGTTGATCTAATGACTCGGTTGATGGCTACTCGCTTGTCCGGCTTTATTCATATTCAGCATTTCTGTTGAAGTGTGGTACAACAAAGTGGCTTGCTGGGCCATTTCAGAGGATGGTTAAAAGGCAACCACATTGCTGTGGGTCTGTGGGGCCCAACAACATCCTGGCAGTAGTACTGAAGACTTGTATTCCACAACTGTCCGCTCTTCCAGCCAAGATACAACACAATGTGGAAAGTTGCCCACGCATGTCACGTCAACAAAAAGTAAGGCAAATCCAACCAGACAAGTTAACATCACACCAGTCTATCCTCAATCGTCAGCAAAGTGATGAAAGGTGCTGCTAACAGTGCTATTTAGTGCCACTTCCACAGCTGTAAGCGGCTCGCTGATGCTCAGTTTAGAATCTGTCAAGGACACTGGGCTCTGGACTTCATTACAGCCTTGAACCAAAATTGTGCAGAAGAGATGAACTCCAAAGGAGAGGTGAGAGTGACTGCTCTTGACATCAAGGCAGCATTTGACCAAGTGTGACATCAAGGAACCCCATTGAAGTCAATGGCAATTATGAGGAAAATTCTCCACTGGTTGGAGTCTGCTGAATAGCCTCTTGCAGCCCCAAGATATTGCTATAGTTCCTCATGGTAGGGTCCTTGGCCCAAACATCTTCTCCAGCTTCATCGATGACCTTCCCTCCATCATAACATCAGATGTGGGGATGTTTGCTGATAGTTGCAAATTAGTTCCGATCAAGACTCATCAGATGCTGAAACACTCCATGCCCGCTTTTAGCAATACCCGAACAGCATTCAGGTTTGTGCTGATAAGTGGCAAGTAACATTTGTGCCACACAAGTGTTCGACAATAACCATCTTCAAGAGAGTTTAACCATTTCCCTTTGCTATTCAATGGCTTTACTATTGCTGAATCCCCCACTATCAAGATCTTGGGGGAGGGGGGTTTACCATTGAGCAGAAACTCAACTAGACCAGCCATATAAATACTGCGGCTACAAGAGCAGGTGAAAGGCTGGGAATTCTGTGGCATCAGGGATGACACAAAGTACAATTCTGGGGCCACGTGACCCCAGATCGTGAAACACATCATACCAACTCGCCCACAAAGATCTGTTGTGGAAGGCACTGCATTTCCCCCCTTGGCATCTCAGGAGGCCACTGAATTTTGAGTCAAACTAACCATTCCATTATGCGCTTTTCCCGCCATATGAAAGAAGAAGAATAGTTAAGTCGGAGACGCACACATCATTCTTGCTCAAGTAAACTTTAAATTGAACAACATCCCTTCAAATCATCAGAGGGGGAGACAATTAGATTTTCAGTTTTACTGCCATATTGTTGAGATTAAATACCATATTCAATTAATCCGCAAATATTTTAGCGACTCAAGTGTATCCAAGGGATTTCATTGAGAGAGCTTATCATTGCTTTGAAAGTTTACAATTTAATGAAAATGAAAATAAATTAAAATTGGTGAGGCTTTACATTTGAAGAAACAAAGGAAAATGCAAATAGAGGCAGGAACTGCATGCTCCTTAAATCTTTCAGAAGGAGCATGGTGAAGCCAACATATTCATTTTGCCACTACTTAACAGGCTAGGCAGGCCACTTTTTGAATCTGTGCCTTCCTGTTAGTGCCCACGAGGGACACATGTTCAAATCTTGGCACACAAGTTTTCATCATGAGCCACAATATAAGTAATGGCATCATCACAATCAACTACTTAGCGAAGCAGATATTAATTTCTCTCACACTCCAATGTTACTGGGCATGAGTCTGTAAAACTGTAACCATTCCTTGGAACAATGCTTTAATAATAATAATCTTTATTAGTTTCACAAGTAGGCTTACATTAACAGTGCAATGAAGTTACTGTGAAACTCCGCTCGTTGCCACATTCCGGCGCCTGTTCAGGTACACTGAGGGAGAATTCAGAATGCCCAATGCACCTAACAAGCATGTCTTTCGGGACTTGTGGGAGGAAAGCGGAGCACCCGGAGGAAACCCACGCAGACACGGGGAGAACGTGCAGATTTTGCACAGACAGCGACCCAAGCGGGAATCAAACTTGGGTCCCTGGTGCTGTGAAGCAATAGTGCTAACCACTGTGCTATCGTGCCGCCCATCTATGTTATAATGAAAAATAGGACAATGTTATATAGTTTGAGTACAATGAAAGAATACTAAACAGTACAAATAAAAAAAGGAGGCATTGCAATCTTATAAACACAAATCCTCCATCAATCATTTTAATGAAGATATAATCCATAGATTACCACCTTGGTTCAAACAGTAGCAAAGCAATTTCGTACAAACATGTTAATGCATTCAACATTAATACTGCAATGTTAGTCCAAACTACTGTTATTATGGGCGCAATACATTCCCAATACAGAGTTAGGGTTCTTCATAACCTGCATACACCTACAATTAAATAGTTAACTCCAAGAATTGCAACAACACATGCTTTGCGAGGAACCAAATACAGTTGGAGTGGTATTTGATTTGGAGGTTACATTCTTGCCACTGGCTTGAATCTGACTCCAGATTATCCTGGTGAGTGATTTAGAGGTTAACGTCCAGTAGAACACTTGCAACTGAAGAGTGCATGTGACTCCTCCACTCATCGTATGAGTTATGAGAGCACAATCCACGTCACTGGTTGGAGTAAAGATGGTCACAACCATGAAAGGACTATTTATGTTCCAGGCAGTCAGCCTATGATTCCTGCTACTGCTTCACATTTTTCTCAAATGGAACTGTGTCAACATCGAGTAACAACATCTACTACAGTTGTTAGATGCTATATAAATCACCACAGTTGTTACTTTGCTCTTAAATTCAAGTATTTGTGAACATCATGCTAACACAATATATAGTGATTAGAGTATAGTCAGTACCTCAGCACAAGCCCTTCTTTGCTATTTTTTAAAAATATGCAGTCGCTTCTGACCGCAAAATAAATTAATTTGTGCTATTCTGAGTTGAAGCCCGTATGAAGCTGCTTGAAGTGAAAAATTTCTACTGATGGACATGGCTCAAGCATGCATTTTATTGACATGCTTCAGGAACCTTCAACAATTCATTTTGTGAAAAGCACAGGAATTTAATTCTCCTTCAGCAAAGGCACTTTATGGGAAGATTTTCCATTCCCATTTTTGGGGAGGCGGAAACAGAGGAGAATCGATCAGGAGTCACAAAACAGATTTTACACCGACGAGATTTCCCTGATCAATTGTCCCCACCACCCACCAATGACGTAACAAGAATCCCGACTTCTAAAGATGGGATGCCGACATACATCCATTTAAATATGCGTATCGGGACTTTACGCCTGATAGTTCCCCTCGTTAAATTGTCACACCAATGTGAATCATCACAGGTACCTCACAACGTGCACCTGCGGAGTAGAACCTGCCGGCGGTGCACAGAGGATCATGCCCAGGCACTGCAACCCGGCATAGCCCGGGAACTACCCCATGGTACTGCCTGGCATTGCCCCCTGGCAGTTTTGTGGGCAGGGATCCCACAATTGCCCTTGAGGGGCAATGAAGAGTCAACCACATTGCTGTCGGTCTGGAGTCACATATAGGCCATAGAAAGGCATGGACTAGTCAGTGATAATCAACATTGCTTTCTTAAGGGAAGATCATGCCTTACAAATTTGATTGAATTCTTTGAGGAGGAGACAAGGAGGATTGATGAAGGTAGTGCATTAGATGTTGTCTACATGGATTTATTAAGCATTTGACAAGGTCCCACATAGCAGACTAGTCAAAAAGATAAAAGCCCATGAGATACAGGGTAATGTGGTGAATTGGATCTAAAGCTGGCTTAATCACAGGAACCACACGGTAATGGTCGATGGCTGCCCTTGCAAATGGAAAACTGTTTCAAGTGGTGTCCCGCAAGGCTGGGTGTTAGCACCCCTGCTGTTTGTGTTATATATTCATGATTTGGACATGAAAGTGGGGGGCATGATTGGGAAATTTTCAGACAACACAAAAATTAGCTGTCTCGTGGATAGTGTAGAGGATAGCTGTAAGCTACAAAATGATACAGATGGGTTGGTGGATTGAGAAGGAAAGTGACAGATGACGTTCAACTCTGATAAGTGTGAGGTAATGTTTTGAGGGAGGTCAAACAGTAAAAGGGAATACACAATAAATGGGAATATACTGAAAGAGATAGATGAGGTGAGAGATCTTGGTGTGTAAGGTACCTTACATCACAGGTCCCTAAAGGTAGCAGTACAAGTAGATAAGGTTGTAAAGGAGCATATGAAATGCTCTGCTTCATTGGCAGAGGTATAGAATACAAAAATAGGGATATAATGATTGAACTGTATAAGGCACTGGGGAAGCACAATTGTGTGCAGTTCTGGTCACCACATTACAGGAAGGATGTAATTGCTCTGGAGAGCGTACAGAGAGATGTACTAGGATGCTGTCATTGGATTGGATTGGATTGGAGACGTG
This sequence comes from Scyliorhinus torazame, assembly GCF_047496885.1. NCBI lineage: Eukaryota > Metazoa > Chordata > Chondrichthyes > Carcharhiniformes > Scyliorhinidae > Scyliorhinus > Scyliorhinus torazame. The sequence continues at coordinate 282,131,086 of NC_092710.1, read as the reverse complement.
GCTGCAGACATTTAGCTACAAATAGAGATGGGAGAAGTTGGGATTATTTTGCTTGGGACAGAGAAGACTGAGGGGTGACATGACTGAGGCATACAAAATTGTGAGGAGTAGAGATAGAGTAGACAGGAGTTGGCAGAGAGTTTGAAAACCAAGGGTTAGAGATTCAAGCTAAGTGGCAGAAGGGTTAGAGGGGACATAAGGGGAAACCTTTTTACGCGGAGATTTGTGTGTGTCTGGAATTTGCTGCCTGAGTTGGTGGTGGAGGCAGATACCCTTAACTCTTTTTAAAAGTACCTGGATCTGCACCATAAGTGCTGAAAGCTGCAGGGCTATTGGTCGTGTTCAGGATGATGGGATTAGAAAGGGCACCTAGCTGTCTTTTGTTGGCATGGACAAGATGGACTGAATGGCCCCCTTCAGTGCTCTATCATTTCTATGTTTCCAATATGACGGAAAAAGCCGGCAGTGCAGCTGACGGGCTACCCTCCACTTTACCCGCCTGAGATGACACTTAGCCAAAAAATGGCAAAATTCCTCCCTTTAATATCTGCGTTAGACTTTTCACAGGTAATTGGCTGTAATGAGGATGTGATGTGTGGTTCCCACACATCACATCCTCTATTCATATGTGGCCCAATGCTATATTTGACTCAGGCCTCAAGCCAGCAAGGATCCTAGAAATATAGAAACATAGGAAATGGGCGCAGGAGTAGACCATTCGGCCCTTTGATCCTGCTCCACAGTTCATTATGATCATGGCTGATCATCTATCTCAGGAACCTGTTCCCACTTTATCCCCATATCCTTTGCTCCCTTTAGCTATTTCTAACTCATTCTTGAAAATACACAGGCCGGAATTCTCCGGGGCTGCCAGCCAGTGACGGGAATCCTGATGGCCGGTGAATTTGGTGTTGGGCAAAAAAAACGGTTTCATACCAGTCGTTAAACCCGTTGCGTGTTTCCCGGCCCACCCCACGAGTCCAGACAAGGTTCCCAACAGCCCTGACGAGGTTACTGCCCAGACCAGGTGGGAACATGCAAATAGGTCATTCTCCCTAACTCTCCCTAACTTGATTCTCAATTACAGGCAGAACACCTGATTCGCCTGCCTCCTGGGATGTTCCAAAACCTCGCTGGTGTGTTCCAGCATCTTGCTGGTGTGACTTGATGCAAGTCCTGACAATGGGGAATTGGCAGCTTGCACTCTGAGGAGGGGAAGGGGTGTGTACACTCCCTACAGTTGTGCCCAAGGTGCCGAGGGGGGTCCTTTATGGGAAGTGGTGGTCAGGGACTGCGTGGTCTGGCTGGCGGGTCTCAGATCGGGACACTTTCCTGGGATGGGGGTTGTTTGGCTGGTCTTCCCGCCTGCAACCTTTAAACCATTTAAACTGTCTGCCAGTATCTCAAAAATACAGTGATAATAAAATGAAAGTGTTCTCATCTGAAGCCTTTAATCCCTTTGAACTGTTTGTCAGCAAGCCAGGTTCAAAGATCTGTGACATGAAGATAAAAGTATTCCCATACTTTCTAGGAAACTATTCAGAACAAAGAGAAAACCTCTTTAAAAAACCTGCGGTTAGAAAAATAGATGCTCCTCAAAGTTAATGGACTATATCAATGAACAATGGTAATCCTTCATTTGATATTGCCTGGACCTGTCAATCAAAATGTTTTTAAACGGCAATTATCTGTGAAATTGAATGTAAACAATGGAGGTCAAGGCTTTTAGGCTTCTAGGCATGTGTACAGGCTTGAAAAAGATAAAGGGCAATGAAAAAAACTCTTAAAAGGATCCCACGGTGGAATACTTTAACCTTAATCTTGCAAACTTTCGACTTGGCATGCTGACAGACAGTTTAAACGGTTTAAGGCTGAAGATGGGAAAGCTTTCACTCCCTTATCAGAGATCTTTCATTTCAAGTTGCTGATGGATGGTTTAAAGGGTTTAAAGGCTGCAGATAGAAAGGCCAACCAAATGGCCTCACTCCAGGAAAGACCCCGGCCTAAGTCCCTCCAGCCCCGCACAAGCACCCCTTTCTCCCCTGGCCCCTATCTCTCATGAAGGACCACCCCCTCGGCACTCTGGAGGCAAGTGTAAGGAGGGTACTCACCCACTTGTGAGGGTAAGGTGCCAGGTTGGCACTGCCAAGGGGTGGGGCCTGAGGGAGTACGGGGGGTTGAGGGGGGAATGGGTGGGGGCCTTTCCCTCAATCGGCGGGGCTGCAGCAGCATTCTGACATCGGGGCACCCTTTAACGTGGGCTCCCTGATCTCTGAGCAGTAGGATTTGTCAGAGAGATTAAACCCCACCTCTCTCAGGTGCAGCCTACTATGATCATGGAACAGCATGATAAAAAAAAATCTAAGTGCCAATGTATGGCACCTCAGATTCGCTCCCAGTGCCAGCGCCAATGACACTGGTTTTCCTGCTTGTCGGAGCACTTAATCTTCATTTGGGAGAATCACACCCATCCTCAACTGCTTCCTGTGGTAAAGAATTCCACAGGCTCCCCACTCACTGGGTGAAGAAATTTCTCCTCACCAGCCCCTATTCCCATGTTTCTGTTTTTCAAAAGAATTTTATTTGAATAGTGTGGTAATTTACTGTAGAATCATTGACCTCTTCCCCTCATCCCTTTTAACTGATCTTGGGAAAGACTTCTGGGGACCATGTAAGACTCACAAGTTGTCAAAAATGTTGCCACAACAGAATTAAATTTGATGTCAGTGTACTGCAACATGGAAAAGAGGACCTTCAGAGAAGAAATTCCTCCTCTTCTCCCTCTTAAAAGGGAGAACCCTTATTCTGAAATCAATTAGAAATCACTGAATTGACGTGAACTTCACTTTTTCAGACTATTATTCTCAAAAAGACTCTTGAAAAGTTACACATTGTTCACTGAGATTTAACATTACCGTGATTTCCCGTAGGATCTTCCCCCTGTTGCCCACCATGGCAAATCAGGAAACCCGCTGGTGACCGGCATGAAACTGATTTGCGCCCCCGCCCCCCCCTCGCCCCCAAGGGATGTAAATGAAAGCCCGACTGGAACCTTCTCCCCACGCCCGATTCTCTGCAACGACAGTGGGAAAACATGTTGATCCAGAACACGCCTGCAAAACGCAGCGTGCAGACATCGGGACTTACATGAAGACTGCCCGGGACTGCTCCTGGAGCTCGGGATGGAGGCCACCAGGGACCCAAGGGGTGCATCTATCAGGTGAACCTTCCAGCTTCAGTGTCGCTGAGGTGGTCCATCTTCCAGCCTCAAGATGCTCTTGGCGATACAGTGTATTTCTTCAGGACGCCCAATTTCTTTCTTCAATCGTGGGTCAGTTATGTTGGGGCGATTTTTCACCATGTTAACCAGATATGTGGCAGGACACACGCAACAATGCCCATCCTGCAGCTGAATATGGCGCTAAACCCCCGAATGCACAATTCTCGAGGTTGGGGCTAGAAGATATGGCATGGTTTCCCATCGGTCTCTGCTTCAGAAAACAGTCCCCGTCCCCAGCCTCACCACGGAATTTAGTCCCAGATGGGAGAATCCTGCCCTGACTGAAAACCTTTGCAGCAGTGTACGGCAAAAGCTCTTGTATTCAAATCTTTGTAATGACACCTCCACTAATGCACATGATACTTCGCCAATGATATTGGCCATGACATGTTTATTTAAAACAGCCAAAGATTAAGGAGTTTGTTCAGCTGGACTTGTTTACTGCGAGAATAAAATGTCTGCTTTTCACAGACAAATCTGTTTGAATGTAAGCTGATTTGCTTCACATCACATACTCGTATATCCAAAGCATTCTACTGCCTAAAACAACTGCAAAAATTAAACTCCACTGATAATCCATGTCAAAGGGATTTACTTTCTGTTTGCACGGAATTAATCCAGGGACAATCTTCAAAATTTACAGGAGGGAATTGATGGGCAAGGAATATATTTCAGTATTTTTTATATAAAGTCTGTTTACAGCCTTGCTTTTGTATAGCGTAGAGCATACTTGCTTTCGAACAGGATAACAACTGGTTATTACATCTTTTGATGGATTAATATGAGCCTGAAGTTTTTTGTATTTATTTGTTCATGGAACATTTATTGCCCAACCCTAATTGCCCTTGAGGGGGCAGTTAAGAGTCAACCACATTGCTGTGGGTCTGGAGTCACATGTAGGCCAGACCAGGTAAGGACGGCAGATTTCCTTCCCTAAAGGATATGAGTGAGCCAGATGGGTTTTTACATAGACTTTTAATTCCAGATTTTTGTTGAATTCAAATTTCACCATCTGCAGTGATGGGATTTGAACCCAGGTTCCTGGCGCATTAACCTGGGTTTCTGGTTTACTCGTCCAGTGACAATACCTATACGCCACTGCCTCCCCAGGATACCCAATTACTTTTCTAACTTTCACATGACCTGCAAATGTCTGCTTGTATTGAGATGCCTCAAGGCCAACCCGAACATACATATCTGCAAGGCTGCCTAAGGGACTGGAATAGTCATTATCAACAAGTTCAACTGTATTGACAGATTGCACGCCTTTCCTCATGACCAGTTTAAATTCATATCCATTGGATCCACTGCTAAGCATGACCGGACAATCCTGCTAAAAAGCAAGTCACAAAAACTTTTGCGAGAAGAATATTGAGCTGCTTTGGGGCCTGTATGTACGATTTATCGTCATGGTTCATTGCGCCCGGGGCTGGTTTAGCACACTGGGCTAAATAGCTGGCTTGTAATGCAGAACAAGGCAGCAGCACAGGTTCAATTCCCGTACCCGCCTCCCTGAACCGGCGCCGGTATGTGGCTACTAAGGGCTTTTCACAGTAACTTCATTGAAGCCTACTTGTGACAATAAGCAATTATTATTATTATGTATGGGCTACCAAAGACACACAAAAGTGATGTCCCATTCTGCCCTATCATATCTATGACTGACTCTACAGAACATGAATTGGCCAGACGGTTGAGTAAATTGATGCAACCAGTGCTGAATGAGTTTTCCAAATATATAGTGAAGGATTCCTAGCTGAGAATCCATGCTCAGAGCTCCCTGACATTTAGGTGCTGAACTGTACTTTGTTGTCTCAGCTGTTTTGTTTTGCCCCCATCAAATGGAGAGGCCGCTGGCAAATCTGGGTTGTACCTCAAGTTCCTGCCCCCAGCAGAGCTCCGTCTAAGTTGCACCCTCCTATATCCCCAAATATTTGGGGCCACAGCCCTTTTCACACTCTCACATCAACATTAATCTATCACGAAAATGGCATTCGAGATCACCTGCTATATATCCACTTTAGGAGGGATATTAATCTAGATTTTAAAAATGAATATTAATACAATATAAAGAGAAAACCTTTGCACTGTAGAATCATACAATCATAGAATCCCTACACTGCAGAAGGAGGCCATTTGGCCGATCGAGTCTGCACTGGCCTTCCGAAACAGCCCCCCCACCTAGGCCCACTCCTCTGCCCTATCCCCATTACCCCAGCTAACCTTTTGGACAGTATGGGGAAATTTAGCATGACCAGTCCACCTAATCAATATTTATCCTCATAATTATACAAGAAATATTAATTTAGCCACTGGAATAATTATTGCAATTATTTAATTAATATAATTTAGATATGCTGCAAAGAGGCTTTGTTACAGGGTTGCAATCTTTTCCCTCACCATTCAACTCCAACCAATTCGCATCACAAATTGCAGGAAATGTAAAATAGTAATGACATGGCGAGGTCAACCGGCATCTGGCACAGTGGATGACGAGTGAATAGTTTGTTCCTCAAACAATCACATTTGTATGGAGAAAGAAACATTGAACAACAGAGAAGGAATTCGGAAGCATTAGAGTCAAGTGTAGATGGCGTGCAAAAGAAGGAAGGAGAGATGGGATACCAGAAGAAGCAAAAGAGAGAAATGAAAGAAAAAAATAATTAATTTTTAAAAACAGCTCCAGGAACAATTTACTACCCGAAGGAATGAGACGGTGGAGGGGATTTAATGGGAACAGAAACAGAGTCCATTTTGTGCGTTTCTCAGCGCATGCAGTCCCTCCAAGGCCGCACTGGTGAGGTGTAGGGAGAGTATTCACGGATTGAGGTATCATTTATAAATGCCGCCCCGATCTTCAACACCCCTCAGCATCCGCACCGCGGCCTCTGGACCCCCCGGCCACCACCACCACCCAACTTACCTCTTACGGGGTCCTTGAGCCCCCTTCCTCACCCCACCTCTTAAGGGCAAGGCACCCCCGGGATCAATCCCTGGCACAAGCAACCGGGCACCCTGGCAGTGCCCCTGCCAGTCTGACAGTGCCAGCAATGCACTCTGCCAGTGTCAGGGTGGCACTAATAGGCTGCCCGGGTGGCAGTGTCAATGTGCCAGGCTGGCAGTGCCAAGGTGCTCGGGTGTCAGCGGGGGTGCGGGGTTACAATCCGGCCCAGAGCCCAACCACCCAGGAGCCTTTAATTCCACAACCCCCAAATGCTGTTATGCCTGTTCCATGTTTGTGGAAACCACTGCCAGTCGCCACCCTGGTGCGTTCTCCGAGGCAAAGCCGTTAATTCCCGGGCCCCTGCAGAATCCAACGTAGACAAATTTAATTGAGCCTAATGGTACACTTAAATATGTTAATCTGGATCTCGCCCAGCCAGGTCGAGATCCAGATCACAACATGTCGCGAGATTTAATTAAATCTAGCGCGGCGTTTCGAGCGTCATGAATCTCACGATTCAACCATCTCTTTGCGTCACCAAGTCGGGTGCAATGAAGCCATTAAATCGTGACCCAAATTTTAATTGTTCCCTTTCGAGGATGGAAGAGGTTGAATTGCACTGCAGCAATATACATTCTGTCATTAAAAGGGTTCTTACATTGTGAAATACCAGTCCAAACTTTCCATGACGATTTTAATTTACCACTATAGCACAAATCCAGAAATTACTTGAAACTCGTGAGGAGACTGACAGTGAGATCATATTTTTGCACGGCTAACGACTATTTCCAAATCATGCTCAATCTGCTTCTCACCAAAAGTTTCGGAATTTTATGGAAGGCACCCTTATAGTATCATTGTTTTGTCAGCAAATTTGATTTGGTTAGTTTTTATAGTCTGGACGTTACTACATTTGCGTTACCATACGGATGCTTACCACACTTCAAGCAAGTAAGTACTTTTGCTTGTTTAATAGAGCCCTCAATCCATTTATTTAAAATACGTCAATCTCCCTATCAAAATATGGGAGAGAAGAATTTCATGTGAACTTGCTATGGCTAAGCCACCATACTTTATTCAGTCACATTGACTTATAAGAACATAAGAACTAGGAGCAGGAGTAGGCCATCTGGCCCCTCGAGCCTGCTCCGCCATTCAATGAGATCATGGCTGATCTTTTGTGGACTCAGCTCCACTTTCCGGCCCGAACACCATAACCCTTAATCCCTTTATTCTTCAAAAAACTATCTATCTTTATCTTAAAAGACTTTCATGCTTATAATGTTAATTAAGTCCTTCATATTAGAGGAGGAATCCCTGCAATGCAGAAGCAGGCCTTTGAACCATCGAGTCTGCATCAACTCTCTGAAAAAGTACCTTACCTAGGCCCACTCCCCCCCTATCCCTGTAACCCCACCTAACCTGCACATCTTTGGACACTAAGGGGCAATTTTAGCACGGCCAATCCACCTAACCTGCATTTCTTAGGACTATGAAGGGAAACTGGAGGAAACCCACACAGACATGGAGAGAATGTACAAACTCCACACAGTCACCCAAGGCCGGAATTGAACCCGGGATCCTGGCACTGTGAGGCAGCAGTGCTAACTACTGTGCAGATTAGGTGGATTGGCCATGCTAAAATTCGCCCCTTAGTGTCCAAAGGTGTTCAGGTTAGATGGCGTTCCGGGGATAGGGTGGGGGAGTGGGCCTGGGTAGGGTGCTCTTTCAGAGGGTCAGTGCAGACTCGATGGGCCAAATGGCCTCCCTCTACACATAGGAATTCTATGATTGTGTGTCCCCAGCAATCAAATGGAAGGGACTTCAAACAATCATGCAACAAAAACGATCCTTTCATTAAATGCAGCTGGTTGATAATTATAAATGCTGGTTGATAATTGTAAAAATTGCAATGGTTGGCATTTAAAGAAGTATTAAATTAAAACAAAGGAAGTGACTTATGAAAGTTACCAGAAAAATGGTAAGCCCAAGGTTTGGGAGCAATTTAGAACCTAGCAAAGGATGGCCAAGAAAGTGAATATGAATGCAAGCTAGTGAGTAACATCAAGGTGAACTGTAAAAGCTTCTTCAGGTGTATATAAAGGAAAAGACTAGCAAGGACAAATGTGGGCCCATTACAGGTGAAGACAGGAGAATTTGTAATAGAGAACAGGAAAATGGTGGAAAAAACTGAACAATTACTTTGTGTCTGTCTTCATAGAGGAATATACAGGACATCCCCCAGAAATCCTCGGGAACCACAGGACTTGTGGAAATAAGGAACTGAAAGAAATTAGTATTAATAAAGAGGTTGTACTCAAAAAAATAAGTTGATTAAAGGTTGATAAATCCCCTAGACCAGATGAGCTACATCCCAAAGTATTGAAGGAGGTTTCTATAGAGAAAGTAAACACATTATGGTTACCTTTCAAAATTCTGGAGATGCTGGAAGGTTTCCTGCATACTGCAAAGTAGAAAATGTGACCCTACCATTTAAGAGAGAGTGGGAGAGAAAACAATTAATTCAGACCTGTTAGTTTGACATCAGTAACAAGGAAAATGTTAAAATCTATGTGCAGGATGCGATAGATGGGCACTTAGAAAATAATATGATTGAACAGAGTCAACATGGATTTATAAAAGGGAAATAATGTTTGGAGTTTTTTAAAGATGCTACTTGCAGCATAGATAAAGGAGAACCAGTTGATGTGGTGTATTTGGATTTTCAGAAGACCTTTGATCAGGTCCCATACAGGTTTTTAAATTAGAGCACATGGGTTTGGGGGTAATATACTGGCATGGATTGAGAATTGGTTAACAGATAGAAAACAGAGAGATGGGGTACTGCAACGATCGGTGTTTGGGCCACAGCTTTTCACAATCTGTGTAAACAATTATAGAACCATAGAATTCAGCCCATCAAATCTGCACCTGCCCTTGGAAAGAGCACCCTACCTCTGTAACCCAGTAACCACACCTAACCTTTTTGGACACTAATGGGCAATTTTGTATGGCCAATCCACCTAACCTGCACATCTTTGGACTGTGGGAGGAAACCGGAGCACCCGGAGAAAACCCAGTATGCAATTTTTGATATGCGGACTAAATAAAATATTGCTAAATTTGCTAATGATGCAAAACTAATGGGAATGTGAGTTGTGAGGAGTATGCAAGGAGGCTTCAGGGGATTTAGACAGGTCACGTGAATGGGCAAGAACATGGCAAATGTAATATAATGTGAACAAATGTGAAGTTATCCACTTTGGTAGAAAACAGAAAAGCAGTGTATGTCTGAAATAGTGAGAGGCTGAGAAGTGTTGACATCAAAAGGGGTCTAGTTCATGAGACACTAAAAACTAGCTTGCAGATGCAACAAGTAATTAGGAAGGCAAATGATATGATGTTGGCCTTCATCATGATTTGAGCACAGCAGTAAAGATGTATTGTTGCAATTGTATCGAGCCATGGTGAGACTGCACCTGGAGTATTGTGAACAGTTTTGATCTCCTTATTAAGGAAGGATGTATCTGATACAGAGGGAGCGTAATGGAGGATTAACCCCTACAATGGCGAGATTATTTTATGAGGAGAGATTGAGGAGACTGGGCCTGAATTCTCTCGAGTTTCAAAGAATGAGAGGTGATCTCATTGAAACTTACAAAATTCTTACCCGGTGAGACAGGGTGGATGTAGGTAGGATGTTCCCCCTGGCTAGTGGGTCTAAAACCAGAGGACACAGCCTCAGAATAAGGGGCAGGCAATTATAGACTGAAATGATTATCAATCTCTTCAATGAGAGGGTGGTGAATCTTTAGAATTCTCAACCCCAGAAGGCTGTAGAAGCTCAATCATTTAGCATGTTCAAGGCAGAAATCAATAGATTGGGCGTTCCCTAGGTTGCCGGGATACACCCTGCAGGAGCGACTGCTGCTTCCGGACGTGGAAGGGGAGGGAAGAATTGGGGATATATACAAGTGGCTGGGGTGCAGGGAGATGGTGGAGTTTGCACATTCTTCCCGTGTGTGCGTGGGTTTCCTCCGGGTGCTCCGGTTTCCTCCCACAGTCCAAAGATGTGCAGGTTAGGTGGATTGGCCATGCAAAAGTGCCCTTTAGTGTCCAAAGATGTAATGTGGATGGCGAGGAGGAGTGGGCCTAGGTAGAGTGCTCCTTTGGAGGGTCGGTACAGACTCGATAAGCCAAATGGCAACTTCTGCACTGTAAGGATTCTATGAACATCCTTCTTCAATTTCTTTCAATGGTACAAATGATATTAAGGGACATGGGGACAGTTATGGTGTGCTTCTTCATGTAGCATCAGCTGCTCCCTTGATGTATACTCTGACAAAGAAAGGTTCAGACTTGGAGATAGTTTTAACACATTTATTGGACAGTTAACAATTCTCCTAGTTGAGTTTGCGCTCCTGCTGATCTTACTGTAGTAACTCAATCTAACTAACCAGTCTGCTCTAATCCATGGTGGGTGTGATGTTTCCTGATCTGCCCTTGTCTCTCTGAGTGTCGCATATGGAAAGAGCATGTATGCCCTGTCCTTTTATATGGGTAGCCCCCTTGTGGTAGTGTCACCTCTGGGTGTGTCTTGACTGCCCATTGGTTGTGTCCTATCCTACTGACCTATTGGTTGAATGTCTGTGTGTCATGATGTCTCTGGTGCTCCCTCTAGTGTTTACTCAGTCCTAGTGTATCTACATTAACCCCTTGTGTATTTACAGTGATGCATACCACCACAGGACAGCGAGGGAAAAATGATGGAGGTAGATGATCAGCCATGGACTGTTTGAATGGCTGAGCAGGTTCAATGGGCCCAATCGCCTACACCTGTTCCCAATTCCTATGTAATCCATTAACGCAAACCGACTGCAGGATTTGTGAACAGAGAAAATATAAACAGATGTAGCTGTCACAGTACGAAGCAAACGGAAGAACTGAGTTCCAGAGGATTAAAAACACACTGCAAATATTAAACTAGCTGGCGTGTGCTGCTTGAGAATTCCCCTTGCTATATTGCTTCAGGGAAGCAAAGAGAGGCATCAACTGCATCCATCGTTTAGTGCCTTCTTGCCCTCCCTGAAGTGACTTTATGAATTCAGAACCAGATTTTCTTTTTTCAAACAGAATTATTCTTCCGAAAGGGTTAAAAAAACGTAATCAAAATAGTTATTTAAACCAAGCGCTCAACAGTAACATTACAATGAAACAATAAGCTAAAATAAACCTCTATTGGGACCTTGTATATGCAAAGCTCTAATGGAGTTGGCACTACATCGGACTTTAGTTTAAAGTACAGCCACATAATCAGTTTTATTTGGACAGTAGAAAATGTTCCTATTTTCTCAGAATTGGAATGCAAACATACGTTTCTATTATGTTTATTTCAGCCTGCTCATTCAGTAATGGATGGTCAGTGATGCAGAATGGAGTATCCCACATTTCTGACGGCTGGTGTTAAATTCAGATTGTAAATGGTGGAGAAAGCTGTCATGATATTCAAACACACACATCATGAGAGACACACCAACAGACAAATCAGAACACACAACACCACAACCAATGACAGAAAGATATAAAAGCACAGACACGACCCCCGGTGGTCAGTATTAGCTGCAGAGGAGGACCAGGACAGATCTGTTACCAAACACACTCAGGGAGACAGCACGTGCAGAGTATCCAGAACGAACTGTATTATAAGAGTTAAAATAAAATAGAGTTGTACCACATACAACTGTGTTGGCTCATCTGTGCACCAGAGCACCCAACACCACATGGTACAGGAGTGGATCGATACCTGCCGGCATACCTCAGTGTACAGAGACAACCAGCAGTGCCCAGGCAAAATGATAGAGCTCCCGGTTCCGCAGCCGCTCCAGTGCTACGGCGATCTCCGCGAAAACTGGCGGCGATTCCGGCAATGGTTCGAATTGTTCCTGGTGGCAGCTGAACTCAAAGACCTGGATGATAGCGAAAAAATTGAATTTCTCCTCACCATCGCCGGTGCAAGGGCAAGAGAAATATTCACAAGGTTCAGGTTCTTCAGGAGGCAGCAAAGGTACGATTACCAGGCAGTCCTGGACAAATTCTCCAAGTACTGTGAAGAAAACGCAATCCAATCGGCAAGTAAAGGTAAGAAAAGCGGCAGTACTCACCTCGTGGCTGGGATCCCGGAGCCCGAATTCCCAGAGGCCGAAATCCCGGGCCTGAGAGAGGGCTGGGTCGAGGTTGGCGGCCATCTTGCTAAAGGTATCACGCTAGCACAGTTGCGCGAGCAGTGCGCAGAACCGGAAGTTTCGTTTGCGCATGCGCGAGATGCTGCGCATGCGCAGTCAAGAAAACGGCCATCGGTAAAGGAACAGCGATCTGAGCATGCGCAGTCGCTTCCTACGTGCTACATACCGAGCGTCAGGATGTCAGAGGCCCCAGACTGCACCAATTTAAAGGGGAAATGTCCCAAATCCAATTTAAAAGGGAAACGTCCCAAATCAAAAAAACAAAAATCTGTTAAAGCTGTAAAACAACCTTCCCTCACCTGGAATGACAGCACATTGCCGCAAATTGACCCAGGAGATGAATTTGACCTCCGAAGAACCCTCCGACAAGCAGTTACCTACGCACAAGCCGATGATTCCGACCTCGAATACTTCGATGACGATCTTTACAGTGTTTCCGGACCTCGCGAGCCCAATGATAGCTCCGTGGTCCTATATGACTATGACTCGGACGAACCTTTCGTGTTGCACATTGGCGGCCCCCACATTGAATCCGACGCAGATGCGGATTCATTTTTCGGATTTGAGGATCTTCAATCCAGCAGATATGACGTTCCAACTTATCAGTACCGGATGATGCTGCAGCCTGACATTAACAGACAGGGAGCGGTGCAAGCACACGGAGAGCGCCCTGCTGCCACACAGAGCGTGGTCCACGTCCCGCTCAACGTTCCCGACTCTATGAAAGCAGACGATGCAAGTCTGCCATGCTCACGTGAACAGCAAGAAGGCTATAACAGCCTACCATGCTCCACTACACAGCAGCATGACCATGACGGTCTCTCATGCTACAATGAAGGGCACAGCGCTGAAGACTGTTCAAGCCCAACTGAAGACAAGCCAAAGGAATCGCCTCGTCCAAGCCCGAAGAAAAAAGGTTTATGCGCTGACCTTCAGGATCATTATAGCCGAACAGAGATTAATAATGCTGCACGGCCACAGAAGGATGCTGAGGATTTGCTAACGAAATTAATTGAATGTTTAACTTGCAAGGAGCAGACTGAGAATTGCCAGTGTTTTAGTACGGATCGAAAAAATGGACAAGACATTGATCCTCAGGTAATGGAAATAACACAACCTGAATCATATCTACAGCAGGGACAAATGTCTCCCTTCAACACAACGCCGCAAAATCCCAACTTCGGAGACCAGCAGTTAGTCAGTAATGACTCTTCAAACCTTGAGGGGAACATTAATTGCATTGAACCTATACACACTCCACTGATTATTGAGCAGAACATTGGAGCAAGAATCCTGAGGACACCGACATCGGGTAGCCAGATAACAAATTTAAAACCCACAGCAGTTTCAAGTGAACCAAGTGTGCTTTCCACTAATGGTGAAGATGCAGATAAGGTCGACCCGATTATCCATTGTACCACACTAACCCCAGTGATTAAGCAGTTATGTATGGGGAGTATAATGTGGGCAATTGAGAACAGTAAAAGAGAGACTGCACCCATGCCAGTCCCAGCAAAATCAGACCCAGGGACCATGAAGGCATGTACATTAGACAAAGATACATATGAGGTACCTGAGAAGAAAAGTGAAACGGAATGTTCTTTGGAAAATAGTACAATGTCGATAGAAACATTGGATCCTATATTCGAGACCATACATATGGGAGAATTTGGGGGTAATAAACAAGGTTCTGCAATGTCTGGGGGAAGATTTAAAATTCCAAAGAAGAAAAGCCCAAATGAAGGACAACGGCAAGACAATGACAGTCCACCGACATGGTGTGCACCACCAGATGAAAACTCTGACAATTTACCCAACCCTAGTGAACAGCAAGCTGCTAATGAGGATCTATCCACGGGATGTGAGACGAGTGACGACAGCATCCCACTTCCCATGCAAAAGGTGCAAGGTGACAGACCTCGCCTAGTGCGTACCGAGGCACTCGACGATCACGGTGGGACCACTGACGACTGCGGTGGCGGCGCACCGCTTCCACCCTCGATGGCTCGACCCTCTCCACTGGTTGGTGCATTCCTGCATGTTCCGACTCCAGAAGTGCAGCTTCAGGGAATCTCGGCTGCCTCCAGTGAACCTGTTAGGACTCCGGACGGGGGGCATCGACGGAAGGCAGACCGGACTCCAGATGGGGAGCAGCCAAGCGCCGACTCTGATTCGCGCACGCCAGACCTTGCTCCGGACGGGCGGTGTCGCGGCCTCGGTGATGGCACGCTCAGGGTGACGGCGGATGCCACGGCGACAGGGAATGGATCGCGTGGCAGTCCCACTGGGTCGGCAGTGGCAACCAGCACCGGCGGTCCAAGATGGACACACCAATTCGCGCCATCGCCAGACGTTGATGCGAGCAACAATTCTCTCTCCAAGGCGACATGCTTCGACGTTTCTCTGCGGAGTCGCCCTTCCGGCACAGCAGGTGGCCGGAACCAGCGTGCACAGTCTCGGCCAACTTCCACATCTGGCACAGTCATCGCCTTGCATGATATTAGTGATGGTGCTACTTCGATGGCAATGACCCATCGGCTACAAGATGCCGTCTACCACAAACATAAAAAGAAAAAGACTCCACCTTGTTCCTGGCATGCAGGGCGGATGGATTGGTGCGTAGGTGCAATCAGCGAGCTTTGCGCCGCCTTCCATGCTCGCAACTGAACCGTACGCACACGCCGGATCCTCCACTGGTTCCCAAGGATGACTTCGTGGAGATGCCACGGATCATGCCCCTTCCATCGCCACCAGAACCAAACCACAGCCAAGGCACCACTAACAAAGATGTTGAATGTTATATTTGCACGAATGAAAAAACCAAGCACTGCACGAAGTACAACAAATGGTAAAGTAGAGACTTCGGCAACAGCATCACCTCCAACAGTCCAAGGTGAACCAGTGTGACCCAAATCTCCACAGCTGAACCGGCTTGAGGACCAGCCCATTCTTGAGGCGGTCACCCATTAGACTGGACTTATAACGCTGTTCATACGTTCAAAAAGTCAAACACTTCTGTATTATAACCTATTGTTGTTTATTGTTCCAGATATCGTCTGACCGGACCAATGTTCAAGTTTTTTTTTTCTCTCGCATCCAAGTTTTGTTATGGTACAACCTTGTTAGTGTGACGCACCCGACATCGCCCCATGTAAATAGTTACGTCATATACACACGCTGTACACAACACACTCTTAGGTGCACTCACGACACAATTATATTTATAACCACGTAGGCACATATCTTTGTAAAAAGGGGGGATGTCATGATATTCAAACACACACATCATGATAGACACACCAACAGACAAATCAGAACACACAACACCACAACCAATGACAGAAAGATATAAAAGCACAGACACGACCCCCGGTGGTCAGTATTAGCTGCAGAGGAGGACCAGGACAGATCTGTTACCAAACACACTCAGGGAGACAGCACGTGCAGAGTATCCAGAACGAACTGTATTATAAGAGTTAAAATAAAATAGAGTTGTACCACATACAACTGTGTTGGCTCATCTGTGCACCAGAGCACCCAACACCACAAAAGCCAATAGGAACATCGGAGTTATTTGACCCTTTGAGCCTCCTTCGCCATTCAGTCAGATCACAAGTGGTCTGATTGTGGTTTCAAGGTCTACTTTCTGGTCTGCCCTACCATAAGCCTCAACTCCCTTGCTTTACAAAAATCTGCCTAATGAACTGTCTAACCAAGCATTTCCCAAACTGGGTTCTGTGGAACATTTGGGTTCTGCAGGACTCATCCAGGGACTCCGTGGTAGATACAGCCATTTCAAATTTGAAATGATCCACTCTGTCCAATCGAAGGCGATTTTCACACTACAATGGCTACTGATAAGTGCACGAGTCAGCCTATCAGCAGCCAATGCACTGAGAAGTCAACCTCAGGTTGAACAAGCTGGGAATAGTGGCAAAATCAGTATGGAAAGCCATAGGCAAGGGCGAGGGCAACCAGATAGCTGAGCGGGTGGGAGAGCGAGGTAGGCCGCAGCGACTGGCTGGGAGGGGAGTGGACTTGGAGGCCGGGTGGAAGGGCAAGTGGGCTCAGAGGCAGGGTGGGATGGGAACTGGGCTCGTGAGGCTAGGCTGGATGGCGGGGGCAGCGGGCACGGAGGCAGGGCCGGAGAGGAAATGGGCTCAAAGTGAGAAGCAGGTTCGGAGTAATGAAGGTAGAAGTGAGTGTGCATGTGTATGAGTTAGAGGTGAGTGTGAGAGAGAGAGGAGAGGTGTGTGTGTGTATAAGAGAGAAATGGGAGTGTGTATATGTGTGAGAAAGAGAGAGAGAGAGAGTGTGTGTACTTCTTTTGAGTGTGTGTCTTGTGTATAGAGGTGTTGGATATGAGAATCCAGCTCTCTAGCAGCATTCCTAATATTAAACAAATTTGTGAGCAATAGAAGCAGTGTATATGTGCAAGTAATAGAAAAGACTTTTATTCAATTTGTTGTTTGTTTTTAGCTATTGTGCCAAAACAATCAATTTTTCTGGTTTAACTCTTCAACAGAAAAAGAATGTTGAATAGAAATGCCTTCAGTCCCCTAGGGATGTTAAAAGGAATCCATCGCTGAAAAAGTTTGGGAAACCCGAGTCTAACCCATCCAAATGTTCCTATGTGACACAGAGAGGCAGCATTGTCAGCAATGTAATATTAAGTAAGCAGGCAAAACTGGTAAATTAAACTCAGTGAGGGTAAATGTGAGGTCAACCACTTTGTACCTAAAAAGGATCGAACAGGGTACTTTCCAACTGGTGAAAAGCTGGAAACATTGGGTGTCCAAAGAGACTGAGGAGTCCAGGTAAACGGGTCATTAAATTGTCATGAACAGAAAAAAAAATCACAAATGCTTATGGATGCTGACATTTATATCCTGAAGATTTGAATATATGATGCAGAAATCATGTTTCAGTTGCACAAAGCACTGCTTACGCTATACTAGAGGACTTGTGAGCAGTTCTGGGCACCACACTTTTTCAGGTGAAAGATAGTTGGCTGGAAATATTGGGCAGAATTTAATGCCCCCTCTCCATAGCACATGGGGGTAAGTTTGGCTGGAGGGGGGAGCCGTGTGGTCGGGCAGGAGGGTGCAGCATGAAGATCCCAGCTCCCCCTGATCAACCTTCAAGCAGAAACAAGTGGAAGATGGCCTTGTTGCCGAGAGAGCAATCCTGTGCTGCAGACATTTTACCAACTCAGGGAGAGAGGGGGTGGTAGAGGTGGTGTGCAAATAAATTGCCATGGGGGTCAACCATACAGCAAACGCTGCAGTGTTTGCCTATGGCATCAAAGCAAAAGAGAAAGCGTATAATGTGGCAAAGAGTAGTGGGAAGTCAGAAGATTGGGAATGCTACAAAAACAAACAGAGGATAACAAAGAGAGAAATAAGGAAAGCGAGGATCAAATATGAAGGTAGGCTAGCCAGTAACATTAGGAATGATAGTAAAAGTTTCTTTAAATACATTAAAAACAAACGGGAGGCAAAAGTTGACATTGGGCCGCTCCAAAATGACGCTGGTAATTTTGTGATGGGAGACGAGGAAATAGCTGAGGAATTAAATAAGTACTTTGCGTCAGTCTTCACAGTAGAAGACATGAGTAATATCCCAACAATTCCGGAGAGTCAGGGGGCAGAGTTGAATATGGTAGCCATCACAAAGGAGAAAGTGCGAGAGAAACTAAGAGGTCTAAAAATTGATAAATCTCCGGGTCCAGGTGGACTACATCCTAGAGTTCTAAAGGAGCTAGCTGAATAAATAGTGGAGGCGTTAGTTATGATCTTTCAAAAGTCACTGGAGTCAGGGAAAGTACCAGAGGATTGGAAAATCGCTGTTGTAACCCCCCTGTTCAAGAAGGGAACAAGGAAAAAGATGGAAAATTATAGGCCAATTAGCCTAACCTCGGTTGTTGGCAAGATTCTAGAATCCATTGTTAAGGATGAGATTTCTAAATTCTTGGAAGTGCAGGGTCAGATTAGGACAAGTCAGCATGGATTTAGTAAGGGGAGGTCGTGCCTGACAAACCTGTTAGAGTTCTTTGAAGAGATAACAAATAGGTTAGACCAAGGAGAGCCAATGGATGTTATCTATCTTGACTTCCAAAAGGCTTTTGATAAGGTGCCTCACAGGAGACTGCTGAGTAAAATAAGGGCCCATGGTATTCGAGGCAAGGTACTAACATGGATTGACGATTGGCTGTCAGGCAGAAGGCAGAGAGTTCGGATAAAATTTTCTTTTTCGGAATGGCAACCGGTGACGAGTGGTGTCCCGCAGGGTTCAGTGTTGGGGCCACAGCTGTTCTCTTTATATATTAACGATCTAGATGACGGGACTGGGGGCATTCTGGCTAAGTTTGCCGATGATACAAAGATAGGTGGAGGGGCAGGTAGTATGGAGGAGGTGGGGAGGCTGCAGAAAGATTTAGATAGTTTAGGAGAGTGGTCCAAGAAATGGCTGATGAAATTCAACGTGGGCAAGTGCGAGGTCTTGCACTTTGGAAAAAAGAATAGAGGCATGGACTATTTTCTAAACGGTGACAAAATTCATAATGCTGAAGTGCAAAGGGACTTGGGAGTCCTAGTCCAGGATTCTCTAAAGGTAAACTTGCAGGTTGAGTCCGTAATTAAGAAAGCAAATGCAATGTTGTCATTCATCTCAAGAGGCTTGGAATATAAAAGCAGGGATGTACTTCTGAAGCTTTATAAAGCATTAGTTAGGCCCCATTTAGAATACTGTGAGCAATTTTGGGCCCCACACCTCAGGAAGGACATACTGGCACTGGAGCGGGTCCAGCGGAGATTCACACGGATGATCCCAGGAATGGTAGGCCTAACATACGATGAACGTCTGAGGATCCTGGGATTATATTAATTGGAGTTTAGGAGGTTGAGGGGAGATCTAATAGAAACTTACAAGATAATGAATGGCTTAGATAGGGTGGATGTAGGGAAGTTGTTTCCATTAGCAGGGGAGACTAGGACCCGGGGGCACAGCCTTAGAATAAAAGGGAGTCACTTTAGAACAGAGATGAGGAGAGATTTCTTCAGCCAGAGAGTGGTTGGTCTGTGGAATTCATTGCTACAGAGGGCGGTGGAGGCCAGGACGTTGAGTGTCTTTAAGACAGAAGTTGATAAATTCTTGATTTCTCGAGGAAGTAAGGGCTATGGCGAGAGAGCGGGTAAATGGAGTTGAAATCAGCCATGATTGAATGGTGGAGTGGACTCGGTGGGCTGAATGGCCTTACTTCCGCTCCTATGTCTTATGGTCTTATGGTCTTATGGCCGACTATAAAGTGGAGTCTCTCACTCTCAGGCACTTTGTGCCCAATTGAAGACCCCGGTAATGGAGAAGGGGGGCCCTACAGGAAGGCACACCCCTTCCCTTGTTGCTGACCCCCATCCTACACCTTTTCAGAATCCCTCACCCCAGGGATTGCCATCCCATCCAACTCACCTGTCTCCAAGGACCCAACAATCTGTGGTGATGACCCAAGCATAATACTGGCAGGAGCCACCATTCCTTGTGGTAATGCCGGTACAGAAGAGCTGGTTAGCCAGCAGATCTCAGGGGCGAGATTTACACCTACACAGGGCTTAATTCAATGGGAGCCCAGACACTGATCAGGTAAGTGCCCGTTTCCTTTTTCCAAACTGCATCAGTCCTCCTGAAAATGTTCGACACGGGGTTCCCACCGGTTTTGCTGCCAGTGGGCAAGAATCCCACCTCAAGCATTAAATCACACCCATTAATTCTGTTTCTCTCTCTATGAATTCTGCCAGACCTTCTGAGTCCTTGCAGCATTTTCTGTTTTTATTTCAGTGAATTGCAGAATAGCACAGTCCATATTAATACAGTAAATAAAAATCAGAGATAGAGGTAGCAACATATTTTCAATGATCCTATTGGACATAACATCGGCATTGTGGATTGGCCACTTATTAAAGAAAGAGCCTGATTCTCAGTGCCATTGCCTTCAAGGGAAGATCAGGTAGTTTCTATAAGGGGAAGACAATCCACAATGCAACTCTGTAGCTTGGTGCTTAGTTGAAAATCTACCCAGTAATTCCAGCTCTGAGTTCTGGTGATGTAAGTGCATCATGTATTATTCATTCCATGATTTTATGGTCTATGATGTTCTTTGAACCTCTTGATGACTGCCATTATGTCTTTCTATTTTCCATACAGCAATACAACAAGGTGGAAAACCAGATAGCTTAAAGACACAGCAGTGAGACAATCAGCTGTTGGACATTTACAATAAGGAAAGCTTTACTGCACACTTACATACAAAGTATGTCTAATCAGTACCGATGCCTGAATTCTTTAACATTTCACTGGAAAAATGCTATATTCACAGAACATTAAGTAGTCATCTGGTTTTGCGGAACTTGAGTATTGCTGAAAAAGAGACATACTGTTGAAGCTTTTCATCTTGTACTCATCAGAACAATTCACAAGAATACCAAATTGTGAAGGGAACAACAATTTATACTGCATGAGAAGTGAATGCTAATAGGTTGGAAAGCGAAGTCTGATTGATAGAGCCATTGTCATGAAGAATGCAGCAGTAACTGACAACTGACTGTTAACTGCCGTGCTCTATTTAAATTCAAATCAGGCATGTTGATTCTGATTGGTCAAGGCATTGTCCTGGAGAATAACCAGGGAATGGCAGTCCCCTAAGCTTTTATTTAGCTGACAAAGGTGCAATGTGTGTACATCCTCCTTTGTCTGCAAAGGACAGAGACCCTGTGCCTGAATATATGTGGCTTCTTGCTCACAAAGTGAGCCATACAAAAAGCCCTACTGATAATCTTTAGTTAGGTGTCAGTGTAATTATTAGCACAATAAGAATTGTTTAGCAGGTGTTATCCAAATGTGGAATCATACCTAATGTTGGACATTATTGGAGAGATTTTCCATCTGTTCCATCTGACAGGATCTTCTGGCCCTGCTGATTGCGACCCCCTGGAGCAGGTTCCCCAACAGCAGAGAGTGCAATCAACAGAAAATCCCATTGACAGCGGCGGTATCAGAAGATCCCACCGCGGGCCTTCTGTGCCGTCACAAAACACGCTATGGGGAGGGCATAGAAAATCCCACCTACTGTTTAGAGTTCTGTAAACACGGGCTGGTTGGATACAGTCACTATTTTGCCTGTTGTGAACAGCTGTTGGGACATGTTGTTTGATCCGATCCGTCAGTCATTGGGATGTACGGCCTACATACCTGGCATTACACCTTCCAATGCTTGAGTTTCCATTTTCCAATCTGGGTCCATGACCTCAGGCATCTTGGCTTCTTGACTCCCTTGGGACCCCGTTACGGGCTGCTGCAGTATCAGGCTCGGCTGGATGAGAACTTTCCGCTCACGAGGAAACATTCGAAGTATTGGTCGTCTGGACCGAATGTGATCAAGGTGCTTTCGCGTGCTCCGACCTTGGCTTGCACTTGATAG
Source organism: Scyliorhinus torazame (assembly GCF_047496885.1). Classification (NCBI taxonomy): domain Eukaryota; kingdom Metazoa; phylum Chordata; class Chondrichthyes; order Carcharhiniformes; family Scyliorhinidae; genus Scyliorhinus; species Scyliorhinus torazame. Next base: position 282,109,148 of record NC_092710.1, on the reverse strand, counting down.
GAAACCGGCCCTGGCCGGTGGGGTGTAGCCCCGGAGACACACTGGGTGCCGTCTGCAACATTTTGAATATACACCGAGTCACCTGGTTAAACGTCTGGATGGTCAATGTTGAATGGGGCAATGCCCTTGCAGCACCTGGTTGTGGCGCACTTTTGCACCCATGTCAGAGAAAAATCATACTAAGGTGGGTTTGAAGCTTACGGCCTCTCAGCATTTCAGCCGAGGCCACCCTGGTCACTGCGTGTGGAGTGGTCCTGGAGCAAAATAAGAAACGTGCCAGCCTTGCATCTATTGAATCTGAAGACTGCTTCTTGAGGCCTCTTTTGAACGTTTGTACCACCCGCTCTGCTAAATCATGAGAAACCAAGTGGTACGAGGCAGTTTGAATATGCCGTACCCCATTCGCCTTCAAAAACCTTGAGAACTTCTCACTCATTAAGGGGTCCCATTGTCTGTAACGAGCGCTTCAGGGGTGCCGTGACTGCAAAACGACAATCGCAACTTCTCGATGATTACTCACTCTTCCAACTTCTTCCAACGGGCAGGAGATACAGAAGTCTGAGAACACGCACGAACAGACTCCAAAACAGCTTCTTCCCCACTGTCACCAGACTCCTAAATGACCCTCTTATGGACTGACCTCATTAACACTACACCCTGTATGCTTCATCCGATACCGGTGTTCATGTAGTTACATTGTATATGTTGTGTTGCCCTATTATGTATTTTCTTTTCTTCCCATGTACTTAATGATCTGCTGAGCTGCTCGCAGAAAAATACTTTTCACTGTACCTCGGTACACGTGACAATAAACAAATCCAATCCAATGATTACCAGGAAGGTGGTTGCCGCCATCCTGTGGACCTCCAGCTATTTTGAATGTTTGTCAATTAATAGGAGGAACACTGAACCCAGAAATGGACATGTAATCATGTCCACGGCCGTCTTGGCCATTTCCAAGGATGAAGAAGCGCAGCTGGTGGGAGCTTCTGGTGCTCCTGACAGAAGGAGCATTGCTTGGCCATCTTCTCAAAGTCTGTATCCAGGCCCGGCCGCCAGTCATAACTGCGCTCCAACTTCTTCATTTTGGACACCCCTGGAAGTCCATTGTGGAGGTCTTTTAATATCAACTCCTGGCCTTATTCTGGGATGACAGCACACATGCCCCATAACAGTAGCCTGTCCTCCACACTATATTTGGACAGTTTTGATGAAAAGGCCCTTAACTCGCCTGGTAACTGTCGATGTAAACCTCCATATAAAACAGTGTCGAACGTTTGCAATGTGGAGTCGGTAATGGCAAACGGCTCAGTTGTCGCCATTTGCTATTTGGGTCTCCGGCCGATGCTCAAAAGAATATTCATAGGTGGCCAAGAGCAGGGCCCAGTGTAGGACATTTGCAGAGGCAATAGGCAGAATTGCCTTGTCCTCCTTAAAAAGACTGAGTAAAGGCTTATTGTCCGTAATAATAGCAAAATGGTATCCGTGAACGTACTGGTGAAATGTTTTCACTGTGTAGACCACTGCCGCATCAATCATTCCATCACAGCCAGTGCCTGAGAGGCAAAAGCAATCGGCCAACCCCCGTTTTCCATCCGGTGGGCCAGAACAGCTCCAATATTGTACAGCGAAGCATCACATAGATTATCATAGATTATCATAGAATTTACAGTGCAGGAGGAGGCCATTTGGCCCATCGAGTCTGCACCGGCTCTTGGAAAGAGCACCCTACCCAAGCCCACACCTCCACCCTATCCCCATAACCCAGTAACCCCACCCAACACTAAGGGCAATTTTGGACACAAAGGCCAATTTATCATGGCCAATCCACCTAACCTGCACATCCTCGGACTGTGGGAGGAAACCGGAGCACCCAGAGGAAACCCACACAGACACGGAGAGGATGTGCAGACTCCGCACAGACAGTGACCCAAGCCGGAATCGAACCTGGGACCCAGGAGCTGTGAAGCAATTGTGCTATCCACAATGCTACCGTGCTGCCCACACATGATAAGTAAAGGTTTGGTGGGATTGTAATGGATCAGTAACCCAGAAGACGATAATTGCCTTTTCATCTGCAGGAAAGCTGTTTCCTGTGGCTTCCTCCACTCCCATACTTGAAGAATTTCTTCTTCAAAAGGAGATGCAAGGGGGCCAACAGGGCCACAAGGTTCGGGATGAACTTGCTGTAATAGTTAACAAGTCCTAAATGTCCTTGCTCCCACTTTCTCTGACTCCTTGCATAGGTTGCATCCCCCTGGCATGTTAGTTTAAACCCTCCCCAACAGCTCTCCTCACTATTGAATTCCCCACCACTCTAGCTCTCTTTCTCCATAAATACTGCCTGACTTCTGTTTTCTGAACCTACAGAGTTTGCCTATTCAGAAAAAGAACAGTGAAAAGATTGAATGAAGATACTGAAAGAATATAGGCAGATTTGTAGAAACACACACACCAGGGTGCACTACATTAACTAGTGATGTAGACATCAGAAACTCTGAACCAATAACGCAACATCCGTCTCAACAAAACCAATGAAGACTTTTATCCTTTTCTACTTTTATTCACACCCCTCTTGCCCCACAGTGTTCATCTGTCTTCTCTGTGTGTAGAGGGTGGGGCAAATTAAAGAGGGGGAAGTTAGGAACTAACTAATAGTTACTGCTTTAATAAAAGTTAATTGTGTTGAAATTTACAAACCTGATGACTGTAGTTCTGTTCTCATGTGTCTAGTTTTAATTAACGAATGCACAGCGTGTTTACCTAAACCCTTATGAGAGATTAGTGCATTTATATCATTATAACAATATGACCCGTCGCTCAGCGGTGGTCAGTGTGGCACCAAGAATAGGTGCAGGTATGACATGATGAGCAGCCTTAGATCATGCTATATGGCATGAGTCGACCCTCAACGTTCTGATCACGCTACAATCGAGTCACAGGATCAAAGAGTGTTGAAATTGGTGTGTGCTGACTGTACAGAAAAGCTTTGAAGGCACAGTGCTTGGATAGTACTTTAAGCGATGGCGAGCAGACAGATACCTTGTGGTGGAGTTGCAGTGCAAAGCACTGTTCTGTGAATGAGACAGCATGCCAAGAGGACCAGCACTGGGCCAAGCGACTGATCAATGTGTGGACTGGATCACTAGCGGGTGAGGGAAAGTCAAACAAAAATAATCATAGAAATCAGACCAGAGAATGTTGTGATTATCAGGGGTGGCGCTACGGTAAAGCATAAGAAAGTGACAGCAGTGACACTCATCCCAGGTGCGATAAGAGAAGGAAGGTCAAAGGGATATTGTTAAGATGCCCTCAAAATGCCCATGTTTGATTTGGGAATCAATTGATCTGCAATCTGAATTCAAAATGTTTAACCAGTGTACAGAGCTATGGTTTCGTGACTCAAGTGTATCTGAACCAGACAAGAAAGCCATAGAAATTCACCTAGAAATTGGGAATGGAGGTCTACACAGGCTGAACACACCAGGATTAACAGAAAAAGAGCTAAAGGATCCCCAATCCTGCACTGAAGACCGGTTGGGAATTGGGGCGTCATTCTCCGCCGGCGGGAGTCTCCGTTTTGCCGGCGCCCGGGGGTTTCCCGACGGCGTGGGGCTGCCCCACAATGGGAAACCCCATTGACCGGCCGGTGTAACGGAGCATCCCGCCGGCGGGTCGGGGCAGAAATGTGGCGGGGCGAGATGGAGAATTTCGCTCCAGGTTAAACTTCCATATTCATCGGCTGGAGTACATGTCATTTTGACAACAACCGGCAGAACCTGTAGAACATTTCATCAGCAGTTGCAGATAAAAGGATACAAACTGTGACTTTTCAGACACAGAACTTGCAGACAGAATTGTTGAGTTGGTAATCGCATCCACTCCCTTCGATCGTTCCAAAAATATCTGCTCGACAAGTCCAAAATGCATAACACTGAAGCACTACTCAAGGATGGATAGAAGTATAAAACAATCCTCACAGGTCAACAAAGCTTACAGGTCCTAAGTACAACTCCAGTTGTTGGCACACACACTAGAACACCCAAACCTATGAGACATGTGGAAGGTGTGGCCTTCTGCAAGCACTAAGGAAATGCTCAGCTTTCCAGCAATTCTGCAAGGCACGTGGCAGAATGACCCTTGGCAATGGTGGTGAACTAGAGCAAAATCTGATGCAGCTATTAAGAGCTGCGCACAGTGTATACAACAGGTACCTGAAAGCAGTAAGAATGACTATCAGGCATTTTGTTAGTAACTTATACATGAAGTGACTGACAAACTGAACTGTGACGATGATCTGCACAATGAAACGAAGAGTGCTAAATAAACATTTCACAAGTCAATCTTGTGGAAAACACAGATAGAGTCACACCAACCGAAGTCTTTGCCAAGATTTTAATTATCTGCCCTAAGAAAGTTGGAAATGGGGCCTTGTGGTGCAGTGCTAACACATACATTCTGGAACATACTTCTTCATTCACCTGAGGAAGGAGCAGCGCTCCAAAAGCTAGTGACATCGAAACAAACCTGTTGGACTTTAACCTGGTGTTGTAAGACTTCTTATTATGTTAAAGGTGCTTGTAACGGCAAATTGATATTGTGAGAAAATGGTTCCCTTTCAGGAGACGACCTAGATTTAAATAAAATTTCACAATGCCCACCTTGTCTATATTTTTGTGAATCCCTGCAAAATCAGCTTGTGACAATGGTGACAATTCCCTCAACATTGAATTCTGCACAAAATGTTTCAAGTACCAACAGCCACCATATATAATTGCTGTGATCGCCATCTCAATACTCTGTCATAGTCATGAGGTTGGTTTGGACTCTGTTTCATTAATCCATGTGATTGAGAACTGGGAAAGAATTAAGAACGTTTTCCATCTTATTTCCACAAATTATTAGTGATTATGCCATAAGTGTTTGACCTTAACAAGTAAGTTCCTGTTGTTTGACCTGAGTTTTTTGTACTGAAGCCTCCTTGCTTTCCCTTGCTGGATTGAGTTGCTGCAATAATCTATTTCTTGCTAAATCAAGGGGAGAAAAGACTTCAGCCCCTAAGTTTTCACTTCCACAATCCCTCTGCTTACAAGTACAATACCTGTACAGTAGCACAGTGGTTAGCACAGTTGCTTCACATCTCTAGGGTCCCAGGTTCGATTCCCGGCTTGGGTCACTGTCTGTACGGAGTCTGCGAGTTCTCCCTGTATCTGCGTGGGTTTCCTCCCACAGTCCAAAGATGTGCAGGTTAGGTGGATTGGCCATGCGAAATTGCCCTTAGTGTCTAAAAAGGTTAGGTGGGGTTACGGGTTACAGGGATAGTTTGGAAATGTGCGCTTAAATGGGGTGCTCTTTCCAAGGGCCGGTGCAGACTCGATGGGCCGAATGGCCTCCTTCTGCACTGTAAATTCTATAAATTCAATAATTATTGGAATAGAAACAATGTGCATGGGTGAACTATTAATGGGTAATAATGTATTCATGTACATTAATGATCTGGGGGAAGAAACTGAAGGCACTATTGCTAGGTTTGCAGATGATACAAAGATCTGTGGAAGGGCAGGTAGTATTGAGGAAGCAGGCGGGCTTCAGAAGAACTTGGACAGGCTAGGAGAATGGGCAAAGAAGTGGCAAATGGAATTCAATGTGGAAATGTGTGAGGTTATGCACTTTGGAAGGAGAAATGGAGGCAGAAACTATTTTCTAAATGGGAAGATGCTTAGGAAATCAGAAGCACAAAGGGACTTGGGAGTCCTTGTTAATGATTCTCTTAAGGTTAACGTGCAGGTTCAGTCGACAGCGAGGAATGCAAATGCAATGTTAGCATTCATGTCGAGGGGGCTGGAATATAATACAAGGGATGTACTTCTGAGGCTATAAAAGGCTCTGGTCAGACCCCCTTTGGAGTATTGTGAGTAGTTTTGGGCCCCATATCTAAGGAAGGATGTGCTGGCCTTGGAAAGGGTCCAGAGGAGATTCACAAGAATGATCACTGGAATGAAGAGCTTGTCGTATGAGGAATGGTTGAGGACTCTGGGTCTGTACTCGTTGGAGTTTAGAAGGATGAGAGGGGATCTTATTGAAACTTACAGGATACTGCATGTATCGGGAAGCCATTTTTAAATTCCACCCTGATCTTTCACCTCGGAATACCCAACCTGGCCCCCGGACCACCCCCCTGTCCCAACTTACCTCTTAGGGGGTCTGCGAGCCCCCCGTCACCACACCTCTTAAGTGCAGTGCATCACTGGGCCCGATCCATGACTCAGGCAATCTGGCACCTGGGCACCTTGGCACTGCCAGCCTGGAAGCCTGACAACCTGGTTGTTCCACCAGGCCATCCAGCACTGCCAGGGTGACATTGCCAGGGTGCCCAGATGGTAGTGCCAAGGTGCTAACCTGGCAGTGCCAAGGTACCTAGGTACCAGAGGGAGTGCCAGGATACCACCTTGTCCAGAGCCCAACCATCAATGGTCTGGGCAACCCCTGCAGGTGCCGTTACACATTTGTATGTTCCAGTGCTAAATGGTGCCATTGTGAGGTCTCCCAGGTAAGACCGTTAGTTCTCAGGCCTCAGGAGAATCCAGCGCAGGCATATTTAAATTAGCCTAATGGCTCATTTAACTATGTTAATTTGGATCTCACCCAACGATCATGCCCGTTATATTATTTTACTTTTATATTCAGTCATTGAAATAAAAGCTCATCATAGATTCATCAATTAGTTCTCCAACATGTTTGGTTTGAGCTGAGATCATCTTAAATTCAATTTGTCCTCCTCACTGAGGAGATTTTGCCTGCCATACACATGCTCCAGTTCCCATTTATTATTTCACAGCGAGGAGCACCCTAGTGCATTCTCAAGTCAGTGTAGACAAAATTTATTATAATGGAAGAAATGTTGTGCCTTAAATTTACACTTCTCTGCTTGCTTGGTGCTCAGTAAACCAAGTCAATTTGTTTCTTTGTCAAGGCAGACCATAGGATCACCATCCAATGCATCAGTTCCTGAATGTACTGTTAGGTGGGGCACTAAGTCATGTGGAACAGAGAAGTCCAATTCATATCCTTTTTAAAAATTAATTTATGGGTTGCGTGCGTCACAGGCTAGGCCTGCATTTATTGCCCATCCCTAATTGCCATTGAAAAGGTATGAGTGAACTGCCTTCTTGAGCCGCTGCAAGTTCTGTGGTGGCGGTACACCCTCCGTACTGTGAGGGAGTTCCAGGATTTTGACCCAGTAACAGTGAAGGAACAAGTGATGTTGGAGCTGCAGTCCTCCAGGCAAGTGGAAAGTATTTCATCACATTCCTGACTTGTACCTTTGTAAAGGGTGGGCAGGCCAGGTATATGCTGAATTAGAGGTGCACAACTGGCCTCAGTATTCAGGGGCTGAAGAGAGGAAAAATCATCCAGACTCTGTTCGCGATTGCTCGTCAATTATCTCCATGTTAAGTACATGAATTAACCAGAATTTTGTCAGGGCAGCGAGGGCCCCCGCAACAGTCCCAAAATCCAGAGGCAACTCTGCCTGGGCCATTGTGAGATCCCTGGACGCATTACTCTGTCGTCTGACTTATTACTTGCCATTGAGATTGCCCGCACTTTAAAGAATCAACATCAATCCCCAAGAACTGCCATCTGATTAGATGACTACCAGTCCAGCAAACCGCAACAGCTCCACCGAGAGCAGTGGCTACAGCAGCCAGAATAGAGAACACAGCATAGAGGACATCTTGCCAATTAGTGAGTGGGGTCTGGGGCCAGAGCCAATCAGGTGGAGGGGGTGTTGCCAAGTCAGGTGGAGCTGTTACCACAGGGGCTGTCATTGCCATTGGGGTGTCCCTCTGTGGGCCACAGAGTGCCCAATTAGGTTGCCTGATCCTACAGGAAGGTGGCCATTGTACAGCAGACATTTCCCCCTCAAGGCAGAGGGTCCACCTGCAGCTGACCAAATGCCAGCAGTGCCGAGAAGCGGCTGTTCATTGGCTGAACACTGGCTCATGCAAGAAGACAGGTGCTAAGACATTAATTAGGTTACTAATGCCCATAAGAAATACCTTACCTAATTGCCACCTTGAGGAGAAGTGGAGCAAGGCAGGAAAATTTCTTTGGAATTGAATTTTTTATGGAAACTTACGAGTAAAAAGAGAAAACGGAAATAAAAATGTAAAAACCAATTTTTTTAAATTTTAGATGCTGACCAACTCATTGAGCATTTTAGCTTTAATATTTTTTATATATTCTTAACAAACTTTCAATCTTAGGAACCTGCTACTGAGTACGCCATCCATCATGGTGAAAGAAAACTAATGCATGAACCCTTCCTGCAAATAGTTCATGTTTCCATATCTGTAATTAATTGCTCCCTAAATGTGATTTGTTTTTAACATAACATATCAAAATTGTGATCGTACCAGTGTTGCTGGCCGGCATATTTTCAAATCAATACTTTTGAAGCCTTGCAAAGATGCCATATGTGTACTGAAAGCTACACAGAGAAGCCTTCAATCAAATGTAAAATATAGATGTGGAGCAGGTGAATAGAGTTGTACATACAAGTTCACAAAGATTTTAGCATATTACTTTAAAAAGATAGATATATTTTTTAGAAAGCAGTAAATCACAGTTACATATTTAATCCAGGTTTGTGATCCACTATAAAAATGAGTGGGGTGAGCTTTCATCTGCTGTAATATTTCTCTTCTATCAGCTTTTTATTTACAAATAGACTTAGGAGCCAGCATATCAATCAGACATTATGCTAACCAAGGTTCATGATCAATAAATGGTTTCTGTCTTTTATCATTTTTAACCAACTAACCTAATCTGAAAAGAGGGTCATATATCTGGTTGGAATGCAAGGTAATCAATAATTCTAACTTTATTATCATTTATTTTCCAATTTACATTCTTGTTTATATTAGCAACACACATAATCTTCAATACACTTATATAAATGTGTGTTACCAAGTAACATGAGCTTCTGTATTAACATATGAAGGAATCATTTAACTATAACTTAACCATAAATAAGGGCCATTGCATGACATTGTAACCTTCTTGGCACAAAATAGAATTACCCAGCATGAAACGCTTTTTTCATATAGATTTGTAAGACTTTTTGAATATAATCTTTATTTCAGTGTAAATCACTTAATCCATTTACATAGCTATTGGGGAAGGAGTTAATGTTCCTCTCATGCAAATTGAATTAATCTGCTACTAATTATGGTGTGATTACATACAGCAAATTCACCGTATTCGATCGTATTCTACCATAAAAGGCATGTGGAAGTATTCTTAAAGATTCATTATATTATATGAAGTGTGGAGAAAGTTTGGGGCGTCTAATGGCACTGTATTTCAGTTTTAACAACTAACTCTGATGTACAAATTACTGGCATAGCAATTGTACTTGCTGCATCTGACTAGATATAACTAAAAATTGCTCCAGCCTAAGTATATTAGATCCAGATAGAAACACAAAGAACCATATGATTAAATCTATTCAAATATGTTGAAACCATCCTCCTTCTCATGCACCTGGCAAAAGCCACATGGACATGTCAAGTCCTGTGCTCTCTGGAGTGATAAATTAATTCCAGTGCTGCTGACCTATTTATAAAGGGACCTCGGATTTCATTTACTGGGGAACCTGATTGGATTGGTAACCTAAAAGTGACAGATTTTACTTTGTGACAGAAGTGCGGCAGGTGGATTTGCAGCAGTCGTATCGTGGCAATAAATTCTCCACAGAAACATATTCACTGCAATGTCCTGTTGCTGACAGTGTGCTCTTGTCAAATAACAGAAATACCATTTGTATCCAGCATGTTCCTGCGATAACCTATCTGAATCACTTATTAATTCTTTTTTACTTTGCATCATGTGCTACGTGCATTTCTTCTAAATTGTGATCTCCCTTGTAGATTATGATTTCCTCCATCCTGGGTGAATATAGGCCATTACTGCTATAGAAACAGCATCTTTAGCACCATCATTGTGCTAAATTAAACACTGCACTTTTCTCCCGCTGATTAACTATCATTGTTTCTGTGCATAATGGCTCTCAGATGGCAATTATTCTGCAAACGTTCTCTCTAAAATAGTTACATCCGATGGATATTACTTAAACAGCAAGTGAAATATATCAACTGCAATTAAAGAATAAAAATCCTCAAATGAAGGATTTTTATCTAAGTCACAACAGTTGTCCCTTGTGTCCCTTTAAAACATGGTTTGACTTTGCTAGAGGAAATAGTAAAGAAAAACAAATACCATCATGCATGTATTCCAAAGGCCAGCCATTTGAGAACTGTCTTATTCAATTTAACCAAAATAGAAAGTGGCAGATAGCTTTTAAGTTAAAATAATTAATCACTGTCGGTTACTGAAACTCAATCGTCAAAGAAAATCAATTTCACAAGAATCCTTTCTGACTTAGGGGATTGCTGAATTGAAGACATCGTTCCCATTTTTTCCCAGGACAATGAATTTTCCATCACATTGTTAGGAGAGATGCGAAGCAGGAGTGAGGATGAATCAGCCTGAACCACCGGCCTGATCATCCTCGTGACCAATAATACTGCCAAATGGCACAAACAAATAAAACAGGAAGAATTTTGCTAAACTGATTGGGGGATAAAATTAATATGTTTGAGGCGGACACTGTCCCTTAGGCCTGTAGTTATTGACACCGAGCTATATCCCCCAAGAGAAAATAGATCATTCAGAACACCAAACAAGTCTGGGCCATATTGGATATACGCTTCTCAGTGGGCAAGAAGATTCTGTTAGAATTTCAAGCCCATGGCCTAATGATGCCAGAGAAATAGTAACCCTTCACTATGTAAGGAAGAAAAGGTGAAGCTGTGATTAAGGGTAGTTCAGATAATGTAATTCTTGTTATTTGGTGGAATCCTCACCTCTTGAGTCAGATGTTGTTGAACTCCAGCTCTAGAATTCAAGTACATAATCTAGGTTCACACTCCATGGCAAACCAAGGGAATAAGCATTGTCACAGGTGCCAGCCTTTGGAATAGATATTAAACAATGCACCATCAGCCTGTTCCAGTGGTTCATGCAGACATAAAAGATTTCATGAGTTGTCATGATGTTCTCCCTCAGCCAGCAGTACAAAAACAGATTAACTTGTCATTCATCTTGACTGCTGTTCAAAGGTTATTTCTGTGTTCAAAATGTCCATTATCTTTGTACACGTAACACGTCATGAATATGAAGTACTTTGAGATATAACTGCAAGATATGAGAACTTGCATAAGTAGTGCAAGTTTTTTAATTTCCCCAATTTCTTTCAATCTTTCATTTCCTAAAAGGTGGTAACATTGGAAAATCCATAACTGATTAGTTTACTGCATTGTGCATCATAAAGAATCGAGGTTCACAGAAAAATAATCACCCTGTGATATTTTGCGAAATACCTCACAACTCTTCTGAATTATTCCTTAAAAGTTATCAAATGCTTTATGTCCCATAAGCAGTTCTCCTAAATTGTGTATCTTATATTTGTAATAGGGTCAAATTTGTTTTCTTCCCAAACCATGATCAAAACAATAACATTGTTCACCACCATCTGCTTCCTCCTGCTATTCCTCCCACCTTCAATCCTTCCAGGGCCAACATCTCTTTGCTCTCATCACTGGGCTATTATGTTTCATGCACTTCAGCCATAACTCATCTAACTTTGTTGCCCACATCTTATCCCATAACATCACATCAATGGTTTCCGCCAATATCCATGCTGCCCTCTCTTTGCACCCCTCCCACGCCTGTCCTAATTTCCAGCTTCCTGAATGGAATTCCCTACTCTACCTTTTCCATATTCTTCTTAAACCTCTGGCCTCCTTCACTTCTCTCTCCTCACAGTCTACCTGTGATACCAACGCTCCAGCCAATTTACAAGCTATTGATCTCCCAAACACATCTACTTCTCAGCTCTTTGACCATGCCTTTGAGCACCTCTCCAAACTCAATCCGCAACATTTCATGGTGTTGATATTCAGCTTATTGCTTTATTAAAGATTGCTTTGATAACTACAAAGTATTACATGTTTCATTCTTTTGCTCATTAAGGTGACAAAAATTGAGTATGGAACATTTTCCCACTACAGACACCCATTACCAACAAGAATGGAGCACAGTATGTTTTCCTCAGCTACATGCTGTAGGCTCACTCTCAGAAGAACATCTCCCGCTGCACAAATGCCATTTTCTTCACTTCCCACGCCTGCCATCTTTGTGCTCTCTTTGATGGAGGTTGCCAGTTTCATTACCAATGCATACTGGGCTGAAACTGCTGAAACGTACTTCATACAGAACCCTCACAGTCTGCAGAAAGCCAAATCTTTCAGTTTCATCCGTCTGTACTGCATTCAGAGCCAGGTCCAACAGATGATGAAATGGCAATACACCCACTCCTTCTGGGGCCTTTACATTATTACATTTACTGGAAGCAAACTTTGGTCTGAAAAGCTTTTTTCTTTAAAAAAAAACACCATAGCGATTCAGGGTGCTGGTTTAGTTCAGTGGGCTAGGCAGGTAGTTTGTGGTGCAGCACAAGGCCAGCAATGCAGGTCCAATTCCGTACTGGCTCAGGTTATTCATGAAGGTCCCGCCTTCTCAACTTTGCCCCTCGCCTGAGGTGTGGTGATCCTCAGGTTAAATTAACACCAGTCAGCTCTCCCCCTCAAAAAGGGAAAAGCAGCCTGTGGTCATCTGGTACTATGGCGACATTACCTTTCTATCGTGATTCGATAAATCTCCTACTGTGAAGGAGAGGGAGAAGAAGGGTTCTTAAACATAATGATTATATAGGGACATTAAGTTGCAGTAGTTGGATTCAGCACAGCTGTTTATGACAGTTACTACACGAGAGGTGGTAAACCATTAATGATAAGCTTATGTACATGATATAATTGCAAGGTAGTTGCAGAACTTGTATAACTCAGCTGATTTACAATGTCAGTTGTAATGCTAACACCCAGTGAGCTGCCACTAAATCCTTAATGCAATTTGCCATTTTATGTAATATATAATTTATAGAAATCCATAGTGGATTTTAAAAATGAATGGAAATTTCACCTCAATCAAAACACATTTGATTTCATTATTAAGCAAGTTATGTCTTCATGCAAAACAATGTTGCCAAACACAACACAGTTTATCAATCACTCTGAAATCCACAATTTTCTAATCTGGTGGCTCTTCCCAATTATTTCCCACTGAAAAAAGGGCCATTTATTTTCATGAAGACTGTAATCCCCTTAAAAGCATCATGTGACCAGTTTCATAGTTTCATTGGCGTGTGTCTCCATTTCGTCAAAATGGATGGATGACTCATTTTTAAATGTATTTCTGTGAACATTGAGAAGTTTCATCATTTGCACACCGAGTTACTCTCTAATGCTGCGTTCATTGAAAGCTAGGACCCTGTTCATCGCAGGTGCACAAAGTGCTGGTTAACTTCCTGCAGGTCTTCCCATTTCTGTTCATGATCACACACATTCTTTCTCATTGCTAATAACTTGTCAAGTCCTTGGGTTCCATTCATTACCAGGCAAAGGGAGGATTTTATTTGGCTGTACACCACATTTCACAAATTGATCGGGGGATGAATTCCGCGCAGATTTTGTTGATTTCGTGCTGGCGTCTATTTTAAATTTGAGAATTCAGAACAAATTTGGAACCATCATCCATCCATGTGCTGCCCAAATAATCCTGGCCATGGGTGTTTTGTTTTGTAAGGAGTGGTTATGATAAGTTATGTCACGATGATGTGTGAGCTGCCAATGTTGCACTGATATCAGCGGAGTGCAAATTCCACCCGGGCAAGACAATTCATATCAGATGCACTATATGCAACGCCTGATATTCGGTTTCATTGCGGTTAATGAAACTGAATACAAGGAGCGACATGAAACAGGCGGCCATCGCAATATCCACCCATCTTGCACCACTGCCCAAGCGGAATTTCTACCCTGCTCCAGCCATCATGGCCAAGAACGCACAAATTTCTGTTATCTCCTACTGTAAGCTACACATTAGATGGTGAGCGAACTTCAGGTGACTCCATTTCATGATAGCAAGGCAAAATGAGTATGTTTCTGTTGATTCTGAAAGTCTACCAGATGTTTCGAAGATAAGTTGCTGACGTGTGTGTTGTGATCGCTTGTTCCCTTTGAGGTTCCTGACATCCTTAATACACACATGTTTAGAAACCAAAATAAAACTGCCTGCTCCATGCACATTCATCGTGGGCTATCAATTGCCATTATCATTTTATTCTCCTTTTCAGCCGTATAGTACTGAGGATATATAATCTCCATTGCTTTTTTTTCAATTAACTTGATACAGGACAATTTATGCAGTCAGCCACTATATCTAGTCATTAAAATTCTTGCACCGTAACAACTGGATGTAATTCAGTATCTACCCCTACCCTAAATCCCATTAAATACATATTGCCATTTTTTTATTGCCCCGGGAGTATTATGATTTCAATCAGCCAGTTTAATTACACATGAGAGAGAGCCAGAGAAAGACAGATAGAGATGGGAAGATCGGCAAAGAAAGATCAGGCTGCGTATTATCATATTGGGATCTCAGTTTTCTGTATTTAATCTCAAGTAGTCAATAGTGGCAGTTTCACCTTTAATGCCCAAGCGCTTCGAAATTAACACATCTTGCAAGCGTTTTCTATACCGAGCTGGTTGGATTCAGTTCCCCTATCAGAGGAGCTCCTATTCTGTCTGCCTGAGAAGCCATTTGATAAACGTTTACGTTGTGGGGTGTGAGCCCCTGATTTTTTTAATGACTACATCCCCATCACCTACCACCATCCCTACGCTTTTAAAAAGAATTAAAATACATTTTCAGTTTTTCCAGCACACAAGGTTTTTGGTGACCCAGCGACTGTGTTGAACTGTGAAACAAGGCAGTCAGTCGGGGTTCCTTTTGAAACCTCAGGGAGGAGCACACGGCTGCACTCTCCCGGTATTTGTTACTCTCTGCTTCTCCCCTCTGATTCCATCACACCTTTTCTATTGACTCGGGGTGTAGTTTCACGGTGTGTAGTTTCACGGTGTGTTGGTGCTGTAGTTTCAGGGTGTCTATGGGCTGTAGTTTCACGGCGTGGAGGGGGCGTAGTTCATGTTGTGTACAGGGTGTAGTTTCACGGTGTGTAGGGGGTGCAGTTTCACGGTGGGTAGTGGCTCTAGTTTCACGGTGTGTATAGGGTGGTTTCACGGTGTGTATAGGATGTAGTTTCACGGTGTGTAGCTTCGTGGTGTATAGAGGGTGTAGTTTCACGGTGTGTAACTTCGCGGTGTGTAGAGGGTGTAGGTTCACGGTGTGTACAGGGTGTAGTTTCACTGTGTGTAGGGGGTGTAGTTACACGATGTGTAGGGGATGTAGTTTCACGGTATGTAGGAGGTGTAGTTTCACGGTGTGTAGTTTCACGGTGTGGGGGGTGTAGTTTCACGGTGTGCAGGAGGTGTAGTTTCACGTTGTGTAGTTCCATGGTGTGTGGGGGCTGTAGTTTCTCGGTGTGTAGTTTCATTGTGTGCAAGGGTGTCGTTTCACGGTGTGTAGGGGGTGTCGTTTCACGCTGTGTGGGTCTGTAGTTTCACGGTGCGTAGGGGCTGTAGTTTCACTATGTGTGGGAGGTGTAGTTTCACGGTGTGTAGGGGTTGTAGTTCCATGGTGTGTGGGGGCTGTAGTTTCTCGGTGTGTAGTTTCACGGTGTGCAAGGGTGTAGTTTCACGGTGTGTAGGGGGTGCAGTTTCACGGTGGGTAGTGGCTCTAGTTTCACGGTGTGTATAGGGTGTAGTTTCACGGTGTGTATAGGATGTAGCTTCACGGTGTGTAGCTTCGTGGTGTGTAGAGGGTGTAGTTTCACGGTGTGTAACTTCGCGGTGTGTAGAGGGTGTTGGTTCACGGTGTGTACAGGGTGTAGTTTCACTATGTGTAGGGGGTGAAGTTACACGATGTGTAGGGGATGTAGTTTCACGGTGTGTAGGAGGTGTAGTTTCACGGTGTGTAGTTTCACGGTGTGGGGGGGGGTGTAGTTTCACGGTGTGCAGGAGGTGTAGTTTCACGTTGTGTAGCTCCATGGTGTGTGGGGGCTGTAGTTTCTCGGTGTGTAGTTTCATTGTGTGCAAGGGTGTCGTTTCACGCTGTGTGGGTCTGTAGTTTCACGGTGCGTAGGGGCTGTAGTTTCACTATGTGTGGGAGGTGTAGTTTCACGGTGTGTAGGGGTTGTAGTTCCATGGTGTGTGGGGCTGTAGTTTCTCGGTGTGTAGTTTCACGGTGTGCAAGGGTGTAGTTTCACGTTGTGTAGGGGGTGGCGTTTCACGCTGCCTGGGGACTGTAGTTTCACGGTGTGCAGTTCACGATATGTAGGGGGTGTAGTTTCACGATGTGGGAGTGCAGTTTCACTGTGTGTAGGGGGTATAGTCATCGCCGTGTAAGGGGTGTAGTTTCACGATATTTAGTGGGTGTAGCTTTGCGTGTTGTGGGGGCAGCAGGGTAGAAGCGGTGCCTATCCAGCCATGCCCATCACCGCACAATCTGATGCACTGTGGCAGATCCCGAGCCCTGACGTTGATTACTGCAATGACCACTCGCTAATGCCCTCTCCTTCTCGCCTCAGTACCTTTTTTTCTCTCACGTTTTCCTTTCCCTGACTGGTTCGCTCCAAAGGCCAGTTCCAAAGTCTGGGTCCCTCCTATCCAGTGCCGCGCACCAAGGAAGAAAAGCGAGGAGGCGAATTCGAGCTCCGCCTGAACGTGTGAACAATTCTTTAATGAGCGCTGCGGGTTGTGTCTGGGGAAACTCGGGGAGAGCGGCTGTGGTTCCGCTCTCGGGCCTGGTTGGTGCCTGGGCTATGGAAATGATTGAATCATGATTCTGTGCCCCTGTATCCCGAGCCACATGTTGAGATTTTTTCTTAATGCAGCAAGTTGTTTAGATCTTGAACGCACTGCCTGAGCGGGTGCCTGAGCGGGTGGTGGAAGCCGATTCAATAATAAGCGCTCAAGAGAATTAGATATATATTTAAACTGAGAAAATAAAAGCAGGGGTCTGTGTAAAGAGCAAGGCAGTGAGACTGGCTGTACCCAATGGGAACCGCAACAGCCACACAGGGTCGAATAGCGACCTCCTTTGTTATAACATCCGCCGGAGCAGTCAGCTATTTCTCTCATTCTAGGCCAGCTCTCTAGGCCAGCAATTATTGCCCAGTCCTCCTTGCCCTTGAACCGAGAGGCTGACTAGGCCATTTCGGAGGGCAATTAAGAGACAAGCACATTGCTGGAGTGACATGTGGGCCAGACCTGGTCAGGACGGCAGATTTCCTCCCCCGAGGAGGCATGTGTGTACCAAATGGGTTTTTTACAACCCCAAAAAATGACAGTTTCATAGTCGCCATTACTGGGAGCAGCTTAATATTCCCGATTCAGTAACTGAGGTTAAATTCCACCAAGCTGGCGTGGCGGGATTTGAATTTAAACCACGAGTGCATTAAGCTGGATATATAAGATTCCTGGTGCAATTATATTACCGCCGTACCACCATATATCCCTACTCCGCATGTAGTTATGTTCCGGATTGTAACTATGGGTCTAGCTGCAGTCAGAACTCAGATTGTGACCAGTTGTCAATAATACGCGAAGCCATTCCGATCGTGGCTGTTACTCCAGTGGTTTTGGTGCTGGTCTTGCTTCCGGCATCAGTGAGGATTTGCGGGCTCAGGTTCCTTATGGCTCTACTTGTTGTACTTCAGGGGTGTTGGGGGGGGGGGGGGGGGGGCTGAGGCCTTGCCCCAGCTTAGGATTCGGACAGCGAAGATCACTGGCTGTGCGTGTCGGTGGCTGCAGCCGTGCCTCTGACCCTGAAAGCTGGGGTTTGTGAAGCCCGTGCCGCTGTCCGGGGTGCTGAAACCCTCTTCCCTTGCCTCCCCCCAGCAGCACAACTGTCAAATCTCCTGTTTTAACCAAATCACGGGTCCACAGGACAGCCTCGACTACCGCTGGTTTGCAAAGTGGGGGGGGGGGGGTCAAACAAAATGGGCAAAAAAAATCAGAACAGTCTGTCAATGAAGCTAACGGTTACAAAAAAAAAGACAGGGCGTTTAGTATTCCTGGCGATTCAGTCACTTCTTACTGGGGCTGCACTCGCTACAGCGTCACAGCAAAGAGCTCTGTACTTATTCCGAAACAGTGTGTGTGTGTGGAGCGCTCTTCGCGCTTCTATCTGACGCAGGGTGAAGCGATACAGCAGCGAGAGACCCGTGTGTGCGCATTGACACTGGCAGGCTGTGGCGGGAGGGTTCCAGATTCCCACCCCCTCTCCCCCCAGCACTGATAGACATGCTATCTGGATCTACATTAACGGAAGCAAATTAAATGCGAAGTGCTAATTGTGACAACTTTGCGATTGACAAGAGGGCAACACGGGGCGGTGGCCGGTGACAAATGTGATGGTTGGAGGAATCCACTTCCTCACGCGTTGCCATAGCCGAACCAAACTGGGGGGTGCAGTTTGACTTTTAAGCAGTGCTAGTTGAAGGCACCGTCGGCCCCCTCACTTGCCCAGTGCCTTGCCCGCTCAGAGGTGAATCAGGCTCACATCAGCTCTGCCAGGGGGCCACAGTGAAAGCGGAGAGCTGTGATGTGGCCTGGCAGAGGTTACTCAAACGGAAAAGCCCCTGTGCAAAGGCGCCGCTGCCGCCAACCTGATCATTCAAAGGTGACTGCCGCCGTGTGGACGTGGCGGAGACAGACTGCAAATGAAACCACTTGCAACTTCCAATCCCAAAAGCGCGGAGTAAAAAGGTCCACCGCATGACGGGACGGAGACTCGCGGCGTTACCGACGGATATCTCGGGCCCAGAGGAAGCAGGAATCTGCGGGGAAGTGCCATAGCTGCTAGTGTTTATCCTTTGATCCCGCTGTTGGCTGTCTGGCAAGCGGATGTCACTCACAGAAATGGTATTCCAAGCGCCTTGCGGGGTGAGTGAGGCACAGTAACGTAGTGGGGGAGCAGTCTTTGGGACACAGCCCCTTCAACCCCGAGGCGTTGAGTAAGGTCAGATTTAAACCCACATGCAGCGGTTTGCAGTGTTGAAGCTCCTGACTCTGAACAGACACAAACCGGGTTGCCAGGGGCTACAAACTGGCAGCTTTGGGGAGCTGACTACTGCGAGCGCAGTAGACCGGGCTGTATTATTGTGATCATAGTGGCTCGCTTCAGTTTTCACAGTGAGCAGCAAACGTTCTCATATTTAGTGAACATGGCAGTTCGAGCGCCGGTTAACACCTCTATATAGTCTCGGCGTCAATAACCTGAGCCTGTGGCGTTAAGTGCGCCTCTCCCCCCTGTCGAGTATAGAGTAGATGCGATGTAGAGTGTATGCCAGTGACCCCGAGTGTTAAGAGAGGTGGTGTTCATGTCACTTTGCTAAGAGGGCGGCAGCGCTCTCAATGCACCGTAATGCCAACTGCTCAGATCCACAACCCGCGAGCACAGGGAGACAGCGGAACCACTGCCAACCCGGTGACCCAGATCAATAAATAGCCCTGTTGGTTAGGGAGACTGAGATCTTCTGTGTAACACTCAATAAACATCTGCTCTTCTAACCCCGAGAACCTGTTGCTGCCAAAGCTAAACCAGGTCTCTCCACCCCTCTCCCGCCTGGCAAACCCCCTTAGACTTCAGTCTAAAGTGCTGCTGTCATATTTACATGCGTGCACGCTGAGATTTAGTGGCAGGCATTCCTGTTTCCCTCACTTTCCAGGGTTAATTGCTCGAATCTGCCTTGGTGAAGAGACGGATGTCGAAATTATTTGTAAACAGAAAGCGCTAATTGATATCAGTTGACTTCACACATGCATCGCAAATATTTAATTGTGTCTCCGACACTCCAGACAGAACTTCTCTCTCCGCTCTTTTCATTCATTCCAAACTGGAAGCATGCCAGCGACAGAGAGTGTGTGTGGTCGAGCAGGGGTGAGGACACGACATGTGTCCAGCTCCAAATCGCATCATTGTGACTATTCACAACAGGTTGTGCTGGACATGCTCCGGGAAATGGTGCCGGTAGTTTCCGCCCAGTCTATCCCTCAGTCTGCCCATGTACAATCCTGCGCTGCTAGCCCTCTCCTTGGTTTGGGGGGGGGGGGGGGGGGGGTTGGCATGTTATTTGGGACGGGTTTGGCCCAATGGCCGAAAGAGCGGCTGGCGAGGCTGCACCCCCCCCCCCCCCCCCCCCCCCAAAGACTCTTTCTCTCTCTCTCTGCATCGTCTATCAAAGCTATCAATGTCAACTCAACGGAGCCCCACACCCGGGAGAATAAAACGATCCGGCGTTGACCAATACGACTGGAGCATCAACTTCATGCGGGATAAGACGGTGCTGGGAGAAGTTCGACAACTCTCCTTTGTGGAGGATAAACCCTCTGCGTTCTCACGCCGTGCTGGGGGCTTTGCAAAGGTGGCCAGTATCCGTACCGCGGGTCCAGCTCCTGCAGAGATGGCCACTGGAGCAGAGGCGCCACAGGCTAGACCCAGTGAGACCCCTGTCAGTGCGGGGGGGGGGGGGGGGTCAGCGCACATACAAGTTTTACCAACCCGCGCTCTGTGACTGAGCTCCGGAAATAATGAAAGGCAAACCCATTCTTACCGAATCTTAAAACGTGAGGCATTCCTTGAGAATATCCCATCCACAAGAGGCACAGGAAAAGTCTAGTCGAGCACTCAAAGACCAGGTTGTTTAGAAGCGGAGAGATAATCTTCATGGTTTTTTGTATTGCGAGCTATTCCAGGCTGGGTGTTTTGGTTTTTTTTCCTCCTCTCTCTCTGTCCCCCGCCTTTCCCCTGGTGCAGGTTCCGTGGCTGGGTTAGACTGAGGGGCGAGCGGCAGCGGATCGGCTGGCCCGGCGGCAGGATCACGACATGGTCACGGTGGAGGCAGCAGGACGGCAGAGAGCGTGTGTTTCCCCCCCCTCACACCATTAGCAATCCCCGCATGTTCCTTCACTCATTCACTGCGCAAATGGGAGCACTCTTCCGCTGCAAGGAATGGCGGGACATCCATGTTCTCAGACTCGGGGGTTCTTGGAAGAAATCCGTCCACAAGTCCAACTCAGCGGCGCTGGAGGGAGGGAGGGAGGGAGAGAGAGAGAGACAGGGGGGGGGGGGAGGATGGAGTGTGGGAAGGAGGGAGGAGGAGGAGGAGTGTAGGGAGGGAGGAAAGATCGGCAAAAAATAAATAAATCCAGCGGTGAGAATCAATACGGAGCACATTTAGACGTCAGTACAGTCAATTGCCAAAAAAAAGACATGTGGGAGAGGCAGAGAGCGTCCATCCCACTGCACTGCTGCACACACAGCCTTGTGAGGTGGAGCTCCAGCCCAGAGAGACACACACACAGCCTTGTGAGGTGGAGCTCCAGCAGAGACACACACAGCCTTGTGAGGTGGAGCTCCAGCCCAGAGAGAGATACACACACACACACACACACACACAGCTTTGTGAGGTGGAGCTCCAGCAGAGACACACACACACACACACACGGCCTTTGGAGCTCCAGCCCAGAGAGACACAGACACACACACAGACAGACACAGAGCAATGGGCTGCCTCACACTGCTGCACGCAGCCACACACACACACACAGCCTTGTGAGGTGGAGCTCCAGCACTGAGACAGAGACACAGAGAGAGACACACACAGAGCAATGGGCTGCCTCTTACTGCTGTTCCTCACTCACCACACACACATCCTCCTTTGCCATCTATCATGCAAATAGCCTGGATCCCCTTCGGGTCCCCTGGCGGCTCAAGTCGCTATTTTGAAAAATCAAAATCAATTAAATGCCTAATATGATGGGCGAGCAGATAGATAGATGTCCTCTCCGCCCCCGCCCCCCCCCCCCCCCCGCAGCGGGCAGGAGAAGCACCCACATCCCATCACCTCATTCCAGTGAGAGCTGGAGCTGGAGCTGGAGCCGGGGGGGTCACTCGCCAGTGAAATGGCGACACCGCTGCCGCCGCGGAGATCAGCCCGGGTTGCCGGGTGCCTGGGTGGCAGCAAGGCTTCCGGCAAAGGGTCGCTGGGTTTAAGGGCGGCTGCTCGAATGGCGTTGTCCCACATTGCACTGCCAGAGGCACAGGGCAGGCCCATTTTTTTTTTTTGGGGGGGGGGGGGGGTTGGCCGCGGCTCAACCCAGTGGGAGACGTCGATGGAAGGGTTTTTTTTTGGTGGGGGGGATAACGTTCCTCTCTGATCCTTTCCGCTCCATTAAAACGATTGCAAGGTTTGCTGCACCGTCCTGTTAATAGGGGGGGGGTTAAGAAACTTGCAGAGAAACTGTTGCATTCCTGACAGAACAGCCAGTCAGCCAACATTACCAAACCCCTGACACAGGCCCCACAATACTGAGGCTGGCGTCAATCCAGAGGTGTCCGCAGCTGGAGCGACACCCAACGGCCGAACGGCCTGAAAAGGGGGCAAAAGTCTCTCCTTTAATCTTGACAACATACATGCGCGCCAATGCCCTTCTCTTCGACCGCTCTTGGTGTTTACGAGTCTTCTCTCTTTGAACCAGTTCATCTGGTATTAAAAGCCGCTGCTTGCATCCTCCCCCGGGCACTTTGCTAAACTGGGACTGAAGTTACCGGGCTGGAGACGGGATTTGTCGAATCGGCTGCAAAGGTCACGACATTAACTGTCCTGAACTCTTAACACAACGAGACCAAAGGAAACCAATCTGTCATTTTAAACTTGCCGTTTTAATACTGTTACGTGGCTATATTTGAAAGGCTAGATATCATGAGCGACGTGGGTAGACTGGGACTTGTTCTAGCGGACAGGAAAGCAGCACAGAGGCACACTCTGCTGCCCCAGCCTGCAAGCAGGAGCGAGAGACAGAGAGAATGTGTGTGTGAGAGAGAGGGAGAGCAACAAGGAACAGCGTCAGCCCTGCACTGAAAGCAAGCATTGGAGCGACCCCATCTGGCCACGCCGTCAACTGCAGGCTCCCGGTCCCAGGCTAAAACCTGAAACAAAAAAAAACCTTAAAAGCAGAACATGTCCAACACGACTTTATTCTGAAGATTTGAAAGAAAAACACTCGCCCAGCAGCAGTTAAAACGCCGGTCAGAAATTTGCCAACACGGTACTGATCAGAGAATCCCCCCCCCCCCCCCAAAAAAAAAGACACATACATACTGCACAAGACTTTCCCATGTGCGAGTCCAAAGCAGGGTTGCTGAACAGATTGCAAATGAGCGTTTGCGGGAATTTGCTATGTGTGGCCGCTTGGGTTGAGAGGAGGAGGAACATGGAGTGGACCTGTAGCTCAGCCCAGGGAGCTGCTGTGCTGTTTGACAGTCACTCAGTCACTCCCCCCCCCCCACCCCCTTCTCTTCCTCCTCCCCCTCTCTCCCCCCTCCGCCCCTCCCCTCCCCCTCACCCTCTCTTCCTCCCTTCCCCTTCCCTTCCCCCCCTCTTCCCCCCTGCCGCCTCTCTTCCCCCTCCCCTTCTCTTCCCCCCTCCCCCTCTCTTCCCCCCTTCCCGCTCTCTTCCCCCCTCCCCGCTCTCTTCCCCCTTCCCCCCTCTTTTCCCCCCTCTCCCCCTCTCTTCCCCCCCTTCCCCCCTCTCTTCCCCCCCTTCCCCCCTCTCTTCCCCCTCCCCCTCTCTACCCCTTCACCCCCGTCTCTTCCCCCCTCCCCCCTCTTCCTCCCCTCCCCTACCCCTCTCTTCCCCCCTCTGGGACCCCCTCTCTTCCCCCCAACTCCCCCTCTATTCCCCCCTCCCCCTCTCTTCCTCCCTTACCCCCTCTTCCTCCCTTCCCCCTCTTCCTCCCTTCCCCCACTCCCCCTCTCTTCCCCCCTCCCCCTCTCTTCCTCCCTTCCCCCCTCTTCCTCCCTTCCCCCTCCTCTCTTCCCCCCCACTCCCCCTCTCTTCCCCCCCACTCCCCCTCTCTTCCCCCCTCCCCCTCTCTTCCCCCCCACTCCCCCTCTCTTCCCCACCCCTCTCTTCCCCCTCCCCCTCTCTTCCCCCTCCCCTCTCTTCCTCCCTTCCCTCACTCTTCCTTCCTCCCCTCGCCACCTCCCCTTCCCCTCTCCCCTCTCCCTCCCCTCTCCACCTCCCCTTCCCCTCACCCTCCCACCCCCTCCCTCCCCTCTCTTCCCCCCTCCCTCCCCTCCCTCCCCTCTCTTCCCCCACTCCCTCCCCTCTCATCCCCCCTCCCTCCCCTCCTTCCCCCCTCCCTCCCCTCTCTTCCCCCTCTCCCTCCCCTCTCTTCCCCCTCCATCCCCACTCTTCCCCCTCCCTCCCCTCTCTTCCCCCCTCCCTCCCCACTCAGCCACCCTCCCTCCCCTCTCTTCCCTCCCTCCCCTCTCTTCCCTCCCTCCCTCCCCACCCCCTCTTCCTCCCCACCCCTCTCCTCCCCACCCCTCCCCCTCTTCCCCCCTTCTCTCTCCCCCTCTCTCCCCCCCCTCCCCTCTCCCCCCTCCCTTCCCCCCCTTCCCCCTCTCCCTCCCACTCCCTTCCCCTCTCTCTCCCCTCCCTCCCCCCTCAGCCCCCTCCCTCCCCTCTCTTCCCCCCCTCCCTCTCCTCTCCCCCTCCCTCTCCTCTCCCCCTTCTCCTCTCCCCCCTCTCCTCTCCCCCCTCTCCTCTCCCCCCTCTCCTCTCCCCCCTCTCCTCTCCCCCCCTCCTCTCCCCCTCTCATCTGCCTCCCTCCCTCCCTCTTCACCCCTCCCTCCCTCTTCCCCCCTCCCTCCCTCTTCCCCCCTCCCTCTTCCCCCTCCCACCCTCTTCCCCTCCCTCCCCCTCCCCCCCCCTCCCCCCCTCTTCCCCCTCCATCCCTCCTCCCCCTCCCGCTTCCCCCTCCCTCCCTCACCCCCCTTCCCCCACCCTCCCTCCTCCCCCTCCCTCCCTCCTCCCCCTCCCTCCCTCCTCCCCCTCCCACCCTCCCTCCCTCTTCCCCCCTCCCTCCCTCCTCCCCCTCCCTCCCTCCTCCCCCCTCCCTCCCTCCTCCCCCCTCCCTCCCTCTTCCCCCCTCCCTCCCTCTTCCCCCCTCCCTCCCTCTTCCCCCCTCCCCCCTCTTCCCCCCTCCCTCCCTCCTCCCCCCTCCCTCTTCCCACTCCCTCCCTCTTCACCCCTCCTCCCTCCCTCTTCCCCCTCCCTCCCTCCCTCTTCCCCCCTCCCTCCCTCCCTCCCTCTTCCCCCTCCCTCCCTCCCTCTTCCCCCTCTCCCTCCCTCTTCCCCCTCCTCCCTCCTCTTCCCCCCCCTCCCTCCCTCTTCCCCCCCTCCCTCCCTCTTCCCCCCTCCTCCCTCCCTCTTCCCCCCTCCCTCCCTCCCTCCCTCTTCCCCCCTCCCTCCCTCTTCCCCCTCCCTCCCTCTCCCCCCTCCCTCTCCCCCTCCCTCCATCCCTTCCTCTTCCCCCTCCCCTTTTCTCCTCCACCCTTCTCTTCCCCCCTCCCCCTCTCTTCCCCCCTCCCCCTCTCTTCCCCCCTCCCCCTCTCTTCACCCCCTCCCCCTCTCTTTCCCCCTCCCCCTCTCTTTCCCCTCCCCCTTTCTTCCCCCTCCCCTCTCTTTCCCCCCTCCCCTCTCTTCCCCCTCCCCCCTCTTCCCCCCTCCCCCCACTCTCCCCCTCCCCCTCTCTCCCCCCCTCCCCCTCTCTTCCCCCCCTCCCCCACCCTTCCCCCCTCCCCCTCCCTTCCCCCTCCCCCTCCCTTCCCCCCCTCTTCCCCCTGCCGCCTCTCTTCCCCCCTCCCCCTCTCTTTCCCCTCCCCCTCTCTTTCCCCCTCCCCTCTCTTCCATCCCTCCCCCTCTCTTCCCCCCCTCCCCCTCTCTTCCCCCTTTCCCCCTCTTTTACCCCCGCTCCCCCTCTCTTCCCCCTCCCCCTCTCTTCCCCCCTTCCCCTCCCTCCCCCCTCTCTTCACCCCCACCCCTCCCCCTCACTTCCCCCCCACCCCCTCTCTTCCCCCCCACCCCCCTCCCCCTCTATTCCCCCCCACCCCCTCCCCCACTCTCCCCTCCCCCACCCCCTCCCCCTCTCTCCTCCCTCCCCCCACCGCTCTTCCTCCCCCCACCCTCTTCCTCCCCTCCCCCCTCTCTTCCCCCGAACTCTATTCCCCTCTCTCTTCCTCCCTTCCCCCCCATCCTCCCTTCCTCCCCTCTTCCTCCCTTCCCCCTTCTCTCTTCCCCCCACTCCCCCTCTCTTCGCCCTCTTCCTCCCTTCCCCCCTCCTCTCTTCCCCCCCACTCCCCCCTCTCATCCCCCCCACTCCCCCTTTCTTCCCCCCCACTCCCCCTCTCTTCCCCCCCACTCCCCCTCTCTTCCCCCCCACTCCCCTCTCTTCCCCCTCCCCCCTCTCTCCCCCTCCCCCTCTCTTCCCCCTCTCTTCCTCCCTTCCCGCCCCTCTTTCCTTCCCTCCCTCTTCCCTTCCCTCCCCTCTCCCCCTCCCCTCTCCCTCCCATCCCCCTCCCTCTCTTCCCCCCTCCCTCCCCTCTCTTCCCCCCTCCCTCCCCTCTCTTCCCCCCTCCCTCCCCTCTCTTCCCCCCTCCCTCCCCTCTCTTCCCCCCCCCCTCCCCTCTCAGCCCCCCTCCCTCCCCCCTCTCTTCCCCCCCTCCCCCTCTTCCTCCCCCTCCCCTTCTCTCTCTCCCCCTCTCTCACCCCCTCCCCTTTCCCCCCTCCCTTCCTCCCTTCCCCCCTTCCCCCTCTCCCTCCCCCTCCCTCCCCTCGCAGCCCCCCTCTCTCCCTCTCCTCTCCCCCTCCCTCTCCTCTCCCCCTCCCTCTCCTCTCCCCCCTCCCTCTCCTCTGCCCCCTCCCTCTCCCCCTCCCTCTCCTCTCCCCCTCCCTCTCCTCCCCCCCATCCCTCTCCTCTCCCCCTCCCCCTCCCTCTCCTCTCCCCCCTCCCTCTCCTCTCCCCCCTCTCCTCTCCCCCCTCATCTCCCTCCCTCTTCCCCCTCCCTCTTCCCCCCCCTCCCTCTTCCCCTTCCCTCCCTCCCTCTTCCCCCTCCCTCCCTCTTCCCCCTCCCTCCCTCTCCCTCTTCCCCCCTCCCTCCCTCCCTCTTCCCCCCCTCTTCCCCCCTCCCTCCCTCCCTCTCCCTCCCTCCCTCTTCCCTCTTCCCCCTCCCTCCCTCCCCCTCCCCCCTCCCTCCCTCCCCCTCTTCCCCCCTTCCTCTCCCCCTCCCTCCCTCGCCCCCTCCCTCTCCCGCCCTCCCTCCCTCTCCCCCACTCCCTCCCACTCCTCCCTCCCTCTTCCCCCTCCCTCTCCCCCTCCCTCCCTCCCCCCTCTTCCCCCTCCCTCCCTCCCTCTTCCCCCTCCCTCTTCCCCCCTCCCTCTCCCCCCTCCCTCCCTCGCCCCCCCTCCCTCCCTCTCCCCCACTCCCTCCCTCTCCCACACTCCCTCCCTCTCCCCGACTCCCTCCCTCCCTCTCCCCCCTCCCTCTCTCTTCCCCCTCCCTCCCTCTTCCCCTCCCTCCCTCCCTCTCTCCCCCTCCCTCCCTCCATCTCTCCCCCTCCCTCCCTCCCTCTCTCCCCCCCTCCCTCTCTCTTCCTCCCTCCCTCTTCCCCCTCCTCCCTTCCCCCCACTCCCCCTCTCTTCCTCCCTCCCTCTTCCCCCCTCCTCCCTTCCCCACACTCCCCCTCTCTTCCCTCTTCCCCCCTCCCTCCCTCCCTCTTCCCCCCTCCCTCCCTCCCTCTTCCCCCCTCCCTCCCTCCCCCTCTTCCCCCCTTCCTCTTCCCCTCCCTCCCTCGCCCCCTCCCTCTCCCGCCCTCCCTCCCTCTCCCCCCAATCCCTCCCACTCCCCCACTCCCTCCCACTCCTCCCTCCCTCTCCCTCCCCCCCTCTTCCCCTCCCTCTCCCCCCTCCCCCCTCCCTCCCCCCTCTTCCCCCTCCCTCCCTCCCTCTTCCCCCTCCCTCCCTCCCTCTTCCCCCTCCCTCCCTCCCTCTTCCCCTCCCCTCCCTCTCCCCCTCCCTCTCCCCCCTCCCTCCCTCGCCACCCCTCCCTCTCCCCCCTCCCTCCCTCTCCCACACTCCCCTCCCTCTCCCACACTCCCTCCCTCTCCCCCACTCCATCCCTCTCCCCCCTCCCTCCCTCTCCCCCTCTCCCCCCCTCCCTCTCTCCCCCCTCCCCTCCCTCTCTCTCCCCCCTCTCTCTCCCCCCTCCCTCCCTCTTCCCCTCCCTCCCTCTCTCCCCCCTCCCTCTCTCTTCCCCCCTCTCTCTCCCCCCCTCTCTCCCCCCTCTCTCCCCCCTCCCCTCCCCTCCCACTCTCTTCCCCCCTCCCCCTCTCTTCCTCCCTCCCTCTTCCCCCCTCTTCCCTTCCCCCCACTCCCCCTCTCTTCCTCCCTCCCTCTTCCCCCCTCCTCCCTTCCCCACACTCCCCCTCTCTTCCCCTCTCCCCCTCCCTCTCCCCCTCCCCCTCTCCCCTCTCCCCCTCCCCTTCCCCTCTCCCTCCCAGCCCCCTCCCTCCCTTCCGCCCCTCCCCTCCCCCTCCATCCCCTCTCTTCCCCCCTCCCCCTCTTCCTCCCCCTCCCCCTCTTCCTCCCCCTGCCCCTCTTCCTCCCCCACCCCTTCCCCTCCCCCTTCTCTCTCCACCCTCTCTGACCCCCCTTGTCTTCCCCCCCCTCTCTCTCCCCCTCCCTCTCCCCTCCATCCTATTCCCCATCCTCTTCCCCCCCTCTTCCCCCCATCCCA